>NC_143025.1:50862500-51167500 GCF_057628025.1 Oncorhynchus mykiss
ATAATTATACACATTTTCTTAAAATACATCACCAACCGTAAATCTTAAACCACCTTTTATAAACTATAACTATATAAAATTGCATGAATTTGCATAAAGAAACTACAAACAATAATTATTGAAAAGTTCAAGCTACAGTATAGGCACCAAACAAAATTCCACATGTTCAGGCTATCCTAACTTCAAATACTTAAATGTTTACAGCAACAAAAAACACAAATGTACATGCATTTGCATAAATAACTCCTCTATAGGAACTCTTGAACTGTTTAAGCTACTGTAGAGCCAAAAACCCAACCGTCACATATTCAGGCTATCCTAAATTCAAATTCTTATACAATTTATCAACTATAATTGCATACATTAATAAAATGTATACCTAAAGGTGTCCTAAAATTCTAAATCAAATAGTTAAATGATCCATCGCATGACTATCTTAAAACAATTCCATATGTTAGCTTGTTAACCCCCCACCCAACAGCTTAGACTTTTAGAGGCTAATAGCATACACTTACTCACTGACAGTAACTCTTGAACTGTTCAAGATTGAGACATCAAACCAACTTTCACAAGTTCAGGCTATCCTAACTTCACACTTTTTGTAAAACTTTTGTCAACTATAACACCAAACCAACTTCCACATTTTAAGACTATTCAATCAATCAATCCATCACAAGCTAGCATGCACACCATATTTTCTTCAGGAAATTTAATTTTCTAGTTTAGCCTGCCTTACTAGCTTTTGCTAGTAGAGGAAAGTTGGTAAGTTGCTCTAGAGTGTTTGCTAAATTACTGTAAAATGTACTTTTGAGTATAATTTGACTTTTGTACTCTATTTGAACTAGGTCTCGTATAAGTCCAAATCCAACCAAAATGTTTCTTCTCTATACAACCAATACTGAAGACTTCCAATGTTGACACTGTGACACTGTCAAAAGCCTCAAAGCCTTGGAAGCATGGGAAGAGTTTTGTAACCCATGTGTCTTTATCTGTTTCAGCTCAGAAGAACACACACTACCTTCTGGTGTTTGATGGCTTTGTCATACTGGTTTGCCTGACCTCGGCCGTGCTATGCACACGCTCCATCGTTCTGGCAGTCAAATTACTGCAGGTCAGTTAATGATACATTATGGAAGTTTAGTTGCTAATTATATACATCACATTTCGGCTTGAAAGGTCAATGTTGGCTGTATGGTTAATACACATGTATGATGTGAATTTCTTGTCTCATAAAACCCAACTCGTGTTTTAGCTAAAACAATATATGCTTTGCTCATGGGTGCGATGTCATTTCTGGACAATATTTATCTCCATTTAGAGGGATCCCTTTTGGCTCAAAAGCCAAGTTGTAGGTGTTCTGGAGCTTGACCCCTCACTGGCCAATAAGAATGTGCTCCATGGCTAAATATGTGGTTGCTTCAAGTTGAGTATTTACAGTCTTATATATTGTGTTGTAATCAACTCCAATTACAATATTCCATTATGGCCTAGTTTGTTAAATAGCCTACAGAAACAAAATAACAAAATATATGTAGGCCAGTCCTATCTTCACTTAATGTGTTGAACATGTTTGCAGTCCACATTGTAAGAAGCCTAATTGCATGGATTCAATATGGAAATATATAGTTAAACCTAGCATTCACACTGATAGGTGCTAGGCCTACTGTAAATTGCATTATGGCTGAGCCATGGACATGCCAAACATTGTCAATAAGCAAGATTAAATTCACTATTGATAAGGCTTTAAGATTGAATAATTCTGCTCAAAATGAAACAAGACTTGTTTTAAATAGGCTATGTCTAAATACAGTTACATGCCCCACAAACAACCTTCATTGAAGGGAACGGAGGCTATGCAATTATATCTTCTTTTTTATTTATTTTTATTGAATATCCCAAACTTACAATATACTTGCAATGAAGCCGCTCAACAACTACACCACACCAGTCATCCAACAGACTCCCATTCAGAGAAACACACAGAAGCATCCAGGGTCAATGCCCTGCTCAAGGGCACATTGACATATCTCCCACCAGGCCAAGAAACGTGAACCTGAACCCTCTAAGATCCCCCCACGGTCTCCCTATAGCTGTTCCTCAACCATCCGAGACCACTCCCACAGTCCCTACCACCAAAACAAATAAGAAAAAAATTATAATAATTACATTCCCCATCCCCGAGAACCCCTCAATGCACCAACAACCAAGAAAATGAACTAAAGAGAAAAAAGAAAAAGACAAGAAACAGCAAACAACAGCGCAAAAAAAACACAGGACATCAAGGACAACTAAAATCATAACAGCAATGCCAACTGTATATGTTGGAGTGCATGTCTGGCACTATTACGTGTGTGTGTGTGTGTCTGTGTATGCGTGTATTTGAATGAGTGTGTATGTCTATGCATGTGTACAAAAACCTGCACGGCAACAGCCTCATCTTTGACCATCATTCTATCTCCCACACAGCATTTCCACTCCCACTTATCTCCAATTACACATCCCAACCCTCAGCTTCCCTCGGCCCATCCCACCCATCTCTGCTGGTCACCCTCTATGGATTTCTATGCAACCTATATCTTTCATCTATACTGTGATGTTTAACGTACAATTCCAATCTATCTAATCGAATAGAATCCACAGATTGCGAGTTGAAGATAAATACTTTTACTAAGAGTATTAGTAATTGACTGACCCGAGTTCTCCAGATCTCCTAACAGTACTATTTCTAGGGTCAATTTTAGAGGGTAAATTTTAGGGTCATTTTCAGCCATTCCAGAACCTGAGACCAGAAACAGGCTACCTGAGGGCAATACCAAAATAAATAATCTATTGATTCTGTATCCTCACAACAAAATCTGCAGAGCTTTGATGATTTTATGCCCTAAATTTTCAACATTTTGTTGGTGGCAAGAATTCTATAATAATTTTAGCTGAAAAGCACTTGAATCTTGCGTAGTTTTATATATCAACTCATACACCCTGAACCATGGAATCGGTACATCAAAAATCTCTTCAACTATTTTGCAATCTGTATGGCACAGTTGTCAACATGCTGGTCCTCAAATGAAACTGGTATACTTTCCTATTTATGCTATTTTTATTATTCCGCCAGTTTTGATCCTTTATATTGGGCAGACAGACAAGTTCCCTACCTCTTCCCGCTGCCACCTCCATTTTTGGGGTAATGCTGTAATCAATTGGTTGTACTCTAGGATTGAGCAGATCTTCCCATACAATTCTGATAACTCCATGAGGGACATAAATATAACTATTAACTCTTCTATTCCAATTTGCAAAATAATTTAAGAACAAAATACCCTTTTCAAACATCTTTCCCATAAATACAGTTTTTTTATCAGCACATTTGAGTTCAGCCATAATATTTGTTGTAATATTTGTTCTATCTTTTCAGGGGGATGAAATTGAAATTGTAGCCAACTCTGCAAAGTTTGTTTGAAAAAGAGAGATACTTTGAAAAAGTATCATTTTCAATTAATAGAAAATGAGACATGGCAATCAGCACAAAAGCAAAAAGGCCATTTTTAAAACAATGGATGTAGTAATCTACTTGAGAACTATTTAGGGTTCAAGTAAAACGTTTGAATACATTAAGCTTTTAGAGGATTAGTGCTTTATATTTAATAATCTCAACCCACCCAATTCATTTTATTTATATTTATATTGATTGTCTGGTTTAGCATCCCAGATAAAGCTAAATTTGTTTTGCTCATATGATTTCAAAAATGAATCAGGAATAGGCAGCACCATAAGTAAATGAGTAAACCAGGGCAATTTTTCATAAATAGACAGGCATTTACCTCCATGGTTGCAGGATCTTGTCAATTTTTACACGATTTCTATTGAAATTCATTGTGGAGAGCTTATTTATATATTTTGAGATATGAATACCAAGTATGTCTACTTCACCATCAGCCCTTTTTATAGGTAAACTGCAGGGTAATGTAAAAGTTTTATTTTTTATAGATCCAATAAGTAACATTGTACACTGAATCATAATTAGGTTTTAGACCAGATAGTACAAAAAAGTAATCTAGATCTTCAATGAGAGACATTGCAGGGATCTAGCTTGCGGACTTAATATAAAACTTGAGTCATCGGCATACATGGACACCTTTGTTTTTAAGCATTGGATTTTTAATCCTCTAATATTGTTATTGGATCTGATTTTAATAGCTAGCATTTCGATGGCCATAGCGAAAAGATATGGTGACAGTGGACACCATTGTTTAACTCCTCTTAACAATTCAGACTCTCTGAGTAGTAGCCGTTATTTACTATTTTACACCTGGGGTTGATATACATTATTTTTTATCCATTTTATAAGAGAATCACGGAAGTTTAAAAAATCCTGGTGTTTATAAATAAAATCCAGTCTTAATCAAATGCCTGCTATAAACTGCTATAAATGCATGGCTTCTTTTAGATGTTTCATAATGTTCTATTATTTCTATTAGTTGTCATATATTATCTCCAATGTATCGTCCATGTAAAAAACCTGTCTGATAAGGATGAACAATACCTTGTAAAACCCTTTTTCCTATGTATTTCACTAGTATTTTTGCATCACAACATTGAAGTGTAAGGGGCCTCCAGTTTTTTAGATAGACTAGATCTTTATATTTGCCATCTGGGTCTTGTTTTAACAATAGAGAAATCAGAACTTCCTGCTGAGTACCTGACAGACTACAATTTCTATAGGAGTAGTTAAAACAATCTAACAATGGAGCTTGAAGTATATCAATAAAGGCTTGATATACCTCTACCGGTATGCCATCGAGCCCTGGGGATTTTCCAGACTGAAAGGATTTAATAGCCTCAAAGTTCTTCCTCTGTAATGTGGCCTTTGCAGTGATCTTTGTGTACATCGGTTAACTTCTTAAGGTATGGGGGGCAGCATTTTCACTTTTGGATAAATAGTGTGCCCAATTTCAACTTCCTGCTACTCATGCCAATAATATAAGATATGCATATTATTAGTAGTGACATGATTATTGAATCATGTCTGTGAGTATAACGGAACTTATGTAGCAGGCAAAACCCCGAAGACTAACCATTCAAAAAATAATTTTTTGAGGTCTCTGTCTGTATAGTGGGTTCTCATTGGGAAACGATATTTCTTAGGCACTTGTTTTCAGTTCCTACCGCTTCCACTGGATGTCACCAGTCTTTGGAATTTGGTTGAGGTTATTCCTTTGTGCAATGAAGAAGTACAGCCATCTAGGAAATGGGTGAAGCTGTTGAGAGTGGTTTGTTGTCTTCCTGTATTGAACACAGATAGACCCGTCTTCAATTTGATCAATTATTAACGTTTAAAAATACCTAAAGTTGTATTACAAAAGCAGTTTGAAATGTTTTGGCAAAGTTTACAGGCAACTTTTGAGATATTTTGTGGTGACGTTGCGCAATTTGGAAGCTGTTTTGTTCTGGATCAAACGTGCCAAATAAATGGACATTTTGGATATATATGGATGGAATTAATCGAACAAAAGGACCAATTGTGATGTTTATGGGACATATTGGAGTGCCAACAAAAGAAGCTCGTCAAAGAAAAGGCATGTTTTATATTTTATTTCTACATTTTGTGTAGCGCCTGCAGGGTTGAAATATGCTACTCTCTTTGTTTACTGTTGTGCTATCATCAGATAATAGCTTCTTATGCTTTCGCCGAAAAGCCTTTTTAAAATCTGACATGTTGGCTGGATTCACAACTAGTGTAGCTTTAATTTAGAATCTTACATGTGTGATTTAATGAAAGTTTGATTTTTATATAATTTTATTTGAATTTGCCGCGCTGCATTTTCTCTGGCTTTTGGCCAAGTGGGACGCAAGCGTCCCCTATACCATAAGAAGTTAAGAATAAGAAGTTAAAACTTCTTATGTCTGCAGTCCCGTTAAAGGGATTGATATGACAACAGCCAGTGGAAGTGCAGGGCGCGAAATTCAAAGCATCAAAAATCTCATAATTAAAATTCCTCAAACATACATGTATTTTATACAATTTTAATGGCTATCTTGTTGTTAATCCCACCATAGTATCCGATTTCAAATATGCTTTACAGCAAAAGCACCACAAACGATTATGTTAGGTCACCACCAAACGACAATAAACACAACCATTTTTTTCCAGCCAAAGATAGTAGTCACAAAAATCACAAATAGAGAAAATTAATCACTAACCTTTGATGTTCATCAGATGACACTCATAGGACTTCATGTTACACAATACATGTATGTTTTGTTTGATAAAGTTCATATTTATCAAAATATGAGTTGACATAGGCGCGTTACATTACTAGTTCCAAAAACATCCAGTGATTTTGCATAGCCACATCATTCAACATAAATACTCATCATAAATGTAGATAATAATACAAGTTATACACATGGAATTATAGATATACCTCGTCTTAATGCAACCGCTGTGTCTGATTTAAAAAAAAAACTTTACGGAATAAGCAAACCATGCAATAATCTGAGACGGCGCTCAGAAAAATAGTCACAATAGCCGCCCTGTTGGCATCAACATACCAAGAAATTACACGATAAATATTCCCTGATCTTTGATGATCTTCATCAGAAAGCACTCCAGGAATCCCAGGTCCACAATAAATGTTTGTTTTGTTCGATAATGTCCGATATTTATGTCCAAATACCTCCCTTAGTTAGCGCGTTTGGTATACATATCCAAACGCTCATTCTGGTCAGCGTTACTTCGGACAAAAACTTTCTAAAGTTTATATTACAGGTTAAAGAAACATTTCAAACTAAGTACAGAATCAATCATTAGGATGTTTTTAACATGTAGATTCTATAAAGTTCCAACTGGAGTATCTCTTTGTGTCTTGGTGAACAATGGAACGCAAGTGGATACCATGAGGAATGCACGTAATCAGAAAATGGCTGACTGCCAGTCACCTGATAGATTCCGCTCTTATTCAGTCCCACAACACAGTAGAAGTCTCATTCAAAATTCTATAGACGCTTGACATCTAGTGGAAGCCCTAGGAAGTGCAACATCATTAATATCCCAAGGGGATTTCAATTGGAACCTTGGTGAATACATACCAAGCTCAGATTTCTCACTTCCTGTTTTGATTTCTCCTCAGGATTTTGCCTGCCATATGAGTTCTGTTATACTCACAGACATCATTCAAACAGTTTTAGAAATGTTAGAGTGTTTTCAATCCAATACTAATATTAATATGCATATATAATAATTGAGACTGAGGAGCAGGCCGTTTACTTTGGGCAACTTATTCATCCAAGCTGCTCAATACTATTATTGAATGCTATTATTTCTATTATTTGGAAATAATTCCTTACAGTAATCTTCATTCAGTGGGAGAGGATGAGATGGAAAATAGCATCTGCCTAAAATATTTAGCTTCCTCTTTTAAAATATAATTTGGAGAATCATAGATGACTCCATCTTCAGTAACGAGATTCTGCAAATTATTTTTGTTAGCGTTCCTGTATTGGAGATTCAGGAAGAATTTTGTACATTTTTCTCCATATTCCATTCAGTTTGCTTTATTTTTGTAATAGATTACATTAGATAATTCTTGAATAATTTTTTTTTTTCCTCTAACTTATTTTTCATTTCAGTAGTATAATTTTTATTACGATCTACCTTTACTATTTGTTCATGTATTTCCCTTGATAGTCTTGTCTCTTGAGACAGAAACTGCTTTTTTATTATTGATCAATATTGAATTGAATGACCTCTGAAGGTACATTTAAAGGTATCCCGAACAATAAGGGGATTTGCTGAACCTATATTATACTGGAAAAATTCAGTTAAATGATTTTGTCATAGTTAAAAATAAGTTGTCCTCCTGTAAACTTTGATTACATTTCCAATGTCCATGTCTCCTTTTAAAACTTAAAAATATTTGATGAAAGAGACAAAGTAGTCAAGATGACTAGCTTGATTAAGTCTCCTCCATGTGTATCTCACTAGGTCAGGGGTTTTTTAGTCTCCAAATATCCACTATTTCTAACATGTCTATAAAATTTGTGAATTCCTTAAGGGCACAGTGATAGTTTGTAGAGTGACTTCCTGTAATGTCGTTTAATAGACTTGACAAAAATACAAGAGAAAATAAAAGTGGGTACAAGAACCCGTCGCGCGCCAATACATAATATACGAATATACAAATAAACAATCTCTGACAAGGACATGAGGGGAAACAGAGGGTTAAATACACAACATGTAATGAATGGGATTGGAACCATATGTAGGAAGACAAGACAAAACCAATGGAAAATTAAAAATGGATCAATGATGGCTAGAAGACCAGTGACGCTGACCGCAGAGAACCGCCCGAACAAGGAGAGGCATTGACTTCTGCAGAAGTTGTGACAATACCCGTCATATTGGGTAGTAAACATTACTCAGTAATAGCATTTTAAATATTCACTTACCTTTGATGATCTTCATCAGACTGCACACCCAGGAATCCCAGTTCCACCATAAATGTTTGATTTGTTCGATAATGTCCATCAGTTATGTCCAAATATCTTCTTTTGTTAGGGCGTTTGGTAAACAAATCCAAAAGCGCGTACAGGTCGCGCCAAACGTTGGACGAAAAGTTCAAAAAGTTCCGTTACAGCCCATAGAAACATGCCAAACTAAGTATGGAATCAATCTTTAGGATGCTTTTAACATAAAACATAATTAATGTTCCAAAAGGACAATTTCTTTGTCTGTACAAATGAAGTGGAACCTTTCACGTGAGCGCGCCAGACCGAGGCTGTGGCACTCTGCCAGACCAGGATGTAGAGTCAGTTTCCTTTAAACAGTATATGTTATATTCCTTTTCTTTTAGCCACGTAAAGATGGATATTTTTTTATAATCTGCTAAACCGTTACAATTATAACTGGCTATACTTATTTCACCCCTTACAATAACTAGATACTATTCTCAGTCTAAATTGACCATAATTATTGCTTGTAAAATTACTGCCATCAGAGGTATTATGACGGTCAAAATTAGAGCTTTCAAATGTCTGATATTTAGAATTCAAGAAATAGGTTCTAGCAATATTTGTTTTATTCCCTTGCCTGTTTGCCTGTGAGCCAATGCCACAGACGTTAGAAAATTGAGACAAGCTATTATGCGTGTAGTAAATCTGAGTAGGTTGATGTGTATGATATTGGATGGGATTTAGTGAGTGTGTACGATGTCTGTATAAGAGTAAGACTATAATGTCTGCTGTCCAAATAAACAATAACTCTGCCACTTTGCATGGTTGAGTGTCTATGTGTGTAACATGTAGTGCGTGTATTCTTAATATTCAAGATGACAATTGTAATCCATATCGTTGCATCCAAATTGCCTTTAACATCATTGAAAAACACATCCCAGTATTTCCATAGCAATTGACGTTTCACATGATCATGAAAGAGACCTTGCATTACTATAGAGACGGCTTCACTACATTACAAATGTGTTCCATACAATATTATTATTCCCTAATGCCCCTATTCTGATATCTTCCCCTTGCTTGTTGTAAACATATATAAACATGTAGACAAAGACATCAAAAAGATAGACAAACGAGAAACATATTAAATTATAAAACAGTTCTCGACAATTGAGAGATGTGGGAGAGGAGAGAAGGGAAAGAGAAGAAAGCGAGATCAGGTGTGTATGTATATGTAAGCAAGCATGTAATTGAGTACGTGTGTTCATATCCACTTCATAGTTTTTAGATATTTTTACAGCTCCCATACTTTATTTATTTCGTAACCTGAAGTCCCTGTAGAATTTAGTACAGCTATGGTGTTATGGAGCTGTCTCCGAATAGCTGTCCATCTATAAAGAGTTTGTCCACAATGAGAAAGGCATGCTTACCCTTCTCCCTTTGTACCAGATACAGTCTCTTACGACGTTCGTTTATCTCCCTTTGAAATTGGTCATTGAGACCGAATTTGGTCCCTTTATGCTCCCTTCCTCTGCTTTTGATCAGCTCTTTTTGTTGATAGTGTTCACTTTTTGCGATGATTGGTCGGGGACCCTTGGTCTTGCTGCTCCAAGTCTGTGTGCTCGGTGGAAAGCCACCTTGTTTACAGTCTCTCTAGGAAGTTTCAAGGCGGATTGCATGAATTCTCTGATCGTGCCCTCTGGATTATTGGATGCGTCCTCAGGAATCCCAGACCAGAAAAAATATGATTTTCACGCATGCTACGACTTTGTCTAGTAGCGACTCCTTTATCACCCTGTTTTCCCTGAGTAGACAATCCATGTTGGAATCATGGATTTTTACCTTGGCTGTAAGTACATTGTTCTCTCCTTGGAGCGTGAGAATTCCACTCTGGTTAAACACCAAACTCCCCCTCAGCCCTGCTACCTTTCCACACAACTTTTCAAGTGTTGCATGAATTCCAGCCAGAGCACCGTCCCGTACTTCTACGATAAGTAAATCGTCCGTGTCTGTAGAGGAATCTGTTTTTCTTTTTTAGGGGGGTTAAAGTTATTTTGTGAAGTAGTCAGATCTTTCCATGATAGAGTATGTTGTTCCTCCATAGCGTAAAGCTATTGGTACTTGTCGATTTCCCTCAGGATCTCCTTAGTATCCAGGTTGGCTCTTTACTGCAACCAGTTGTTTTATGAAAAGATAACAATGAGTCTTTCCCACGACGATGACAGGTGTCTGTAGTACATCCAGCTACCACTCAAAAACACGTTTGGTATTCATATTTAATTAATAGCGGTTTCGTTTTAATCAAAACTAACAAACCAAGTGTTTTCCAGCATAGTGTTCAGCTGCGCACTCTTGGTTTTTAATAAAATGAAATGAAAAACAATCAATATTTTTTAAAGAAACAATAATTATGAACAGGATGGGGTCAAAAACATTATACGATAAATCACATCTCTCGTTCAATGGCATTTGCACATTTGCACGTCTATACAAAATATTAAGATCCTGACAATTGTATCATTGCCTATAGTACCAGTCAAAAGTTTGGACAACTACTTATTTATTTTTATTTTTTCTTTATTCTACACATGGAATGCTTCTCCGGTCGTCTTGAAGGTGTTCCCACATATGCTGTGCACTTGGCTGCTTTTCCTTCACTCTGCAGTCCAACTCATCCCAAACAATCTCAATTGGGTTGAGGTCAGGTGATTGTGGAGGTCAGGTCATCTGATGCATCACTTCATCACTCTCCTTGTTTAAATAGCCCTTACTCAGCCTGAAGGGGTGTTGGGTCATTATCCTATTGAAAACCAAATGATTGTCCCACTAAGAGCAAACCAGATGGGATTGCTTATCTCTGCAGAATGCTGTAGTTGCCATGCTGGTTAAGTGTGCCTTGAATTCTAAATAAATCACTGACAGTCTCACCAGCAAAGCACCCCCACACAATCACACCTCCTCCCCTATGCTTCACGGTGGGAATCACACATGCGGAGATCATCACCTACTCTGCATCTCGCAGACACAGCTGTTGCCAAAAATCTCAAATTTGGACTCATCAGACCAAAGGACAGATTTCACTGGTCTAATGTCCATTGCTCATGTTTCTTGGCGCAAGCAAGTCTCTTCTTATTATTTGTGTCCTTCAGTAGAGGTTTCTTTGCAGCAACTCAACCATGAAGGCCTGATTCTTCTGAACAGTTGATGTTGAGAAGTGTCTGTTACTTGAACTCTGTGAAACATGTATTTGGGCTGCAATCTGAGGTGCAGTTAACTCTAATGAACTTATCCTCTGCAGCAGAGGTAACTCTGGGGCTTCCTTTCCTGTGGCGGTCCTCATGAGAGCCAGTTTCATCACAGCGCTTGATGGTTTTTGCGACTTCACTTGAATAAACTTGAATAAATAAACTTGAAAAGTCCTTAAAATGTTCTGCTTTGACTTACCTTCATGTCTTATGTAATGATGGACTGTAATTTATCTTTGCTTATTTGAGCTGTTATTTCACAATATGGACATGGTCTTTTACCATATAGGGCTATATTCTGTACACCACCCTTGTCACAACAAAACTGATTGGCTCAAACACATTAAGAAGGAAAGAAATTCCACAAATTAACTTTTAACAAGGCACACTTGTTAATTGAAATGCATTCCATGTGACTACCTCATGAAGCTGGTTGAGAGAATGCCAAGAGTGTGCAACGTTTTAATAGCTAGCTAAGTAACATAATTGAGGGTTGGCATTGGTTATGAGTATGAATGTGGATGCATTTCAGAATCCAAAAATTGTAGGCATGACGCAAGATGAAAGAACCTTCCAGAAGGACAACCACCTCTGCAGCACTCCACCAATCAGGCCTTTATGGTAGATTGGCCAGATGAAGCCACTCCTCGGTAAAAGGCACATGACAGCCGGCTTGGAGTTTGCCAAAAGGACTCTCAGACCATGAGAACCAAGATGCTGTGGTCAGATGAAACCAAGATTGAACTCTTTGGCCTGAATGCCAAGCGTCACGTTTGGAGGAAACCTGGCACCATCTCTACGGTAAAGCATGATGGTGGCAGCAGCATGCTGTGGGGATGTTTGTCAGCGGCAGGGACTGGGAGACTAGTCAGGATCGAGGGAAAGATGAACGGCGCAAAGGACAGAGACCCTTGATGAAAACCTGCTCAGGATCTCAGACTGGGTTGAAGGTTCACCTCCAACAGGACAATGACCCTAAGCCCACAGCCAAGACAATGCAGAAGTGGCTTCAGGACAAGCCTCTGAATGTCCTTGAGTGGCCCAGCCAGAGCCCGGACTTGAACCCGATTGAACATCTCTGGAGAGACCGGAAAGTAGTTGTGCAGTGATGCTCCCCATCCAACCTGACAGAGCTTGAGATGATCTGCAGAGAAGAATTGAGAAACTCCCAAGATACAGGTGTACCAAACTTGTAGCGTCATACCCAAGAAGACTTGAGGCTGTAATCGCTTCCAAAGGTGCTTCAATAAAGTACTGAGTAAAGGTTCTGAATACTTATGTACAGTGCATTTGGAAAGTATTCAGACACCTGGACTTTTTCCACATTTTATTACGTTACAGGCTTATTCTAAAATGGATTAAATAGTTATTTCCCCTCATCAATCTACACACAATATCCCATAATGACAAAGCAAAAACTGGTTTGGACATTTTTGCAAATGTATATAAAAAAACTTAAATATCACATTTACATAAGTATTAAGACCCTTTGAGTGAAATCAAATCAAAATCAAATGAAATATTATTTGTCACATGCACTGAATCAAACAGGTGTAGACTTTACTGTAAAATGCTTCCTTACAAGCCCTTAACCAACAATGCAGTTAAAAAAATAGAGTTAAGAAAATGTTTACTAAATATACTAAAGTAAAAGAATTCAATAAAAAGTAACACAAAATAACAAGGTTATATACAGGGGGTACCGGTACAGAGTTAATGTGCGAGATTAGAGGTTAGTCGAGGTCATTTGTACATGTAGATGGGGGTAAAGTAACTATGCATAGATAATAAACAGTGAGGAGCAGCAGTGTACTCAGTACTTTGTTGAAGCACCTTTGGCAGCAGTTACAACCTCAAGTCTACTTAGCCTCCGTATTTGTTATCTGCCTTCTTGGTCCTGGGTTCAACTCTAGCCTATCTTTTAGCTAAATCCAACTCTTTGTTTCGAATCCTCTTCGCTATAATCCTGGATGAAACATCTACGGTTGAATGTCACCATGTAGTTAAAAATGCTCCATTGTCAAATTCATGTTGATGACTGGAATCCCTTGAAGCCATTATGGTCTGGTCAGTTCTTTCAATTTTGCCCAAAGGATTGTGTTAGTGTCCACTTCCCTTTTTAAAAAAAGGCCGCCTTGGGGGAGGGAGAGGGCCAGAGCATGAGTGTCCGCTCCCCAGGAGTTAAAATGTGTCAGCTTGTATGTTTAGCATTGAATCTGCTGATAGGAACATCACTGAAAGATGTTTAATGGCTCTATCAAACAAGGACAGCCATATACATGCCCAAAAACCTATAGCGCGATAAGTATCACATTGAGCCTTCATGAAATACCACAAAGCAGGACTACATTTATTTTCAGATCTCCCCCATCAATACACCGGAAGCCGTCATAGGGTGTATCATGGCTTTTATAACCATGTGTGTGGCCTGGCCTCATGAATTTATCCCCTTTATTCCAGAGATTTTCCAGGTTCTTCCGTGAGAATTATAATCACAAGGTGTGTGAGACTGACCAAAAGGAGTTTTTAAATGGCTGGTATGTTTTGGTGATCGTCAGTGACGCTATGGCCATAGTAGGATCCATATTGAAGATGGAAATACAAGCAAAGGTAATACTCAACTCAAATGTTCAAACTCCTTGAAAGAGTTTAAGCAGACATCTCTTTCTTTCCTAAATTTAATAGGAACATGTTAATTTTACAAACACTTATGTTTTACAAAATATATGGTTTTGGAAATGTATTTGAATTATCCTGCTTACTGCAAGATGTTACATGTTTAATAACGGCAATAAATGATTGATGTCTAAATCATAGGATGATTATCTATCATATTAGTTTTGAACATGTGGAAGAAGTGGGTGTTTCCATTTATAGCTAATCAATTACTGTTTTATAATACAGAAATTAAGAAATAAAAAAACTCTAGAAGAGAGGTTGAGAAATAAAAAAAACTCCCCGTTGCCTGGGCACAGAATCACTGGGCTTGGACTTTGTAACAAGATGGTTAAATCAAGACATTGTAAAACTCCCAAGGACTATTTACTCTAACCTGAGTGACTTTCGAGTCAGATTTGTATGACTTGCATGTTAACCATTTACCCCCAGTTGGCATAAGGAAAATGAACTCATCTCTCCCTTCTAGAGTCTTACCAGCTACGATGTGTGCAGCATCTTTCTGGGAACTTCTACGCTGATGGTGTGGGTGGGAGTGATCAGGTACCTGGGCTACTTCCAAAAGTACAATGTAAGTTTGATCAAAGACATATTTATTTAGTGTATTCAAAGATAATTATCCAGTAGGAATAGACTAGTCCTGTTTGGCCACATGCAAACTCAGACTTACATAAATAATACATTGGAAAATACAATTTGAAAATCTATACATAATGAAAGTGGTTAAAAACAAGGATGTTGCAATAAGAATTATTCATCAACTAAAGGAACACTATCTTAAACACTGATTCAACACAGGGTTTACAGTGTGTGTGTGTGTGTGTACATGCCTGTGCACATGCGTGTGTGTTCCAGGTGCTCATCCTGACTATGAAGACTGCCTTCCCCAAGGTGATCCGCTTCTGTTGCTGTGCTGGCATGATCTACCTGGGGTACACATTTTGTGGCTGGATTGTACTTGGCCCTTACCATGAAAAGGTACTGACTGGGAATGGCAATTCCGACACTCATTTTAATTCTACAAAATAGGGACTCCCGGGTGGCGCAGCGGTCTAAGGCACTGCATCGTAGTGATCAGAGCCGTCACTACAGACCCTGGTTCGAGCCTGGGCTGTATCACACACAACCTGCCATGATCGGGAGTCCCATAGGGCAGAGCACAATTGGCCCAGCGTCGTCTAGGTTTGGCTGGGGTAGGCCATCATTGTAAATAAGAATGTGTTCTTAACTGACTTGCCTAAATAAAAATACAAGGCTTCATATTTTAGAACCATTTCCTTAACTGTACACAGTTTAAAGTGAAAGTCCTATGTGTGTACTGGCCCAATTCAAGCACTGGTGATATAAATAGGCTTCATGTGGCCTGGTGTGGTTTTGCAATGGCCTGAAACTGAACTTGTTTACACTGTTGCCTAACAATTTGATGTATTGTTATCCATTTACAACCACAAGATGGCAGTATGTATACATGTTGCTGCTTGTTGTTGCTTGTCTAGTCAGTGTTGCACCATTATGAGGCACACACATATGCCTTAATCATTAATGCTAGCAACGAAGGGCACAAGTGTCTTAAGTGATCGTTGGGTTATAAGAAAAATTATTTACGGAAGTTGAGAAACATTGCAGTTGTAAACAAGAGCTCACATGGTGGACTGCAGAATCCTCAAACTAACTTTAACCTGTGTCAAACTACAGAGCCCCACTTTTTTTGGATTGTCTTTTATAGTTAGTTTGAACATTTGTAGACCATCAACAAACTATCAAAAGCAATTTACATGCAACACTTTGCTGGGATTAGGGTTAGGTTCAGGGGATTAGGTTTAGGTTTAGGTTTAGGGTTGGGGTAAATTGACACAGTAGTTAGTATAGTGAACAAAAATATAAATGCAACAGAACCATACATTTATATATATGTATGTTTTTATTTATTACATTTTTTCCCCCTATTTCTCCCCGATTTCGTGATATCCAATTCGTAGTTACAGTCTTGTCCCATCGGTGCAACTCCCGTAAAGACTCGGGAGAGGCGAGGTACACTGCTTCTTGACACACTGCTTGCTTAACCCGAAAGCCAGCCGCACTAATGTGTTGAAGGAAACACTGTACAACTGGCGATCATGTCAGTGTGCATGCGGCCGTTCCGCCACAAGAGTTGCTAGAGCGCGACGGGACAAGAACATCCTGGCCGGCCAGACCCTCCCCTAACCCGGACGACGCTGGGCCAATTGTGTGCCGCATCATGGGTCTCCTGGTCACGGCCGGCTGCAACACACCCGGGATCGAACCGACATGCAACAATTGCAACGATTTTACTGAGCTACAGATCTTATAAGGAAATCAGTCAATTAAAATAAATGTATTAGACCCAAATCTATGGATTTCACATGAATTGGCAAGGGTGCAGCCATGAGTGGGCCTGGGAGGCCTACCCACTCTGGGGCCAGGCTCACCCCCTGGGGAGTCAGGCCCAGCCATTCAGAATGAGCTTCTCAGTTTCAGCCAGTCCGAATACTCCTCAGTTTCATCAGCTGTCCGGGAGGCTGGTCTCAGACAATCCCACATGTGAAGAAAGTGGATGTGGAGGTCCTAGGCTGCCGTGGTTACACGTGGTTAGGAGGCTAGTTGGACCTACTGCCAAATTGTCTAAAACGATGTTGGAGGTGGCTTATGGATGAGAAATTACCATTACATTCTCTGGCAACAGCTCTGGTGGACATTCCTGCAGTCAGCATGCCAATTGCACACTCCCTCAACTTGAGACATCTGTGGCATTGTGTTGTGTGACAAAATTGCACATTTTAGAGTGGCCTTTTATTGACCTCTGTAATGACCACACTGTTTAATCAGCTTTTTTTATATGCCACACCTGTCTGATGGATGGATTATCTTGGCCAATGATAAATGCTCACTAATAAGGATGTAAACACATTTGTACTCAAAATTTCAGATAAATAAGCTTGGACAATTTCTGGGATCTTTTATTTCAGCTTATGAAAACATGGGATCAACTCTTTACATGTTGCATTTATATTTCTGTTTAGTATAGTTTGGGGACTATCCAAATACAGTGTTACCCTTACAGGTTTACTATCTTCATTTGATCACTCTGTTGTCGCAGAGAACTTTCCTGCAAAGCAGGAATTGCAAATTGTAGTATTTAAAAAGGCTTTGAACGTTTGTAATTTCCACTTTAAAATGACAGACTTGATTTATCCTATCAAAAAATGTATCAAACCTCTACAACAATGTCCATTTAATTATAATCCACATAATAGTTGACATTTCCTGTTGCTGCAGATCTAGAAAATGGTCAAATTAAGAGAACATCTGTGTACTTGTACGCAGTCCAAATAAGGTGTGACCCTATTTTGTCTTCATTAGTTTGACATTTTCCTCTCATACTCTAAGAGTTTTCTGAATGATGGCATGAGTGAAATTATAATATTTATTGTAACTTTTCTGTAAGGAGGAAGTTTGTTTTAAACAGAGCTTACACGCAATGCATTCAAGAGCTGCAGTATCAGATCTCCCATTATTTAAAATGGGGTGGTGCGTTTACTTATAGTGCGTTCGTGATCGCAAGAGGAAAATGTTGCCCAATATGTGTAAAAATGGCACCAAACTGTCCTCACTGCACGGGTACATTGCAGAGAGGCTGTTCAGACCACATAGATAGATATCGTTAATAGATATTGTTTTATCTCTATGATTCAGACTATCCATGACCACCTCAGTATTCAACTCTGGTGTCTGTTGCAACAAGATGTTCACTCATACTTACAACATGGTATGTGTCCCAAATGGCATCCTATTCCCTATATAATGCACTCCTTTTGACTCCCTATGGGCCCTGGTCAAAAGTAGTGCATTATGTAGGAAATGGGGTGCCTTTCGGGATGCAACCATACACTGCAGCCAGGGAAGTTACCATAACATCAACTAATTTAGACATTGTTTACCATCTGCAATAAACAAGGGATCTTCCAGAACTGCCCTCCCACAAGTCCCCTACCCTACCTAGGATCTATACCGTCTGTCTGAGTGGGCTGTGCTTAGATGCTATCGCTCTTTGTTTGTGGTGATGTCTCCCCCTGAATCTGACTGTGTTTTGGGATCTGTGCACTCTTTCCTCTCTCTCCCTCGCTCACTCTTTCTCTCTCTCCTCTCTCTTTTTGCAATCTCTCTCTCTTTCTCTCTGTCCATCTCTCTGCTCCTCTCTCTCATTGTCTATGCCTGTCTCTCTCCCCTCTCTCACTCTGTACTCGGTCCCCTTCCCTCTCTCATCTCTTGCTTTCTTTCTCCTCCCCCTTCACCCTTCTCTTTTTCTCACTCCATCTCAGTTTGAGGGCCTGAGTCGGGTGGCCGAGAGCCTGTTCTCGCTGGTCAACGGCGACGACATGTACACCACCTTTGCACAGCTGAAGGACAAAAACAGCCTGGTGTGGCTGTTCAGCCGCGTCTACCTCTACTCCTTCATCTCCCTCTTCATCTATATGGTGCTCTCGCTCTTCATCGCCCTCATCACAGACGCCTACGACACCATCAAGGTACTCACTCATACCTTTGCTGGTTTGTGTTCAGTTGGCACAAAACGTAAGAAAATTATCTGAAATGGAGTGAAATGGGGAGGTACTATCTGAACTTGACCAATTAGGAACGCTCACTTTGTTATCTGTTGCAAAACATTCGGAAAAATGTTTCTAAGGTGTGGCCTGATGATCATGACCCACTGACCCAGGTATCAGGTCTAAATCACAGACCATACAACCCCAAATCCATAACTATTGTCCAAAAACAGCTTATTGAGATTTGAGGAGAGTTACATATGTAAACGGTCCATATCAGATATGTTTTAATGTCTAGTGAAAATGAGGGGGCCCAGGCACATTATTACACATAATTCATTCAAAGATATTGAATTTAGCCATCAGTGCCCCTTCAAAACAAAATAGTACATGAACAAACATTATACATTATGTGTGACGAGAGAAACAACAATATACGCTGAAAGATTAATCAACTGAGGACCCTTTCATGTGTTGATGAGCAATGGAATTGGAATCGGAATTGGAATTAGAGATTTTGTCCAGTATAGCATTATTTGTTATTCATCCTTTAATGTTTTTTCTATTGGCCCAATTCAGACGTAGTAAATGTACACCTTTCCTACGCACGTCTTTCCTATGCACTTTTCAGTAGTTGGTATTCAGACTTACCTTATGCATATGCATAACGGGCTTTACAGGCGTGTTTCCCTTGCCCGCGAAGGACACATTTCATTAAACAGCTGAAAACCCTCCCACTTGCTGGCCAACAGATTTTCTTGTGGAGTTTTCATTCAATAGGCATTTCCGTACATTCTTCTAAACCACCCCTTTAAATTTTGCATACCTATTAATTCTAATTTTGTCCAGACTCACTAGAATATACGAAGAGAATGATTCAGAATATTAGGGATCAATGAAAGATAGCCATGTAAATAGACACATATTTGTCTCCTTTCCAGCAATAATTGGTAGATTTAAAAATACTCTGATCTTGTATATTATTAAGGGTTAGGAAAGTATTTCTGAAAAAAATAAAAGGGTTTGGAGAACATTTATGTTCAAAATGTATTGATGAATCAAAAATGGTGGTTTGATTCATCCTGAAAGTTGCCATTTCATTGAAATATTGGAAGGTGAGAAGTGTACAATATGGGTTGAACAGTAGTCCTATAAATCTACCCTAATAATCCTCACTAATCATGGAACTGTGACAACGGCCCAGTCGTCGTGAACCATGCGCCAGCATCCAGATTTAAACTGCTACGTACACTGTGTACGAATAATGAGGAACACCTTCTTAATAAAGACACCAATTTTTCTAAATGCAGTGAAACGTCTGGGCATATAATTGAAAGATTCTAGCAATCATAAATCGACTCGGTAGGTTTGGCGCTATACTGTCATTTGCACACAGGGTACAGACGCCTATAGTTTGGGTCTCCAAATTTCAGGGCCAGCATTTCATAAACTTGGTGATATGTTGACAGGCTTCAGTTCGCTGCCATATGTCTGGTTTTACATTTGTCTCTGGCGATCTTAATGTAAAATAGATCTAAACAATTGTCATTTATATTTACAATCCCCTTATCCAAATGACTTACTCATTTACGTAGCTCTTATTGAGTTGTAAATTGCATTGTTGTAAATCGCAAGGGAAAAAATAAAGTAGATGTAGTTCCATTGGAACCACAGGTTGCTCGATCTTATCGTTTCATTGTGCATGAAGGTGGTCGAGTTATGAGGGAATTAAGTCAAGGTCAGAATACAACGAATCTGTAACACTGCAACACCTTCATTTCTTTGATCTTCACCCCAAACGAATAGAGGGTGAATAGCATGCTTGCTTTAAGTTCAAGGTCAGAATACACGTAAACAGAAAAGTTACTGAGAGTAATTAGTGCCTTCAGAAAGTATTCACACCTCCTGACTTTTTCCACATTTTGTGTTACAAAGTGGGATTAAAGTGGATTTAATTGTCAGTCTTCTCAACGATCTACAAAAAAAATTCTAATGTCAAAGTGGAAGAAAAAATGTGAACATTTGTATAAAATAAAATAAAAATAAATAAAAAAATAGAACATGAATATACTGTATCTTGATTAGATACGTATTCAACCGCCTGAGTCAATACATGTTAGAATCACCTTTGGCAGTAATTACAGCTGTGAGTCTTTCTGGTTAAGTCGCTAAGAGCTTTGCACACCTGGATTGTACAATATTTGCACATGATTCTTTTTTAAATCCTTCAAGCTCTGCCAATTTTCATGGCTTAATATAGATTTTCAAGCCAATTTAAGTCAAAACTAGGCCACTCAGGAAATTTCAATGTTGTCTTGGTAAGCAACTCCAGTGTATATTTGGCCTTGTGTTTTAGGTTATTGTCCTGCTGAAAGGTGAATTAATCTCCCACTGTCTGGTGGAAAGCAGACTGAACCAGGTTTCCCTGTAGGATTTTGCTTGCGCTTAGCTCCATTCCATTTCTTTTTATCCTGAAAAACTACAGTCATTAACGATGACAAAAATACCTATAACATGATGCAGCCACCACTATGCTTAGAAATATGGAGAGTAGTACTCAGTATTGTGTTGTTTTGGATTTGCCACAAACATAAGAATTTGTATGCTGGTTATAAAGTTAATTTCTTTGGCAAATTTTGGGCAGTTTTACTTTAGTGCCTTGTTGCAAACAGGATGCATGTTTTGGAATAATTTCCACTGTCAATTTGGTTAGTATTGTGGGTTAGCTACAATGTTGTTGATCCATCCTCAGTTTTCTGCTATCACAGCCATTAAACTCTAACTGTTTTAAAATCACCATTGGCCTCATGGTGAGCGGTTTTCTTCTTCTGCGGAAACTGAGTTAGGATGGATGCCTCTCTTTGTAGTGGCTGGGTGTGTTGATGCACCATCCTAATTGTAATAGATAACTTCACCATGCTCAAAGGGATATTTAAAGTCAGCTTTTTTTTTTACCCATCTACCAATAGGTGCCCTTATTTGTGAAGCATTGGAAAACCTCTCTGGTCTTTGGTTGAATCTGTTCGAAAATTCACTGCTCGACTGAGAGACCATACAGATAATTAATTGTATGTGTGGGGTACAGAAATAAGGTAGTCATAAAAAAATTATGTTAAACACTATTATTGCACACAGAGTGAGTCCATGCAACTTATTATGTGACTTGTTTACCTTGCCATAACAAAGGGGTTGAATACTTATTGACTCAAGACATTTCAGCTTTTCTTTTTGAATTAACTTGTAAACATTAAAAAATATATAATTCCACTTTGACATTATGGGGCATTTTGAGTAAGCCAGAAATAAAAATGTTATCAATTTTAAATTCAGGCTGTAACACAACAAAATGTGGAAAAAGTCAAGGGGTGTGAATACCTTCTGAAGGCTCTTTCCATTTATGCATGCTTAATTCGGGTCGGAATTCCCCCCTATGTGAATTCACTTTTATTCTACCCTACCGACAGAACTACCAGAAGAATGGTTTCCCCATGACAGACCTGCAGAGGTTCCTGAGAGAGCAGAAGGATTTCCCCCCTAGTGAGGAGGGCAGCGAGATGGACGCAGAGACTGGAATGGGACACCCAGCACTGTGCTGTTGCAGACGGTAAAGTAACGTCAAAATAGCATTACCCCATATAATTCAAATTAGTATAACAGACAATCTATTTTTAAGCAAAGTTCTATTTTATGATGATGGTAGTACAGTGTGTTAATGTATATGGCACGTTATTATGACATGTCATATAGTATGGCTATGTACATTTTTTATTTAATCCCCTAATCGATATTCGCGCCCCCTCAGAAATCTAATTAGAATAATAAAAACATCCCCATCAAAATTTGTCAGTTTAATCTAGAGATATAAGATTCCACATCAGAGAGACATTCATCTGTGCTGAAAGGTGGCAGAGCTAGAGCAGTGTGTCAGACCATGAGACATCCCGAAAACTTCTGTTGTCCGAACGGTTTAGCTTACTAATTATTATGACCCCTCTATGGAAAGATGAGATTCTCACGAATATGAAAAAAATAAAGAATATGACAATTTTATAAATGGTAAAATTGTGTGACACGATTGCATTTTAGAACCCCACTACCCCCATTTTAGGCAAATTTGTTCTGCATGGCCCACTGGCCTGGGTTTGCTAATTTTCAACCAATCCATTGATCCTAATGCGGAAATCTCCACCCACCCGAGGCACCGGGCCATACAAAATTAACTCGTTATGTTATCGATATTAACGGAGCTTATATTCTTTCTATTTCTATGAAGAATTTGCAGACGCAATTTAGATAATGCATACACTGAATGTTCAAAGTAGTAGGAACACCTTCCCAATATTGATTTGCACCCCCTTTTGTGCTCAGAAGAGCCTCAATTCATCAGGGCATCCTCTCTACAAGGTGTCGAAAGTGTCCACAGTGATGCTTGCCCATGTTGACTCCAATGCTTCCCACAGTTGTCAAGTTGGCTGGATGTCCTTTGGGTGGTGGACTATTCTTGATACACACGGGAAACTGTTGAGCATGAAAACCCCATCAGCGTTGCAGTTCTTGACACACTCAAACCGGTGTGCCCGGCACCTACTACCATACCCCGCTCAAAGGCACTTACATCTTTGTCTTGCCCATTCACCCTCTAATTGGCACACATCTACAATCCATGTCTCAATTGTCTCAAGGCTTAAAAGTCCTTCTTTAACCGGTCTCCTCCGCTTCATCTACACTGTTTGAAGTGGATTTAACAAGTGACATCAATAAGGGATCATAACTTTCACCTAGTCAGTCTGTCATGGAAAAAGCAGGTGTTCCTAATGTTTTGTACACTCAGTGTATAGCTAGCTAGCGTGCTGAAATTATAACATAGATAACAAATATATAGCTAGTTTCACTGGAATTATCAAAATTATCAAATGTTTTGATAGGTAGGCTGGTAGTCTTTTTCTGAAATTATTTTCACCTGATTTACAGTATGCCTTATGTCTTAACTGAAGTGGTACTCAAAACTTTCATTAGCTAGCTAAGGTTAGCATGCTAGCTAGTTACACTGACAGCTGTCAGTCAGTACCTTATTTGCTGATATTTCCCTGCTACACGTGAAAATCACCACAACGTTCCCACCTCCAATTGCCAAATATGTATTAGCAGCCTGCATCAGTCTTTGAGGTGTAACCTAAGTGCTCTAGGACGGGAATTACTCAAAATAGGTGCGGCAACTTCCTCTGAGTTGGGCCTTTAACCATTTAGCCGGTTAGTCAAAGAAAATCAATAATAACCTGGTTGGGATTGGGAAGACTAAATTCTACAAATTTTTCAGTGTTAGTGTTCCATCCATATGCAACAACTTCAATCACCATTGACTCTCCACATAACTGCTCTTACGTGAAAATCATGTGTAATTTCCCTTCGAAACAGTTTCTATCAATCTCTGTCATCTAGGGCAGAGCGCAGCCGAGTGGAGTTTCCTCCTCACTGAAGTTTAGCTTAGCCCTTTGTGGCCTGAGAAATGAAATTAGTGGTGGGAGAAATGTGGACACACCCAGCGATGTGCTGATTACAGAGGAACCAAGGGTTATATGCTGGGAAGAGACTTCACCCTTTGGCTGCTCTGTGCACTGATATAAACAACAGCATTGAGTTTCAGTCCCAAATGGCACCCTTTTCCATATATAGTGCACTACTTTTGACCAGGGCCCCACTATGTAGGGAATAGGTCAAACTAACCAGTGCCCTACTGGCTATGTGTTAGCCTGGTCAAAGATCTGTGTGTGCAGTCTTGCCAAACACTGGCGTGACAATGACCATAGGAATTTTCTAAACACAGATCAGGGACCAGGCTAGATATGTGTGCCACTATATGATTAACTGATGATGTCTGGAAAGCAACAGCTCATGCTGGACAACAAATTATGACCATTTCAAGGTCTCTATGTCTTCTGTTTATTTGAAGTAAAGCATGTGTTTGAATCTGTGGACAGTATGTGCGTGTGAAGGAGTGGCCTTCTCGAAAGAAATTCATTTAAAAGTGTATTTATTCAAAGTATTTATAGAGCAAGTTGAGTTCGTATTTCCTTATTTTATTTAATAATTTACCAAACATTCCAGTTTCTAGATACTGTATTTCCCATCCTTTTAAACTAATTGCAGTCGTGTTCATTATTAAGTGTTACTTGATTCCTATTGGTCCAGTTGATGGAAGTGGTTAATTGACACAGGTGTTTCAGCTCAGTAATTGGGTCACCTGTCATGTTAAAAATAGGTGTGTCTTGCTCATTGGATTCCATAAAAATGTGATGCCTAGTGTTGGGGTGAGTAACTACTGGAAGTGTTGTTGAATCCAATGGGTTGCTTTAACATTAGCTAGCATGCTGATGAAAATGGCAGTTTAATTAAAGACTAGCATGATTTCAATCTTCTCTATGTATTATTTTCATAATGGAATAATTAGGTGTACAGTGCCCTCTCCCATCCCTGGATTGAGCTATGTTTTCTGAGCCATATCGCTCGCTGGCTAAATGGCATCCTGATCATGGCAGCCTGCCGTTAAGACTTTACAGGGAAGTTAAAATTACAGTGACCGTAAGGTCTAAATCTTTAGGCTACTGCCATGTTAAATAGGTGTGCCAGATTGTTTGTGTTGAATGTCTTAACTAGGGTGAGACGCATCTGTTTTTAGCTGTCAGTTTTATTTTAACTTACTGCAGTTCAATAAATGTGATACACTTAAAGGACAGATTAAAAAAAAGGTAACGGCCAGCCCTCCCACATTAGCTATGTTTCCGACAAGTTGTCCAGTGATTTTATTTATTTTTTGTTGATATTTAGAAGTTCATATAGATGCGACAATTGCCTGCTAGGGTGTGTTTTCATTTAACTCGTGTTTGTAAAAGCAGCTGGGTGTAATGATGTCACCCACCCCCCCCCCCCCCCCCCAAAAAAATAGTACAGTATAATTGACTAATATTTGAATAAATATGTGCAAACATACTGCCATGGTGGAACTTGCACTCATGTAGTTGTGAAATTGCCAGCCAACAAAAACTAAGGCGCAGCAATTCAGGAATTCTTGAAGGAAACCTTAATGTGACACTCCAGCAGCATATCTGTGACTCTTGCAATGGAACAGCTAGTTTTGGTCAACAAATGGCCATTTCAAGGTCTCTGTTTTGATTCATTTGCAGTATAGCATGTTTGACTCTTTGGGAGGCTTGTATCTGCCACTGTCAGCACTTGATTCACTGTTGATGCTTGGAAACCAACAGTTAGTGCTGGTTAACAGATGGCCAGTTCAAGGCCTGTCTGTGTTGCATATAAACGGGTTAGCTGAGAACATCATGGTTAATTTGCGTTAATGATTCTAGATGGTCAGATAGCTAGCAACAATGACAAGAAGCTTCCATGTGGGGAATCATAGGTGGCTCATTTTTAGTTCATGTCTTCTTATTGAGACTATGTAGGGCCTCGCGATACTCGTTAGTATTGTGGCAAGGAAACAAACTGCCTTAATGTTAGAAACTAACAATGCTGTCATCCAGCGTCACATTTATTTTCCAAGCTATAGCGCACAATATTTTACATGCAGCAGGTTAAGGATGAGAGTTTGGTCTGATTCGGCCTTAAATACCGTGTCTTGTTTTGACTCTTGTCACGTCTATGCTAAAATGACAAAGCTAAACAACAACTGTTTATTTTTTCATATTTTTTTATTTAACCTTTATTTAACCAGGTAGGCTAGTTGAGAACAAGTTCTCATTTGCAACTGCGACCTGGCCAAGATAAAGCATAGCAGTGTGAACCGACAACAACACAGAGTTACACATGGAGTAAACAATAAACAAGTCAATAACAGTAGAAAAAACTATTTAATTTGATTGCTTTTCTGATTTTCGTGACAAGGTTGCCTGTTGCTAGCAAGGCCTAATGCTATGCTAGGCTATCAATAAACTTACACAAATGCTTGTCTAGCTTTGGCTGTAAAGCATATTTTGAAAATCTGAGATGACAGGGTGATTGACAAAAGGCTAAGCTGTGTCTCAATATATTTAATTTGAGATTTTCATGAATAGGAATATTTTCTAGGGATATTTATGTCCGTTGCGTTATGCTAATTAGTTTCAGGCGATGATTACGCTCCCGCATGCGGGTTTGGGATTCACAAGAAGTTTTAAAGTTGGTGAGGGAGAAGTCTCCAACTTCAGAGATTTTTGTAATTCGTTCCAGTCGCAGGCAGCAGAGAACTGGAAGGAAAGGCGGCCAAATGAGGTTTTGGCTTTAGGGATGATCAGTGAGATACACCTGCTGGAGCGCGTTGCCATCGTGACCAGTGAACTGAGATATGGCAGCGCTTTACCTAGCATAGACTTGTAGATGACCTGGAGCCAGTGGGTCTGGCGGCGAATATGTAGCGAGGGCCAGCCGACTAGAGCATACAGGTCGCAGTGGTGGGTGGTTTTAAGGTGCTTTAGTAACAAAACGGATGCTGAGTAGAGTATTGGAAGCTATTTTGTAGATGACATCGCCGAAGTCGGGGATCGGTAGGATAGTCAGTTTTACTAGGGCGGCAGCGTGAGTGAAGGAGGCTTTGTTGAGAAATAGAAAGCCGACTAGATTTGATTTTGGATTGGAGAAGTTTGATATGAGTTTGGAAGGAGAGTTTGCAGTCTAGCCAGACACCTAGGTACTTATAGATGTCCACATATTCTAGGTCGGAACCATCCAGGGTGGTGATGCTAGTCGGGCATGAGGGTGCAGGCAGCGAACGGTTGGAAAGCATGCATTTGGTTTTACTAGTGTTTATCTGATAGCATGCAACACCCCGAAATACCTGAAGGGGACGTAAACAAAAGAATTAGCGTAGCCAGCGCTACACAAAACGCAGAAATAAAATGTAAAACATTCATTACCTTTGACGAGCTTCTTTGTTGGCACTCCTATGTGTCCCATAAACATCACAATTGGGTCTTTTTTCCGATTAAATCCGTCCATGTATACCCAAAATGTCCATTTATACGCAACGTAATTTTTTTAAATAAAAAAAGTTGCCTATAAACTTTGACAAAACACTTAACTACTTTTGTAACCCAACTTTAGGTATTTGTAAACGTTAATAATCGATCAAATTGATCACGGGGCGATCTGTATTCAATAGCAGCTACTCTTGACATCATCGTCCATTGTCTTTCCCCCATAAGCCTCTTCCTGTGTACTGGATGAGAGGAAGGGTCTATTTCTCATTCCACCAAGGATTAAATCCCATGAAATTGACAGTACTGGCGACATCGTGTGGAAGCTGTAGGGTAGGAACTGTCAACTGATAGCCATAGACAATTCAGAGACTGGTGGATGAATACTTTTTAGGTTTTTCTTGGGATTTCGCTTGCTGTTCACGTTCTGTTATAGTCACAGACATGATTTAACCAGTTTTAGAAACTCCAGAGTGTTTTCTATCCACACATACTAATATATGCATATACTATATTCCTGGCATGAGTAGCAGGACGTTGAAATGTTGCGTGGTTTTAACAAAATGTTGAAAAAAATGCAGGGGAGCCTTAAGAGGTTTTAAGAGCAGTTGGAGGCCACGGAAGGAGTGTTGGATGGCATTGAAGCTTGTTTGGAGGCTAGATAGCACAGTGTCCAACGAAGGGCCAGAAGTATACAGAATGGTGTCGTCTGCGTAGAGGTGGATCAGGGAATCGCCCGCAGCAAGAGCAACATCATTGATATATAAGGAGAAAAGAGTCAGCCCGAGAATTAAACCCCTTAGAGACTGCCAGAGGACCGGAAAACATGCCCTCCGATTTGACACACTGAACTCTGTCTACAAAGTAGTTGGTGAACCAGGCAAGGCAGTCATTAGAAACACAGAGGCTACGGAGTCTGCCGATAAGAATATGGTGATTGACGGAGTCGAAAGCCTTGGCCAGGTCGATGAAGACGGCTGCACAGTACTGTCTTTTATCGATGGCGGTTATGATATCGTTTAGTACCTTGAGCGTGGCTGAGGTGCACGCGTGACCGATTCGAGATGGTCAGTGATCTGTTTGTTGACTTGGCTTTCGAAGACCTTAGATAGGCAGGGCAGGATGGATATAGGTCTGTAATGATGTATTTGATACAAGTGCTAATTATGTATGTTTTCAATGAAGGTTTTGAGGAAATATAGTTGACATGCCAACAATCCTTTGAAATTTGGAAGGATTACAAGCTCTTTGAGGTGACAGTTATGTTGGTTCTCTTATGCATTGACAGTTTATTCCCCCACCTGAATGACTGTGGATTTAGGTTTTTGTGATTTCTCTATTGTTCTGAGATTTACCAAGTGTTTTTTTCAATCTTGTTTGAAAACAAGATGCTTTTCAATCTTGTTTGCTCCCTTTTTAAACACTTGTTTATTCATGTGAACACTTTATTGTGCTGAAGTATTTTTAAACAACACTAGAACCGCGTGGCCTTTCAGCCTATAAATACCTGCTACACAATGTTGCAGAGCGTCCACTTTAGCATACATGTATGCATATCAACCCGCAA
The DNA here is from genome assembly GCF_057628025.1 of Oncorhynchus mykiss. NCBI lineage: Eukaryota > Metazoa > Chordata > Actinopteri > Salmoniformes > Salmonidae > Oncorhynchus > Oncorhynchus mykiss. The sequence goes on from NC_143025.1 coordinate 50,891,965, forward strand.
ACATAGGCACCAACGCTTGATAAATGGTGCATAAACGATTCATTAAGAAATATTGTGGAAATGTATAATTTAGTCACATGCACCATTATCCATTTATATTGCACATTCATCCACTGATGACAGAATAGCATATTTTAATTGTATGATACTAGTTTATGCTTAGATTCCTATATACCTTATCAAACAACTCCGAGTAGGAGTGCTGATTTAGGATAACTTTAGGATAATCCTTGATCAGCATTCTGAAATGCTTGATACATATAGCCACTTGTGTAAATCCACTGAGCTGTGTGTCACATGAACTACAAGCATTATCAGTGAGATATGGACTGTGGGAACTTGTTATTAGTGGACTTATAAGTGTCACGACTTCGGCTGAGGTCGGCTCCTCTCCTTGTTCAGGCGGCGTTCTGCGGTTGACGTCACCGGCTTTCTAGTCATCACCGATCCATGTTTCCTTTTTCCTTTTGTTTTGTCTTGATTACGCACACCTGATTTCTACTCCCTTATTATGTTCCTTATTTAACCTCTCGTCTATCTTTCTGTTTTGTCCGTGATTGTTTTGTGTTACCGTGTGTGTTGGAGGGTTTTCTCATTGTGTGATGTTTCCCTGTTGGAGATATTCCGTTTTTTTGTATTAATATTTTGAGTAAAGACTTTTGTGTTTTTCCTCAAACCTGTGTCCTGCGCCTCGTTCAGACAACAAACCCAGCATATTGTTACAGAATCACAGACCATATTCATGGAGTCAGCAGGCGCAGCCAGTCCTCCTCTCCCGGTAGAGGAGGACCATGCTACAAAGTCTAGGGACAGCCATGCATCGCGTGCTGCAGACTATGGACAGATGGGAGAGAAGAGGATTTCCAATTAATCAAGCCACACCATCTCCTCCCGCACCTGAGCCTGCACCGATGCCCACCCATCCGTCATTAGGGTCCAGTGGGATTCGGCTCTCATTCCCCCCGTGTGCGTATGATGGAACAGCTGCCGGGTGCCAGGGGTTCTTACTCCAGCTTGAGCTCTACCTGGCAGCTGTTCAGCCGGCCCCTTCGGGACGCGAGAGAGTGAGCGCCCTCATCTCCTGCCTAACGGGTAAAGCCCTGGAGTGGGCCTACGCCATCTGGGGAAGGGAGGGCCCGGCCCTGGACAATTATGAGGACTTCTCCCGCCACTTCCGGGCAGTTTTTGACCATCCACAAGAAGGGAGAGCGGCGGGGGAGCATCTGTTCCATTTAAGGCAAGGGATGAGCAGGAGTTTGCGCTGGACTTTAGAACTCTGGCGGCAGGCGCTGGATGGAATGAGCGGGCCCTGATCGATCACTACAGGTGTAGTTTGCGAGAGGATGTTCGTATGGAGCTAGCCTGCAGGGACACCACTCCCAACCTGGACCAGCTAGTGGACTTATCTATCCGGCTGGATAACGTGTTGGCCTCCCGCGGACGTCCAGATCAGGGTCCGTCTGTTGACCCAACACCTATGGAGTTGGGAGGGGCTGTGATGAGGGGGGCCGGAGGGGGGACCATTCCATGTACTAGCAGTGGCCGCAGAGGGCACACTGCTGGTCGGTGCTGGGGAGGTCCTCCGGGAGGTCGAGGTAGCAGGCGGAACACTGGTGGTTTCATCCCAGGTGAGTAGGCACGCAACCCACCCAGAGCCCCCTGTTGCTCACATGAATTTCAAGGATTTTCCCCTCATTCCCAGCATAAGGCGCTAGTAGATTCAGGCGCAGCTGGGAACTTTATTGACAGGTCCATGGCACTTAGATTAGGGATTCCTATTGTTCCTGTTAATGTTCCCTTCCCTGTACATGCCCTAGATAGTCATCCTTTGGGGTCGGGTCTAATTTGGGAGGTCACAGCTACCATTGCTATAACAATCCAGGGGGGTCATAAGGAGAGAATGAATCTCTTTCTTATCGACTCTCCTGCGTTTCCCGTTGTATTGGGTCTTCCCTGGTTGGCCTCTCATGATCCTACTATTTCGTGGCAACAGAGGGCTCTCAAGGGATGGTCCCAGTCAGTGTTCAGGGAGGTGTGTAGGTGTTTCCTTAGGTGCCACTATGGTGGAAAGTCCAAACCAGGTTTCCACAATGCACATTCCTCCCGAATATGCCCATTTGGCACTCGCCTTCTGTAAAAAGAAGGCGACTCAATTACCACCCCATCGACCGGGGGATTGTGCCATATATCTCCTGGTCGGTGCTGCACTCCCCAGGAGTCACGTGTATCCTCTGTCACAGGAGTAGACGGCGGTTATGGAGACATTTGTCACCGAATCTCTGAGACAGGGATACATTCGGCATTCCATTTCACCTGTCTACTCAAGTTTCTTTTTTCTGAAGAAGAAGAAGAAGGAGGGAGGTTTATGCCCGTGTATAGACTATCGAGGTTTAAACCAGATTACCGTAAAATATAGTTACCCGCTGCCTCTCATCGCCAGTATGACAGAGTCCGGGGCGCACTTCTTCACAACATTGGATCTCAGGAGCGCTTACAAACCTGGTGCCTATCCGGGGAGGGGATGAGTGGAAGACTGCATTTAGCACCACTTCTGGGCACTATGAGTACCTCGTCATGCCGTATGGGTTAATGAATGCTCCATCAGTCTTCCAATCACTTGTTGATGAGATTTTCAGAGACCTGCACGGGCAGGGGGTAGTGGTGTATATAGATGACATTCTAATATACTCCGCAACCCGCGCAGAGCATTTGTCCCTTGTGAGCAGGGTGCTTGGTCGACTGTTGGAGCATGACCTATAAGTCAAGGCCTTCCTAGGTTACCGCTTTTCCGCGTCAATGGTGGAGATGGAGAATGACCGCATTTCAGCCGTGTGTAATTGGCCGACTCCAACCACGGTAAAGGAGTTGCAGAGGTTTTTAGGGTTTGCGAACTACTACCTGAGGTTTATCCGGGGTTTTGGGCAGGTAGCGGCTCCCATTACCTCCTTGCTGAAGGGGGGACCGGCGCGACTGCAGTGGTCAGCTGAGGCGGATAGGGCTTTTGGTCACCTAAAGGCTCTGTTTACTACGGCTTCCGTACTGGCGCATCTGGATCTCTCCTTAGCGTTCATAGTTGAGGTGGATGCGTCCGAGGCTGGAATAGGAGCTGTGCTATCTCAGCGCTCGGGTACGCCACTAAAACTCCGCCCCTGTGCTTTCTTTTCGAAGAAGCTCAGCCCGGTGGAGTGAAACTATGACGTGGGGGAAAGGGAGTTGTTGGCTGTTGTCGGAGCCCTGAAGGCATGGAGGCATTGGCTCGAGGGGGGCTAGACACCCTTTCCTCATTTGGACTGACCACCGAAATCTGGAGTACATTCGGGCAGCGAGGAGACTGAACCCTCGCCAGGCAAGGTGGGCCATGTTTTTTTTACCTGCTTTGTTTTCACCCTGTCCTACAAACCAGGTTCCCAGAACGTTAAGGCGGACACACTGTCCCGACTGTATGATACAGCGGAGCGGTCCACGGATCCCACTCCCATAATTCTAGCTTCTTGTCTGGTGGCACCGGTGGTATGGGAGGTGGACGCGGACATCGAGCAGGCGTCACGTGCAGAGCCTACCCCCCCACAGTGTCCAGTTGGGCGTTTGTACGTTCCGTTTGATGTTTGCGATCGTTTGATCTGTTGGGTCCATACTTCACCCTCCTCTGGTCATCCTGGCATCGGTCGGACAGTGCGCTGTCTTGCTGGGAAGTACTGGTGGCTAAGGACGTGAGGGTTAGCTAAGGACGTGAGGGTTTATGTCTCCTCCTGTTTGGTATGCGCACAGTGCAAGGCACCTAGACATCTGCCCAGAGGGAAATTACAACCCCTTCCCGTTCCGCAATGACCGTGGTCACACCTATCGGTGGATTTCGTGATGGATCTTCCTACGTCGTGGGGTAACACCACGATCCTGGTCGTTGTGGATCGGTTTTCTAAGTCCTGCCGTCTTCTTCCTTTGCCCGGTCTCCCTACGGCTCTACAGACTGCGGAGGCCCTGTTCACCCATGTATTCCGGCACTACGGGGTGCCTGAGGATATAGTTTCTGATCGGGGTCCCCAATTTACGTCAAGAGTCTGGAGGGCATTTATGGAACACCTGGGGTCTCGGTCAGTCTTACCTCAGGTTTCCACCCCGAGAGTAACGGGCAGGTGGAAAGAGTCAACCAGGATGTGGGTAGGTTTCTGCGGTCCTATTGCCAGGACCGGCCGGGAGAGTGGGCGGTGTTCATCCCCTGTGCGGAGATGGGGGGGTACTGTCGGCTCCTCTCCTGTTCGGGCGGCGTTCGGCGGTTGACGTCACCGGCTTTCTAGTCATCACCGATCCATGTTTCCTTTTTCCTTTTGTTTTGTCTTGATTATGCACACCTGATTTCTATTCCCTTATTATGCTCCTTATTTAACCTCTCGTCTACCTTTCTGTTATGTCCGTGATTGTTTTGTGTTACCGTGTGTGTTGGAGGGTTTTCTCATTATGTGATGTTTCCTTGTTGGAGAGATTCCGTTTTTTTGTATTAATATTTTGAGTAAAGACTTTTGTGTTTTTCCTCAAACCTGTGTCCTGCGCCTCGCTCAGACAACAAACCCAGCATATTGTTACAGAATCACAGACCATATTCATGGAGTCAGAGTCTGCTACAAAGTCTAGGGACAGCCATGGATCGCGTGCTGCAGACTATGGACAGATGGGAGAGAAGAGGATTTCCAATTAATCAAGCCACACCATCTCCTCCCGCACCTGAGCCTGCACCGATGCCCACCCATTCGTCATCAGGGTCCAGTGGGATTTGGCTCGCGTTCCCCCCAGCATATTGTTACAATAAGGTTAAGATCTATGTGTTATTTCTTACGTTGTTACCCCAGGAAATATTATGTTACATTACATAGTCGGGAGGAACTATTGGAGATAAGAGCATCGTCAACTCACCAACATTACGACCAGGAATACGACTTTCCCGAAGCGGCTCCTCTGTTTGGTCCACCACTCAGGGCAATGGATCAGATCCCAGCCGGCGACCCAAAACAACGGCGCCGCAGAAGGGGCAGACGGTGCGGTCTTCTGGTTAGGCTCCGTATACGGGCGCACCTCTCCCAAGTATACTACTCGCCAATGTCCAGTCTCTTGACAACAAGGTAGACGAAATCCGAGCAAGGGTTGCCTTCCAGAGAGACATCAGAGATTGTAACATTCTCTGTTAAAACGTAAACATGGCTCAATCGGGATACGTCATCAGAGTCGGTACAGGCACATGGCTTCTTCACGCATTGCGCCGACAGAAACAAACATCTCTCTGGTAAGAAGAAGGGCATGGGTGTTTGCCTTATTATTAATGAGGTGTGATCATACCATACAGGAACTCAAGTCCTTTTGTTCACCTGACATAGAATTCCTTACAATCAAATGCTGACTGCATTATCTACCAATTGAATTATCTTCGATCATAATCACAGTCGTGTATATCCCCCCCAAGCAGACACATCGATGGCCCTGAAAGAACTTCATTTGACTCCATGTAAACTGGAAACCACATATCCTGAGGCTACATTTATTGTAGGAGGGGATTTTAACAAGGCTAATCTGAAAACAATGCTCCCTAAATGTTATCGGCATATCGAATGTGCGACCCGGGCTGGCAAAACCCTGGATCATTGTTATTCTAACTTCCACGACGCATACAAAGCTATCTCCTGCCCTCCTTTCGAAAAATCTGACCACGACTCCATTTTGTTGCTCCCAGCCTATAGACGGAAACTAAAACAGGAAGCACCTGTGCTCAGGTCTGTTCAACGCTCGTCCAACCAATCGGATTTCATGCTTCAAGATTGCTTCGATCACGTGGACAGAGATATGTTCCGCATAGTGTCGGACAATAACATGAATACGCTGATTCGGAGACCGAGTTTATTAGCAAGTGCATCGGTTATGTTGTACCCACAGCGTCTATTAAAACATTCCCCCAGAAACCGTGGATTGATGGCAGCATTCGCGCAAAACTGAAAGCGCAAACCATTGCTTTTAATCAGGGCAAGATGACCGGAAACATGACCGAATACAAACAGTGTAGCTATTCCTTCCGCAAAGCAATCAAAAAAGCTAAGCGTCAGTATAGAGACAAAGTAGTCGCAATTTAACGGCTCAGACACGAGAGGTATGTGGCAGGGTCAACAGTCAATCACGAACAATAAAAGGAAAACCATCCCCGTCGCGGACCATGTTGTCTTGCTCCTAGACAAACTAAATAACTTTGCTCGCTTTGAGGACAATACAATGCCACTGACACGGCCCGCTACCAAAACCTGCGGGCACTCCTTCACTGCAGCCAATGTGAGTAAAAGGTTTAAATGTGTTAACCCTCGCAAGGCTGCTGGCCCAGACGGCATCCCAAGCCGCATCCTCAGAGCATGCGCAGACCAGCTGGCTGGTGTGTTTACGGACATATTCAATCAAACCTTATGTGTTGGCTGTTCCCACATGCTTCAAGAGGGCCACCATTGTTCCTGTTACCAAGAAAGCGAAGGTAACTGAGCTAATTGACTATGCCCCGTAGCACTCACTTCAGTCATCATGAAGTGCTTTGAGAGACTAGTCAAGGACCATATCACCTCCACCCTACCTGACACCTTAGACCCACTCCAATTTTCTTACCGCCCCAATAGGTCCACAGACGACGCAATCACACTGCACACTGCCCTAACCCATCTGGACAAGAGGAATACCTATGTAAGAATGCTGTTCATCGACTACAGCTCAGCATTTAACACCATAGTACCCTCCAAACTCATCATTAAGCCCACTCAACAGGGTCCTGGACTTCCTGACGGGCTGCCCCCAGGTGGTGAGGGTAGGTAACATCTCCACCCCGTTGATCCTCAACACTGGGGCCCCACAAGGGTGCGTTCTCAGCCCTCTCCTGTACTCCCTGTTCACCCATGACTGCGTGGCAATGCACGCCTCCAACTCAATCATCAAGTTTTCAGACGACACTACAGTGGTAGGTTTGATTACCAACAACGACGAGACGGACTACAGGGAGGAGGTGAGGGCCCTCGGAGTGTGGTGTCAGGAAAATAACCTCACACTCAACGTCAACAAAACAAAGGAGATGATCGTGGACTTCAGGAAACAGAGGGAGCAGCCCCCTATCCACATTGACGGGACAGTAGTTGTGAAGGTGGAACGTTTTAAGTTCCTCTGCGTACACATGACAGACAAACTGAAATGGTCCACGAAATGGTCCACAAGAAATTCAGCTTGTCACAAATCACTAAACTTTTACAGATGCACAATCGAGAGCATCCTGTCGGGATGTTTCACCGCCTGGTACGGCAACTGCTCCGCCTACAACCATAAGGTTCTCCAGAGGGTAGTGAGGTCTGCACAATGCATCACCAGGGCAGACTACCTGCCCTCCAGGACACCTACACCACCCGACGTCACAGGAAGGCCAAAAATATAATCAAGGACAACAACCACCCGGGCCACTGCCAGAAGGCGAGGTCAATACAGGTGCATCAAAGTGGGGACCGAGAGACTGAAAAACAGCTTCTATCTCAAGGCCATCAGACTGTTAAACAACCATTGCTAACATTGAGTGGCTGCTGCCAGCATACTGACTCATCTCTAGCCACTTTAATAATGAAACATTGGATGTAATAAATGTATCACTAGCCACTTTAAACAATGCCACTTTATATAATGTTTGCATGCCCTACATTACTCTTCTCATATGTATATACTGTACTCTATACCGTCTACTGCATCTTGCCAATGCCGTTCGGCCATCGCTCAATCATATATTTTTATGTACATATTCTTATTAAGTTCTTTACGTGTGTGTGTATAAGGTAGTTCTTGTGAAATTGTTAGGTCAGATTACTTGTTAGATATTATTGCATGGTCGGAACTAGAAGCACAAGCATTTCGCTACACTCGCATTAACATCTACTAACCATGTGTATGTGACAAATAAAATGTTATTTGAGCCCAATGACATTATTGACCCATTAATTGTTGTAGTCTTCATGCAGCTAAGGAACAACCTTCAGTTCACATCATGGTTGTGCTCATTAGGCACCAAATGGAACAACAGACTACATGAATTTGTCCAATATGGAACGTTTGTTTTTAATTTATATACAGTACCAGTCAAAAGTTTGGACACCTACTCATTCCAGGATTTTTCTTAATTTCTACTATTTTTTACATTGTAGAAAAATAGGGAAGACAAACTATGAAATAACACATGGAATCTATAGTAACCAAAAATGTGTTAAACAAATCAAAATATTTGAGATTCTTTAATGTAGCCAACCTTTGCCATGACAGTGTGCAATCTTGGCATTTTCTCAACCAGCTTCACTTGGGATACTTTTCCAGGCATGAATTAGTTCTCACACATGCTGAGCACTTGTTGGCTGCTTTTCCTTCACGCTGCGGTCCAACTCATCCCAATCAATCTTAATTGGGTTGAGGTCAGGTGGTCACGGAGGCCAGGTCATCTGATGCAGCTCTCCTTCTTGGTCAAATAGCCCTTACTTAGCCTGGAGGTGTGTTTGGTCATTGTCTTGTTGAAAACAAATGACAGTCCCACTAAGAGCAAACCAGATGGGATGGTGTATTGCTGCAGAATGCTGTGGTAGCCATGTTGGTTAAGTGTGCCTTGAATTCTAATTAAATCAGTCACCTACAAAGCACCATCACACCTCAATACTTCACAGTGGAACCACACAGAGACCTACTCTGCATCTCACAAAGACACCACGATTGGAATAAAAAAAAAACAAATTTGAACTCATTACACCAAAGAACAGCTTTCCACCCATCTAATGTCAATTGCTTGTGTTTCTTGGCCCATGCACGTCTTCTTATTGCTGTACTTCAGTGGTGGTTTCTTTGCAGCAATTTGACAATGAAGTCCTGACTAATGCAGTCTCCTCTGAACAGTTGATGTTGAGATGTCCGTTACTTGAACTCTGATGCATTTATTTGGGCTGCAATTTCTGAGGCCTGTCACTCTGGGTCTTCCTTTCCTGTGGCGGTCCTCATGAGAGCTAGTTTCTTCATCAGTGCTTGGTTTTTGTGACTGTACTTGAAAAACTTTCAAAATTCTTAATTTTCAGTATTGACTGACTTTCATCTCTTAAAGTAATGCTGGACTGTCATTTTCTCTTTGCTTATTGGAGCTGTTGACATACTATGCACTTCATCTTTTACCAAATAGCGCTATCTTCTGTATACCACCCTACCTTGTCAGAACACAACTGATTGGAGACCCATGGGGTGGGGCACAATTGGCCCAGCATGGTCAGGCAGCATGGTCAGGGGAGGGTTTGGCTGGCAGGGATGTTCCTGTCCCGTCACGCACTTGACTCTTGTGGCTGGCTGGGCGCAATGCACTCTGATACGGTCACCAGGTGTACAGTGTTTCTTTCGACACATTGGTGCAGCTGGCTTCCGGGTTAAGCGGGCATTGTGTCAAGAAGCAGTGTGGCTTGGCTGAGTTGTGTTTCGGAGGACGCACAGCTCCTCATACAGGAGTTGCAGCGATGGGACAAGACTGTAACTACAAATTGGGTATCTTATTTTATAAATTACTTCAGTGCCATTGACTGTTTTGCGGGTACTATTTAATTGAAGCTGCCAGTTTAGGACTTGTGGCGTCTTTCTCAAATTAAACAATTGTACTTGTCCTCTTGCTCAGTTGTGCACCGGGGCCTCCCACTCTTTCTATTATTTTCATAAAGAAAGATTGAGGGGACAACAATTAGACTATGGTCACTTATTAATATGCTATGGTATTCCGAATTAAGCACATTAGTTTGGAATCTATTAGGAAGTAGTCGATTCTAGAATAAGACATGTGGACATGAGAGTAGAATGACTGAGTAGTCTGTCTGTGGGATGTTGCATTCTCCAGAGGCCCTCTAGATTCCTGGATTTGATTAGATTAATCAGAACCTGGACAGAGGTGATATTTGATGGCGTACGTGTAGACAGTCTGTCAAATTGCCTCCAATTATTAGATTAGTGGTACTAAGATCTGGGAGCAAATCAAAAACATTACGAAAGAATTGTGGCTTGTCAATGCTGGGGCCATAGACGTTCAGCAGGGTGACAAGGGGTGTTTTTACGAAAGAGAAAAGCGGTGCTTTTAAACTTGATATCCAGTTGGAGCTCAGATGTCGCTGCACCATGGCTTTTACGTGTGTTTCTTACAGTAAGTGTACGCACCTTTTGCGAGCGTGCTTGAGACACCTTTAACACTTTTTACAGCTAGGCTCGACAACATTCCACTGAAAAGGCGAAATTCAAAAATATTTTGGGGAAATAGGTAACTTTCATACATTCACAAGTGCAATACACCAAATTAAAGCATAACTTGTTAATCTACCCACCGTGTCCGATTTCAAAAAGGCTTTACAGCGAACGCACACCATATGATTGTTAGGTCAGAGCCTAGTCACAAGAACACATATGGTCATTTTCCAGCCAAAGAGGAGTTCCAGCACAAAATGCAGAAAGAGAAAATTAATCACTAACCTTTGATCTTCATCAGATGACACTCATAGGACTTCATGTTACACAATACGTGTTTGTTTTGTTCGGTAAAGTTCATATTTATATCCAAAAATCTCAGTTGACATTGGCGCTTTATGGTCAGTAATGTTGTGCCTCGAAAACATCTGGCAAATTTTCAGAGCGCCACATCAATTTACAGGAATACAAAAAAAAAACTTTGATAAAAGATACAAGTGTTATGCACAGAATTATAGATATACTTCTCCTTAACTTCTTGCGACTAGGTGGCGCTATTAAAAATTTTGGATGAAAAACGCTCCCGTTTTAAACAAGATATTTTGTCACAAAAAGATGCTCGACTATGCATAGAATTGGCAGCTTTGGAAAGAAAACACTCTGACGTTTCCAAAGCTGCAAAGATATTGTCTGTGAGTGCCAAAGAACTGATGTTACAGGCGAAACCCAGAAAAAAATCCAACCTGGAAGTGCCGCATTTTTTTAAACCGCCTCATGCCAATTTCTCCTTATATGGCTGTGAATGAGCTACGAATGAGCTTACGTTTTCCACGTATTCCCCAAGGTGTCTACAGCATTGTGACGACGTCTTTTTAGGCATTTCCATTGAAGAATGGCTGTAAGGGACCATATATAGCATGTGTCACATGGTGTCTCCCGCAGAAAATCTTGCTTAAAATTTCTTCTTATGAGAAACCAATTGCCTCGACGGATATATTATCGAATATATATGTTAATAAAAACACCTTGAGGATGGATCCTAAACAACGTTTGCCGTGTTTCTGTCGATATTATGGAGCAAATTTTGAAAAAAGTTTGGCGTTATAGTTGTAGCATTTTCTGGTCGATTTCTCATCCATGCATGATTAAGAAACGGGAGCTATTTCGCCTACAAAAATAATATTTTTGGAAAAAAGGAACATTTGCTATATAACTGGGAGTCTCCTGAGTGAAACCATCTGAAGTTCTTCAAAGGTAAATGATTTAATTTGGTTGCTTTTCTTATTTTTGTGAAAATGTTGCCTGCTGCCAGCAGAGCCTAGCATAGCATTATGCCATGATAAACTTACACAAATGCTTGTCTAGCGTTGGCTGTAACGCATATTTTGAAAATCTGAGATGACAGTGTTGTTAATAACAAAAGGCTAAGCTTGTGTTTGAATATATTTATTTAATTTCATTTGCGATTTTCATGAATAGGAAAAGTTTCTAGGGGTATTTATGTCCGCTGCGTTATGCTAATGCGTTTGAGGCTATGATTACGCTCCCAGATACGGGATTGCTCGTCGCAAGAGGTTTTTAACCTCTCTAGGGTAGGGGGCAGCATTCGGAATTTTGGATGAAAAGCATTCCCAAATTCAACGACCTGCTTACTCGGGCCCAGAAGATATGATATGCATATAACTGGTAGATTTGGATGGACAAATCTCTAAAGTTTCCAAAACTGTTGAAATAGTGTCTGTGAGCATAACAGAACTGATTTAACAGGCAAAAACTTGAGAAATATCCATTCAGGAAGTCATTTTAAGCCTGTGGATTACTAAAGAAAATGTGTGAACACAACTGAGGTTTTTGGATATAAAGAGACTTCATCGAACAAAAAGAACATTTATTGAGTAAATGAATGTCTTCTGATTGCCACCATATGAAGATCATCAAAGGTAAGGGATTCATTTTATCTCTATTTCTGAGTTTTGTAACGCTTCTACTTGGCTGGTGACTGTTTGTAATAATTTGTCAACTGAGCTATGTTCTGGGCTAGGTATGTTCTGGGCATTTTATAAATATGACACTGTGGTTGGTTTAACAAGAAGTTATTTCTTTAAACCTATGTAAAACATGTTTTGTTTTCTGAATTTTTATAATGAGCATTTCTGTAATTGAATTTGGCGCTCTGCAACCTCACTGGATGTTGGCCAGATGGGACGCTAGCGTCCCACGTACCCGAGAGAGGTTAATGCAACCGCTGTGTCAGATTTCAAAAAAGTTTTACGGAAAAAGCAAACCATGCAATAAGTATGGCGCTCAGACACAAAAACAAGCCATGCAGATACCCGCCATGTTGTGGAGTCAGTAATGTTGTGGAGTCAGTGTTATAAATATTCACTTACCTTTGATCTTCATCAGAATGCACTCCCAGGAATCCCAGTTCCACAATAAATGTTTGTTTTGTTCGATAAAATCCATAATTTATGTCCAAATCGCCTTTTGTTAGAGCGTTTAGTAAACAAATTCAAACTCACGAGGCGCGGGCAAGTCCAGGCGACAGTTCAGACAAAGTGATCAGCTCAGATGAGCGTGATCAGCTCATGCCACTCTGCCAGACCTCTGGTTGAATCAGCTCTCATTCACCCCCACTTCACAGTAGAAGCTTCAAACAAGGTTCTAAAGACTGGTGGAAGCCTTAGGAAGTGCAATATGACCCCATAGACACTGTATATTTGATAGGCAATGACTTGAAAAACTACAAACCTCTGATTTCCCACTTCCTAGTTGGATTTTTTCTCAGGTTTTTGCCTGCCATATTAGTTCTGTTACACTCAAACATCATTCAAACAGTTTTAGAAACTTCAGAGTGTTTTCTATCCAATACTACTAATAATATGCATATTATCTTCTGGGCCTGAGTAGCAGGAAGTTTACTCTGGGCGCGCTCTGGGCGACCTGTGCTGTCTTTAGGGACTCAAACTTTGTTTCGAGCCTGTCAAAATGATTGATAGTTTTTATTACAGCCTTTTTCATTTGTTCATTGTCATGGAGGAATCTTGTTGGTGGGTGTCTGAATTGTTGTCAGTACTCAAAGTGGCGCTAGCTGCTGCTTGTTGGGATTGGGCCTTTGTAGATTTTCCGTTAGCGGTTCTGTTGGTTTTCGTCACCATTCTTCACTTCATCGCTGCTAGTTAAAACTTCTTATGGGCAGGTGGGACGATAACTTTCATAAAATGACAAGTGTAATATACAGGTATCAAAATAAAGCTTAGCTTCTTGTTAATCCAGCTGCTGTCATATTTCAAAAAGGATTTACGGCAAAAGCACACCATGCAATTATCTGAGGACAGCGCCCTGCATGAAAAAAAAAATTCAACCAGGCAGGTGCAACACGAAAGTCAGAAATAGCGAAATAAAAAATGCCTTACCTTTGATCTTCTGTTGGCTCTCCACAAGTGTCACGACTGCTGCCGAAGTCGTTGCCTCTCCTTGTTCGGGCGGTGCTCGGCGTTCGACGTCACCGGTCTTCTAGCCATCATTGATCCTTTTTTCATTTTCCATTGGTTTTGTCTTGTCTTCCCATACACCTGTTTTCAATCCCATTCATTACCTGTTGTGTATTTAACCCTCTGTTTCCCCTCATGTCTTTGTCAGAGATTGTTTTATTGTCAGTGTAGTGTGATTGTTGTATAGGTGTGCGTCGGGTCCTTGTACCCATGTTTATGTACATTTAGTGTTATGGAGCATACTCCGTGGACTTTATTAAAAGACTCCATTTTACACTCCATTTGACTCTCCTGCGCCTGACTTCCCTGCCACCTATTACATCTACGCATGACAGAATCTCTGACCAAATATATGAAGTCAGCAGGAGAGGACACTATGCCCATGGAGCTGGAGGAACGCGTTCAGGAACAAGCTAGGGAGATTGACGTTATCAGCTCCGTCATGGATCACATTGCCATGAAAATGGATCGCTGGGAGAGACAGGGAGTTTCTCCAGCGCCACCACCACCACAACCGGAATCTCCCGTGAACGATTTTTCCTCTCCGGAATCGAGGATCCATTTATCCCTACCTACGGGATACAACGGAGATACTGCCGGCTGCCAGGGTTTCCTCCTTAAACTGAACTTGTATCTAGCCACGGCCTCCCCAGTACCATCTGACCGTGAGAAGAGTTACGCCCTCGTCTCATGCCTCACCGGGAAAGCCCTGGAATGGGCCAGCGCTGTGTGTAGTAGGGAGGTTGCGGCGCTGGACCATTTTGAGGAGTTCACCCGCCAATTCCGGATAGTATTCGATCACCCACCTGAAGGCAAAGCAGCGGGTGAGCTTCTCTATCATCTGAGGCAGGAGACGAGGAGTGCACAGGATTTTCCCTTGGAGTTTAGGACCTTGGCTGCCGGCGCTGGATGGAGCGACAGGGCCCTGATCGACCATTACCGTTGTAGTCTACGCGAGGACGTCCGTCGGGAGCTGGCCTGTAGAGACACCACCCTCACCTTCGACCAGCTGGTGGACATGTCCATCAGGCTGGACAACATGCTGGCTACTCGTGGACGTCTAGATCGGGGTCTGGTTGTTCCATCCTCCCGCACCCTCTCTCCCGAACCTATGGAATTGGGAGGGATGGTGCGCAGGGAGACCGGAGGGGGTTCCCGCTCGAGCACCATTCAAGGTCGCAGAGAGCACACTGCTGGTCGGTGCCGGGTTGGTTCCTCTGGGAATAGAGAGGGCAGGCAGGGCATTCTGGCGTCACCCCAGGTGAGTAGGCACCATTCTCATCCAGAGCCCTCTGCTGCACTAATGTTTGTCTCTGTCTCTTTTCCTGACTTTTCACTGCATTCCCAGTATAAGGCGCTAGTAGATTCGGGTGCGGCTGGAAATTTCATTAATAAAAGTCTAGCTCATAGTTTAGGGATCCCTATTGTTCCTGTGGATATGCCTTTCCCTATTCATGCCTTAGATAGTCGACCATTAGGGTCAGGGTTTATCAGGGAGGTAACCGCACCTTTGTGTATGATAACGCAGGAGGGTCACAAGGAGAAGATTAGTCTTTTCCTTATTGATTCTCCTGCGTATTCTGTGGTGCTAGGCCTACCCTGGTTAGTTTGTCATAACCCCACTGTTTCTTGGCCACAGAGGGCTCTCACAGGGTGGTCGCGAGAATGCTCAGGTAGGTGTTTAGGGGTTTCCGTTGGTGCTACTACGGTGGAAAGTCCAGACCAGGTCTCCACCGTGCGCATTCCCCCCGAATATGCCGATTTGGCTCTCGCCTTCTGTAAAAAGAAGGCGACTCAATTACCACCCCATCGACTGGGGGATTGTGCGATAGATCTCCTGGTAGACGCTGCATATCCCAAGAGTCACGTGTATCCCCTGTCGCAAGCGGAGACGGAGGCTATGGAGACATATATCTCTGAATCCCTGCATCAGGGGTTCATTCAGCCATCCATTTCACCCGTCTCTTCGAGTTTCTTTTTTGTGAAAAAAAAGGATGGCGGTTTACGCCCGTGCGTTGATTATCGAGGTCTTAATAAAATCACAGTGAAATATAGTTACCCGCTACCTCTGATCAATACGATTATTGAGTTAATGCACGGGGCACGTTTTTTCACAAAATTGGATCTCAGGAGTGCGTACAATCTGGTGCGTATTAAGAAGGGTGATGAGTGGAAGACGGCATTTAGCACCACCTCAGGTCATTATGAGTACCTGGTCATGCCATATGGGTTGATGAATGCTCCATCAGTTTTCCAATCATTTGTAGATGAGATCTTCAGGGACCTGCACGGGCAGGGTGTAGTGGTGTATATCGATGATATTCTGATATACTCTGCTACACGCGCCGAGCATGTGTCCCTGGTGCGCAGGGTGCTTGGTCGCCTGTTGGAGCATGATCTATATGTCAAGTCTGAGAAATGCTTGTTTTTCCAACAATCCATCTCCTTCCTAGGGCATCGGATTTCCACTTCAGGAGTGGAGATGGAGAGCGACCGCATTACAGCCGTGCGTAATTGGCCGACTCCAACCACGGTAAAGGAGTTGCAGCGTTTTTTGGGGTTTTCCAATTACTACCGGAGGTTTATCCGGGGTTTTGGTCAGGTGGCAGCTCCCATTACCTCACTGCTAAAGGGGGGCCCGGTGCGCTTGCAGTGGTCGGCTGAGGCAAACAGGGCTTTTGAGCACCTGAAGACTCTGTTTACTTCTCCGCCTGTGCTGGCTCATCCGGATCCCTCTTTGCCATTCATAGTGGAGGTGGACGCATCCGAAGCTGGGATAGGAGCAGTGCTCTCTCAGCGTTCGGGTACGCCACTGAAGCTTCGCCCCTGTGCTTTCTTTTCTAAGAAGCTCAGCCCGGCGGAGCGAAACTATGATGTGGGGAACCGGGAGCTGTTAGCTGTCGTAGAAGCTTTGAAGGTGTGGAGGCATTGGCTTGAGGGGGCTAAACACCCTTTTCTCATCTGGACTGACCACCGCAATCTGGAGTATATCCGGCAGGCAAAGAGATTGAATCCTCGCCAGGCAAGGTGGGCCATGTTTTTCACTCGTTTTGTGTTTACTCTTTCTTACAGACCAGGCTCCCAGAACGTTAAGGCAGACGCATTGTCTCGGCTGTATGACACAGAGGAGCGGTCCATGGATCCCACTCCCATACTCCCAGCTTCGTGTTTGGTGGCGCCAGTAGTGTGGGAGCTGGACGCGGACATTGAGCGGGCGTCACGTGCAGAGCCTTCTCCCCCTGAGTGTCCAGCTGGTCGTCTGTACGTTCCGTCTGCTGTACGCGACCGATTGATATATTGGGCTCACACGTCACCCTCCTCTGGTCATCCTGGGATAGGTCGGACGATGCGCTGTCTTGACGGGAGATACTGGTGGCCCACTTTAGCTAAGGACGTGAGGATTTATGTTTCTTCCTGCTCGGTGTGCGCCCAGTGCAAGGCTCCTAGACACCTGCCCAGAGGTAAGCTACAACCTCTACCCGTTCCTCAACGGCCGTGGTCACACCTGTCGGTGGATTTTTTGACCGATCTTCCACCTTCACAGGGTTACACCACGATCCTGGTCGTTGTGGATCGGTTTTCTAAGTCCTGTCGTCTCCTCCCTTTGCCCGGTCTCCCTACGGCCTTACAAACTGCAGAGGCCCTGTTTACACACGTTTTCCGGCACTATGGGGTGCCTGAGGATATAGTGTCTGATCGGGGTCCCCAGTTCACGTCAAGGGTCTGGAAGGCGTTCATGGAGCGTCTGGGGATCTCGGTTAGTCTTACCTCAGGTTTTCACCCCGAGAGTAATGGGCAGGTGGAGAGAGTTAACCAGGATGTGGGTAGGTTTCTGCGGTCTTATTGCCAGGATCGGCCGGGGGAGTGGGCGAAGTTCGTGCCCTGGGCAGAGATGGCTCAGAACTCGCTACGTCACTCCTCCACTAACCTTACTCCCTTTCAATGTGTATTAGGGTATCAGCCGGTTCTGGCTCCTTGGCATCAGAGCCAGACCGAGGCCCCTGCGGTGGACAATTGGTTTCGGCACGCTGAGGAGACCTGGGAGGCAGCCCACGTCCACCTTCAGCGTGCCATAAGGCGCCAGAAAATTGGCGCAGACCGTCGCCGCAGTGAGGCCCCAGTGTTCGCACCAGGGGACAGGGTCTGGCTCTCGACCCGAAACCTGCCCCTTCGCCTTCTCTGCCGGAAGCTGGGTCCGCGGTTTGTGGGGCCGTTTAAAGTCCTGAGGAGAGTGAACGAGGTATGTTATAGGTTACAACTACCCACTCATTACCGTATTAACCCCTCGTTCCATGTGTCTCTCCTCAGGCCGATGGTGGCTGGCCCGCTCCAGGAGGCTGAAGTGCGTAATGTTCCTCCGCCTCCTCTAGACATCGAGGGGGTTCCGGCGTACTCTGTTCGATCCATTTTGGATTCGAGACGTCGGGCGAGGGGCCTTCAGTACCTCGTGGACTGGGAGGGCTACGGGCCGGAGGAGAGATGCTGGGTTCCGGTGGAGGACGTGTTAGATCCTTCCATGTTATCAGAATTCCACCGTCTCCATCCGGATCGCCCTGCACCTCGCCTTCCGGGTCGTCCCCGAGGCCGGTGTCGACGCGCAGCTGGAGCCGCGCGTCAGGGGGGGGGTACTGTCACGACTGCTGCCGAAGTCGTTGCCTCTCCTTGTTCGGGCGGTGCTCGGCGTTCGACGTCACCGGTCTTCTAGCCATCATTGATCCTTTTTTCATTTTCCATTGGTTTTGTCTTGTCTTCCCATACACCTGTTTTCAATCCCATTCATTACCTGTTGTGTATTTAACCCTCTGTTTCCCCTCATGTCTTTGTCAGAGATTGTTTTATTGTCAGTGTAGTGTGATTGTTGTATAGGTGTGCGTCGGGTCCTTGTACCCATGTTTATGTACATTTAGTGTTATGGAGCATACTCCGTGGACTTTATTAAAAGACTCCATTTTACACTCTATTTGACTCTCCTGCGCCTGACTTCCCTGCCACCTATTACATCTACGCATGACAACAAGGTCCCAGATATATCACAAATGGTCCTTTTGTTCGATAATGTCCTTCTTTATATCCATAGCTCAGTTTAGCTGGCCGCTTCAGTCAATAATCCACCTAGTTTCCCTCCATCAAAATGCAAAAAAAAAATGAATCCCAAACATTACTAATCAACTTTTCCAAACAAGTCAAACAAGGTTTATAATCAAACCTTAGGTATCCTAATACGTACATTTAATGATACAATTTAAGAGGGAGAATTGGTATTGTCTTTACCGGAGAAAAATACCAAAGAATGCGCTCTCTTCCACGCACTTGGAAACAATACAGACAAAATGGGAGCCACCTAGAAAAACTACAATTTCTGGCTCATTTACAAAAAAAACAGCATGAAACTCTTTTTAAAGACGGTCGACATCTAGTGGAAGCCATAGGAACTGCAATCTGGGAGGATTTCGCCTTATAATAAAAGTGACAGCCATTGAAGACAGTAGTAGGCTGATTTTTTTGTTTGTTTTTTTGTTTGGGGGGGAGGTGGTTTGTCCTCAGGGTTTCGCCTGCCATATCAGTTCTGTTATACTCAGACATAATTTTAACAGTTTTAGAAACTTTAGAGTTTTCTATCCAAATTATATGCATATCCTAGCTTCTGGGCCTGAGTAACAGGCAGTTTACTTTGGGCACGCTTTTCATTCAGACATGAAAATACTGCACCCTACCCAAGAGAGGTTAATGCCTGGGTTGTATACTAAACGTGGGTGTAAACTCGGCAATAAAATTATGAACATCCCTTTTTTAGGACCCTGTCTTTCAAAGATAAATTAGATTTTTTACAAATTAACTTCACAGCTCTTCATTGTAACTGGTTTAAACACTGTTTCCCATGCTTGTTCAATGAACCATAAACATTTAACGACCGTTCCACAGGTGCATGTTCATTAAGACACTAACAGCTTACAGACGGTAGGCAATTAAGGTCAGTTATGAACACTTAGGACACTAAAGAGGCCTTTCTACTGAAAAACACCAAAAGAAAGATGCCCAGGGTCCCTCCTCATCTGTGTAATGTGGCCAGGGCAATAAATTGCAATGTCCGTACTGTGAGACGCCTAAGACAGTGCTACAGGGAGACAGGACGGACAGCTGATCATCCTCGCAGTGGCAGACCACATGTAACAACACCTGCACAGGATCGGTACATACGAACATCACACCTGCGGGACAGGTACAGGATGGCAACATCAACTTCCCGAGTTACACCAGGAACGCACAATCCCTCCATCAGTGCTCAGACTGTCCACAATAGGCTGAGAGAGGCTGGACTGAGGGCTTGCAGGTCCTCACCAGACAGTGATGTCTGTTGAGGACCCGCCTTACAACAGGCCTACAAGCCCTCAGTCCAGCCTCTCTCAGCCAACTGAGGACAGTCTGAGCACTGATGGAGGGATTGTGCATTCCTGGTGTAACTCAGGAAGTGGTGGCAACTCAAATCGGAAAGCAAATGGCTCCTGATGGAAAAAAGACATCTCTCTGTAGGCTACCAAAACATTGTCAACTTCCCAATGGGCCTATTTAATTTTTTATTTGAACTATATTTAAACAGGGATCACAGATTTAAAATATTTTACAAGAGCCCTGTATGCATTACAATAACAGAATAATAAAACATATGTGTTTTTTAAAACAATATAATTCAGCGCACAAGAACAAAGTAAACACATTTAATAAAAGCAATCACATTCAACTTCAAAGGTCCTCAATCAATTTCAACAGCCCGAGTGACACCAGCACATGTAACTGCTGTGAACTCTGTTCCACACTTTCGGGGCAAAAAACAAAATGCACATTTTTCCAAATCTGTGGAGACCGAAGGGATCTCTATTGTTATCCATTCCTGAGAACGGGTTTGGTAACTTATGATTCTTAACTTAATTAAGGAAGTTACATATAGTTACATATAGGCAGTTTTTATAAGATTGCTTTGTAAATAAGAGAATGCAGCTCTCTTACAGACAGTGGTCCATCCTACATTTTTATACAGACTACAATGATGAGTCCTAAAATTGTCACCTGTGATAAAACGTAGTGCGGAATGGTAGACTGCGTCCACGGGTTTGAAAAGAGACTGCTTCATGCATGTAAACAATATCACCAAAATCCAATAGAGGGAGAAGCATTATTTCAATATTTCTCTTACTTTTAATACTAAGGCATGATTTATTTTGATATTTAAAAAAAAACTGTAATCAGATGGGGCGATTTTCGATCAGTACACAAATCCTTTAAATAGTCAGCATCCTGCAAGATTAAAATGCAAGATTAAAATCTGGTGATCAACACCTCTGGGGTAGTAAAAATGGTAATTAAATCAATGAGTTCGTTTAGTACACACTTCTTGGCGGAGGGTGGACGATCACTTCATATTAACTTTTATTTTTGAGTTTGGACCCAACCATTAAAATGTAGGACTGAAGGTAGCCTTTAACAGAGACACAGAAATAATATTATTTGTGTAAATAGCAACACCACCTATTGAGCAATCAATTGGCCATCACAGGTGAGTGAGCTGTGCATCATTGGATATGTCAGTAAAATTGGAAAGTTTTCTTTGTATTTTTTTAAGAATTTCCTCATTGTACAATGTCTCCACACGTTTAGGCTACTGGTGGAGTCAAGTCGTTTTTTATTATCAGATTGTTTGTCAGTTTCAAAGTATCCTATCATTTGTGCAGTCTAAAAAAGATTCAGCCATGTAAAATGATGTAGAATTGCATGAAATACATTTTTTTTTTTCTGGACCCTAGGCTACAAAGAAATTCAATGTGCAACTTCTTCACACACCTCTACTCAACTGCTCTATGCAAAAGTGATATTGCATGCAGTGCTTAATAAAAAAATAAAAAATAAATATATATATATTTTGTTTTGGTATCATGGACGGTGACCTGGAAGGCTCTATCGCACTCACTTTTTGATCGCACTTCCCGATTTTACAAATTTAAGGACTGATTTACTCCACAATTCTAACCTAATTGACAGGGTGAAAATGAAGATTGTACATAATAAAAACTTGCAACCTGTTTGCAACACGGCATTAAAGTAATACTGCAAGAAATGTGCCAAAGAAATGGTCATTGTTCTGAATACAACGTTTTATGTTTGATGCAAATACAAAACATGTACCACTCTCTCCAGATTTTAAAGCATGGTGGTGGCTGCATAATGTTAAATCATAGCAGAAAACCTGCCTCCGTCTGCTTTCCACCAGACATTGGGAGATGAATACACCTTTTCAGCAGGACAACCTGAAACACAAGGCTACATCTACACTGGAGTTGCTTATCAAGTAGATGGCGACTGTTCCTGCGTGGCTGAGTTCCAGTTTGACTTTTACATCTACTTGAAAATCTATGGCAATACATAAATGGTTGTCTAGCAGTGGTGATTTTCGCATGTAAATCTTGGTGGGGCAAACTCAGATTTTTTTTTTAGATGCATGCCAGTAAAGCCACTACACAACACAAAACAATACATGAATTGCACTACAACTGTGAGTAACAGTGCCCACAAACTGTTAGGGCCGATATAAAGCTGTCCCAACAGCAGAGCTTTCTTTTTAGCACCATGAAGTGAATTCTTAGCCAGGTGTAGCGGGGGTGTCAGAGGAAACTTGTCTGGCAGCGAAACTGTACATTCAGCCTAAATTTTTACTGCCTTTTTAAAAAATATGGCTGACCTTGATGAAACAAATGTTTCTACTGACAGTTTGAGATTGACAAACTATAGCAAAGGGAATGAAAAGTGGATAAGAGGCAATCTGTAATTTTGATTAAGACATTAATGAGTGAGCTAGGACAGATTTAGTCAACTATTTGTTCAGCACTTGTGGGGTACAGCAACCGAATTCAGAACAGTACTCTCCCTGTACACCAAGTCAGAACCATAGGATAAATAAAGGGGACATAAGCAGATAATGAAATCTCTTCCAATATTTGATTACATTTCTCTAAAACAGGCTACATGCTCTGACCGTAAGGCGCTGCAGAGGGTAGTGCAAGCTTCTTGTCATCCAGGACCTATATACCAGGCGGTGTCAGAGGAAATCCCTAAAAAATTGTCAGACTCCAGCCACCCAAGTCATAGACTATTCTCTCTATTACCGCACGGCAAGCAGTACCGGAGCGCCAAGACTAGGTTCAAATATAAGACTCCTGAACAGCTAATCAAAAGGCCACCTGGACTATTTACATTGACACCCACCCCCTTTTGATTTTTACACTGCTGTTACTCGCTGTTTATCTATGCATAGTCACTTTACCTCTACCTACATGTACAAATGTTCAAATTACCTAGACTAACCTGTACATTGACTCAGTGCCGATACCCCCTGTATATAGCCTCTTTATTGTTATTTTTTTTACTTAACTTCTTTGGGACAGGGGACAGTATTTTCACGTCCGGATGAAAAGCGTGTCCAAGGTAAATGGCCTGCTACTCAGACCCAGAAGCTAAGATATGCATACTATTAGTAGATCTGGATAGAAAACACTGAAGTTTCTAAAACTGTTTGAATCATGTCTGTGAGTATAACAGAACTTTTTTTTTATTTTGAGGTCACTCTCTTTTCAATGGTTTTCATTGGGAATCCAGATTTCTAATCAACTTTCCTGCAGTTCCTATCACTTCCACTGGATGTCAACAGTCTTTAGAAATTGGTTGAGGTTTTTCCTTTGAGAAATGAAGAATTAACACTGTTCAGAATGATATTGAATGTGTGATTTCATCAAAGCAACATTTTTATAGTCATTTATTTGAATTTGGCGCTCTGCATTTTCACTGGATATTGGCCAGGTGGAACGCTACCATCCCACATATCCCAGAGAGGTTTTAACCAATAATACGGTTCAAGAAATAGAGTTAAGGGCTTTTAAGTAAGCATTTCATGGTAAGGTTTACTTTTGTATTCAGCTCATGTAAAAATAAAAAAATAAAAATTATTTTTATGTGCACCACCAAGTCAGAACAGTAGACTAAGTTATGAAGGGGAAAAGGACCAACTTATTAGGATGAGGCACATGGGCTACTAACAGCTTACTACACAACATACACTTAGTATCACTTTCTTAGCTACAGTATACATATCTCCCTGGCGTATTATTACATAGTTTATGCAGCAGCATACAATACATTTTTGGACCTGTATGTTCCCGACTAGGAATTCCGAGATGGATGACCATTCAAAACTTATTTTCCAGTTGTCTTGAATTTACTAAACTCCTGAGATTTCTGCGTTTCCAGTTGTTTTAAACAGCATGGCCAATGAATTCAACCTTTTCTGGCCCGTGGTGTGTTGCAAGTGAATGTTTTATAATTTTAAGCTCATCAAAGACCCTTAAACCTAGACTTGGACCACAACCTTTCCACTGAAATAGCAGGCTAGTGATTGCTTTGCAAAGCTTGCAGTTGGGAACTGATTCCTTCCAAACCACTAATTGTTGAATTTACAACTTGTTTAATGTTCCTGGCCGACAAGCACCAATACGTTTCTCTTATTTCTCTTCAATTGAGAAGGATTTGCCAGTAGACTGACTTGATTCATTATGACTGCTAGCTAAGATTTTGAAAGTATGATGTTGACATGATCAGTCCAATCAAAGCTATGGCAGATAAAAT
This sequence comes from Oncorhynchus mykiss, assembly GCF_057628025.1. Taxonomy (NCBI): domain Eukaryota; kingdom Metazoa; phylum Chordata; class Actinopteri; order Salmoniformes; family Salmonidae; genus Oncorhynchus; species Oncorhynchus mykiss. The sequence continues at coordinate 50,916,363 of NC_143025.1, forward strand.
GCCGTCAAATAACTATCTGTGGCCAATGACCTTGAGCCTTCTTGGATGGGCACTTCTAATGTTAATCTATGGCAGCTAGTCTAAGTCAGTTCCAATACCATATTTACAACGTGCAGGGATACTCGAGTGATTGTCGATACTGTAGGGGTAAGCGGACTAGGCAACAGGATAAAAGATAAACAGAGTAGCAGCTGGTGTGTAGCGTCAGTATAAATGTGAGTCAGCAAACTATGGAGTGAGTGTAGGGCCCTGTGACTGTGCAAAGATTGTAATAAAAGGTCAAAGATACAAGGGTAACTCAGTCCGTGTAGGTATTTATCAGTCATATTGCTTGGGGATAGAAGCTGTGAAGAGCCTGTTGGGGTCAGACTTGATGCACTGGTACCTCTAGCCGTGCAGCAGAAGAGAAAATAGTATATGGATTGGTTGGTTGGAGTCTAATGATTTTTCTGGGCCTTTTTACACCGCCTGGATGGCAAGCCGCTTGGTGCCAGGGATGTACTGGGCTGTCCGCACAACCCTCTGTAGCGCCACACGATCGAGGGCAGTGCTATTGCCATACCAAGCATTGATTCAGCCAGTCAATATGCTCTCAATGGTACAGCTGTACAATATTTTGAGGGATGGAGGGCCCATGCCAAACTTCAACCTCCCTGAGGGGGAAGACGCACAAGCTCGCCTCCTTGACGACTGTGTTTGGACCATTTGTCTTTAGTGATTTGGACACTGAGTAACTTGAAGCTGTCTAACTACTCCACTACCGCCCGCCGATGTGGATGGGGGCGAGCTTGCCCGTCTCCCCACCACCCCTGTTTCCTGTAGTCCCCAACCTCAGTCTTGCGGACCTCGAGAGAGAGATTGTTCCTCCGGGCACCATACTGCCAGGTCACTGACCACCTCCCTGTAGGCTGACCCGTCATCGCCAGTGATCAGGCCTACCACCTCCGTGTCGTCAGCCAACTTAAAGATTTGTGATGGCGTCATGGGTGAATGGGCAGTGACGAAGCGCACATGCCCCTGTGTTAAGGGTCAGCATGGCGGAGGTGATGTTGCCTACCCTCACCACCTGTGGTCGGCCCATCAGGAAGTCCAGGACCCAGAGTCCTAAGCTTGGTGACGAGCATGGACGGGACAATGGTGTTGAACGCTGAGCTGTAGTCAATGAACAGTATTCTCTCACAGGTATTGTTCTTATCTAGGTGGGTGAGGGCAGCGTGGAGAGTAATCGAGATTGCGTTGTATGTGGATCTGCTGGCGTAATGCCAATTGGAGTGGGCCTAGGGTGGCTGGGATGGTGGAGTTAATGTGTGGAGTAACCAGCCTCTCAAAGTACTTCATGATTACAGATGTGAGGATTAGACCCTGGAATAACGCACCCTGGAATACCGTCGGGGCCAGTGGCCTTGCCGGCGTTGACCTGATTTAAAGACCCTTCTCTCATTGGCCTCGGCGAGCGAGATCACCCAATCCTCTGGGTTGGTGACGGCTCTGACACCCGGCTCAATGTTGTCAAAGCATGCATAAAATGAATTGAGTTCGTCTGGTAGAGGCATTGTCAGGCAGATCACGGTTGGGTTTTCCTTTGTAATCCGTAATGAACTGTAGGCACTGACACATCCAGCAGGGGTCAGAGCCTGTATTATGATTCCATCAATGGTCTCTGACTTGTGGTCAGACCTGCTCAGGTGGAACTAATTTTTTTCAATGCTGAATTGAACGTCATTGTTTTCTCAAAGGTGATAATGTATTTTTTTTGCAAAACTCTTCACTGAATTTAAAAGTAATTCAAGTAATCTAGTTTTCCCAAATATTTGTCCTGATAACGTAAGTGATTACAAAAAACGAATTGGGTTACATTCAACTCCCGAGTTAAATTTTCTTGGGCTCCCGAGTGGCGCATTGATCTAAGGCACTGCATCTCCATGCTTGAGGCGTCACTACAGACTTCCTGCTTTGATTCTACTTTATCACAACCTGGCTGTGATTGGGAGTCCCATAGGGCGGCGCACAATTGGCACAGCGTTGTCCAGGTTTTGCTGGTGTAGGCTGTCATTGTAAAAAAATGTGTTCTAACTGACTGACTTGTCTAGTTAAAGGTAAATATTAACTGATCACATGTAATCTGTTACTCCCCAACCCTGAATATGACCCAGGTCTACATGAGTCATTTGATGTATAGTATACTGGAGCACTTTACACGGATTAACCCTGATCCCTTGGACATTTTCTTTGGTTGATAAAGGAAAGGAGACTGTAGTTGGGGATTTGGAACAGTAAAGGGAACAACATTATGTATTTATAAGGAGGGCTCATCCTCCACTGGACAACTTTGCCAACAACTAATCATCTTGTTGGGCATTGCCAATGAATGGCAACTACTTCGGTGTTTCCTTTACATTGTATTAACAAGAAATATAATCCTTTTCAAAATGTTCTACATTCTAATTTTCAGGGACTACATCCAAATGCCACACTATTCTCTACATAGCACTACAAATGGAATAGCGTGGCATTTGGAATGCAAACACAAAGCTTTAAGTTTTACCAGACAACCTAGGGTCCATACTTGTGAATATTAGAATAAGTTTAACCTGGACCTACATTGTAGTTGGTCCCATCCGATAACCTGCCACATGTTAGCCCTATGCTAACCTCACCAGGTGACAATGATTATTTCCTGTCAGAACAAATTCTGCATCAGCTTATCAAAGATCTTTAACTTCATATCCACCAACAAATTGCATTTCTTAAAATAGGTCCTTGGCCACCAGAGGGATATTTAACCTCAAAATTCAAGGTTGACTTTTGTTCCTCTTGGTCTGTCTCAAGTAGTGCCAAAATTGCATCATGATGATGATGATGATGATGCATCCTTGACTAATGTTAGACACAATTCAAAAGGCACATTTTCTCATATGTCAAAATCCTACACTTTTGCTCATCTGTTTTGCACACATCCATGTGCTTTTACAGAAAATAGGTCAATGCAACAAGTTTATTGTACATTGTAAAAAACAAAAAAGCTGAAGAGCCATATGGACTTGTCATATAGCTGTCATGACGTACCATCAACATAATTGCTTCCTGGTGGCAAACTTAGCTAAAGCAGTTGCCTCACATGACAATGAGGCATTAACCATGGGTTAACCATGGGTTCGAGCTCCCCTCATGTCAAGCAATTTTGGTAAGGGAAACACTGCTTGTCCTCTGTTCAATGAGACAGTTGATAATTATAAAACATTGTACATGTAAGGGTAGCCTGCTTTACGCGTTCACATGTCAAATAATGTGGTTTTTCCCTATGGGTGATTGAAGCTAGTAAAAGATTTTCTGGAATGACAGTCACCGTTTTTTTGGGGGGGGGATTATGACTGGATTGTTCTGTTTCAGGGCTCCAAGCAATGATGACATCATACTCATCAGCTGACAGCAGCCACACCTGGGAATGTTGGGAGCAGAGGATGATTCTGGAAATTGGGAACCCGGAACTCTGAAATACAGGAAAGAAGCCTGATGGAAATACTGTTCAATAATATTTGGGACCATGCAGGTTTTTATAGGCAGAATTTGTATATTTTCCACGGGAGCAAATGTGGAATATAAGTGCCAAATAAATTATTTATATTGCCTTTTAAACATTAAACTAAAAGCCATGTATGATATCTGCTGGCTCAAAGCCAGTGGCTCTGTATTTGCAAAGAGAAGGAAAATATTGAAAACAATAAGTGTCCACTCCACCTCTGAGGAATGGGCCTGGATAAATGTAACCACTCTCAAATTCATAGGCGGGGCTATGGATGCAAGGACTAACCATCATGATATCAAAATTATAGTTAACTATGTTTTGTTGCTATACAGTGTTTTACTTTGTTTACAAACATTGGCGTAAAAAAAACAAGCTTATATTTTGGGTTCTAATGGTGTACGACTGTTGAACTAAGCTCATGAGGCATTTTCACAGGGACATTCTTCAGAGGTTTACAGGACCAGAAAGTCATTTCAGGCAAGCACAGGGAGAGCCTGACTGCTATGTGATTCTGATGCCCTTCGTATGTATGCAACATCAATGTGAAACACATGTAATTTATTTTTCGGTGTTTCATAGATTCGTATGTTCAAAATAAATCTGTAAATGCACTACTAAAAATAATTTGTCTTTATCATTTGTCAATTATTTTGTCCATTTTGGAAATACCATTGTGTCTAAGGCCACCATTACTTTTCAGTAAATAGAAAAGGTAATGCAGTCACTTGAAAAAGGAAGAAGGTAAATTGCATAATCCACTCATGCTATGTACTTAGTAATTGAACTTTGGAATAAAGAGCTCATGACACCTGTAAGCTGCAAAGTCAATATTATTGAAAGATGAACTGCCTCTACACACACACAGGCATGCATGTCTTCCCTGTATCATAAAGATAAGAAAATGTGAGTCTGCCTTTCCCAGGTTTAAGACGGCAGGGAAAAGACAATTTGCGGAAACTGAACCTTGAGTGCGTGACAGAATATGAGACAATGATGAAGTGGCATATATTATTCTGTTACATGCATTATTTGGTCATTTACTTTTACTACATAGCTGTGTAATAAATGCGTTGTGGCTAAGTATTTCATGAATGTGTTGTAACGGGTCCCAACTGCATTCAAGGATAATGAATAGGCATACAGTATTTAGTCATCTTAATAGAAGCATCATTACAATAACAGTGTAGTGTCATGGCTGTAATCAAAAGTGCTAGTGAATGGTAGCGATTAGTCACGGGACCCCCCCCCCAAAAAAAAAATCTCCAAGAAATTTGCCTGCAATTCTGTTATGATATATTGTTGTGACATGAAATATCAGTTAGCAAACAATAAAATTGTATCTATTTTAAATGCTTGATCTAATATAGCATACGCCGTTGCATTCCCATTGTTTTGGTACATTTCCATTGAGTAAAGGTAGCTCCAAAATGCAGCTGTTTCAGCCTCTCCTTTCTGTGGTGGAGAGGCAGACAGAGAAATTAGTGTAGGCATTCATTAATCTTCTCTGGTTTTGCGTGTTTGGCTCAGGGTGCTGTAACTCATAGGGAGACTAGGTCGCCAGCAAAAGCCCATCTTCAGTGCTCAATTGATTTACAGTAGAAGCAAACAGAGACCAGATCTTGTCGTTTCCAAGGGGAGCAAATTAATTATAGTGGGTAGAACAAGCAAGGAGGTGGGCAGAGCCAAGCATGAGCTAGTGAGATTCTATTTATTTGCACATTTCCGTGGTGCCAAGACAACAACCTCTCCCTCAATGTGTTCAAGAGTTGATTGTGGACTACAGGAAAAGGCGGACCGAACACTCCCCCATTCTCATCGACGGAGTTGTAGTGGAGCTGGTTGAGCTTCAAGTTCCTTGCTGTTCACATCACCAACAAACTAACATGGTCCAAACACACCAAGACAGTCGTGACGAGGGCACGACAAAACCTATTTCCCCTCAGGAGACTGAAAAGATTTGGCATGGGTCCTCAGATCCTCAAAAGGTTCAACAGCTGCACCATCGAAAGAGCATCAATGCCTGGTATGGCAACTGCTCGGCCTCCGACCACAAACGAACTAGAGAGGGTCGTGTGTCCAGGCCAGTACTTCACTGTGGCCAAGGTTCCTGCCATCCAGGACCTCTATACCAGGTGGTGTCAGAGGAAGGCCCTAAAAATTGTCAAACTCCAGCCACCCTTGCAGGCAAGCGGTACCAGAGCGCCAAGTCTAGGTCCAAGAGGCCTCAAACAGCTTCTACCCCCAAGCCATAAGACTCCTGAACATCCAATCAAATGGCTACCCAAACTATTTGCATTAACCCCCCAACCCGCACATTGGCTCTGTACCGGTCCCTCTGTATATAGTCTCGGTGGTATTTTACTGCTGCTCTTAACTCTTGAAACTAGGGGGCACTATTTTCATTTTTGGAAAAATAACATTCCCAAAGTAAACGGGCAAATTTTCAGGACAAGATGCTAGAATATGCATACATATTTGGGATAGAAAACACTCCAAAGTTTCCAAAACTGTAAAAATATTGTCTGTGAGTATAACAGAACTGATATTGCAGGCGAAAGCCTGAGAAAAATCCAATCAGGAAGTGACTCATGTTTTGAAAGCTCTGCGTTCCGATGCGTCCCTATTGAGCAGTGAATGGGCTATCAACCAGATTCCTTTTTCTACGTATTCCCCAAGGTGTCTACAGCATTTTGACGTAGTTTCACACCTTTATATTGAAGAATGAGCGTAAACGACTACATTGTGTACGTGTCCGGCTGAAGGCTCTGAGTAATTCTTGTGTAATAGACAGAGGTAGCTATTTTCCCTCCCGGTCTTACTGAAAATACAGCTGTCCTGGTTGATATATTATCAAATAGATATTTGAAAAACACCTTGAGGGTTGATTATAAACAACGCTTGCCATTTGGAATATTTTTCGGAGTTGTCGTGACCAATTTCCGGTCGAATTCTCAGCCAAACTTGAAGAACTAACGGAGTTATTTCGGCTACAAAAATCATCTTTTTGGATAAAAAGGAACATTTTCTATCTAACTGGGAGTCTCGTGAGTGAAAACATCCGAAGCTCATCAAAGGTAAACTATTTAATTTTATTGTTTTTCTGATTTTCGTGACCAGGTTGCCTGCTGCTAGCTAGGCATAATGCTATGCTAGGCTATCGATAAACTTACACAAATGCAGGTCTTGCTTTAGCTGTAAAGCATAATTTCAAAAACAAAAGGCTATTTCACTTGTGATTTCATGAATATTAATATTTTCTAGTAATGTTTTTGTGCGTTGCGTTATGCTAATTAGTGTCAGTTGATGACAATTCTCCCGGATCCAGGAGAGGGATTTCCAAGAGGAACTACTTGTTACTTTTATTTCTTATTCATATTTTTTAAACTGCATTGTTTGTTAGGGGCTTGTAAGTAAGTATTTCACTGTAAGGTGAAACCTGTTGTATATGGCGCATGTGACTAATACAATTCTGAAGTGCATGTGTCCAATAATTTAATTTGCCCCTTGCACACCTTCTAAACTGTAAAGGCTTCTAGGAGTAGTGGGTGGAGGAGTCAGGCGCAGAGAGCAGGGTAGTTCAAAACGTGGATCTTTATTCCAAGAACAGAGAAACGGTCACGCCACACACAAGGGCGCATAAATACCCAGTCCAACAAACAGGACGAAACTGTCCAGAAAAACGGAATCCACAATAATCCACACACCATGAACAGAAAAGCCGGCGGGCCTACCAGGTTTAAATAGCCCAAAACAAAACCCAAACAAGAAACAGGTGAAACTAATCAGACAAAACTAACTGAAACAGAAAAGGGGATCGGTGGCAGCTAGTAGGCCGGCGATGACGACCGCCGAACGTCACCCGAACAGGAAGAAGCACCATTTTCCGCGGGATTCGTGACAGTAACCCCCCGGAGCGACCCGGTGGGTGAGGCGCGATCCGGATGGAGGCGATGGAACTTCCTTAGTAGCGATGGATCCAAAATATCCCCCACCGGTACCCAGCACCTCTCCTCCGGACCGTACCCTTCCCAGTCCACGAGGTACTGCAGGCCCCTCACCCGGCGTCTCGAGTCCAGAATAGCTCGTACCGTGTACGCCGGGTACACCTCGATGTCCAGAGGGGGCGGAGGGACCTCCGGCAACTCACCTTCTTGTAGGGGACCAGCTACCACCGACCTGAGGAGAGACACATGAAACGAGGGGGTAATGCGATAGTAAGAGGGGGGTTGTAATCTATAACACACCTCCTTTATCCTCCTCAGGACTTTAAATGGCCCCACACACTGCGGCCCCAGCTTCCGGCAGGGCAGGCGGAGGGGCAGGTTTCGGGTCGAGAGCCAGACCCTGTCCCCAGATGCGAACACAGGGGCCTCACTGCAGTGGCAGTCAGCGCTCTTCGTCTGCCTGCTTGAGAGCGTCCTGGACTGCCCTCCAGGTCTCCCTAGAGCGCTGCACCCACTCCTCCAACGCAGGAGCTTCGGTCTGACTCTGATGCCACTGAGCCAGGACCGGCTGGTAGCCCAGCACGCATTGGAATGGCGACATGTTCGTGGAGGAGTGACGGAGTGAGTTCTGCGCCCATGGGACGTACCTCGCACATTCTTCTGGCTGGTCCTGGCAATACGACCGCAGGAACCTACCCACTTCCTGGTTCACTCTCTCCACCTGCCCATTACTCTCGGGGGTGATAACCAGAGGTCAGGCTGACCGAGACCCCCAGACGTTCCATAAACGCCCTCCAAGCTCGGGACGTGAACTGGGACCTCGATCAGATACGATGTCCTCCGGCACCCCATAGTGCCAGAAGACGTGGGTAAATAGAGCCTCCGCAGTCTGTAGGGCCGTAGGGAGACCAGGCAATCGGAGGAGACGGCAGGACTTAGAGAACCGATCCACAATGACCAGAATGTAGTGTTCGCCTGAGACGGGGGAAAATCAGTAAGAAAGTCCACCAACACATGAGACCAGGGCCATTGTGGAACCGGGAGGGGCTGTTTCCCTCTAGACAGGTGCCTAGGAGCCTTACTCTGGGCGCACACCGAACAGGAGGAGACATAAAGCCTGACGTCCTTGGTGGGCCACCAGTATTTCCCCCTAAGACCCCGCACCAGCCTAGAAGCTGAAAGGATGGGAGTAGGATCGATGGACCGGTCCTCAGTATCATAGAGACGGGACAGCGCGTCGGCCTTAGTGTTGAGGGAACCTGGTCTATAAGAGTCTGTGAATCTGAATCGGGTAAAGAACATGGCCCACCTAGCTAGACAAGGATTCAGTCTCCTCGCCGCCCGGATATACTCCAGATTGCGGTGGTCAGTCCAGATGAGGAAAGGGTGCTTAGCCCCCTCAAGCCAGTGTCTCCACACCTTCAGGGCTTTTACCATAGCTAACAACTCCCGGTCCCCCACATCATAGTTCCGCTCCACCGGACCCAGCTTCTTCGAAAAGAAAGCGCAGAGGCGGAGCTTCGGTGGCGTGCCCGAGTGCTGTGATGGCACGGCTACAACCCCAGCCTCGGACACATGCACCTCCACTATGAACGCTAACGAGGGGTCCGGATGCGCCAATACGGGCGCATCAGTAAACAGCGCCTTCAACCGGTTGAAAGCTCCGTCTGCCTCGGCCGACCACCGTAAACGCACCGGCCCCCCCTTCAGTAGTGAGGTAATAGGATCTGCCACTTGGCCAAAACCCCAGATAAACTTCCGGTAGTAATTAGCAAACCCTAAAAACTGCTGCACCTCCTTTACCGTGGTCGGAGTCGGCCAATTACGCACAGCGTTAACGCAGTCACACTCCATCACCATCCCGAGGTGGAAATGTGATAACCCAAGAAGGAAACAGCTCGTTTGGAGAACACACATTTCTCAGCCTTGACGTATAGGTCATGCTCCAGCAGTTGCCCAAGTACCTTGCGCACCAGGGAGACATGCGTGGCGCGTGTGGCGGAATAGATCAAGATGTCATCAATGTACACCACCACACCCTGCCCGTGCATGAGAATCTCATCTACCAAGACTTGAAAGGCGGCTGGAGCATTCTTTAACCCATAGGGCATGACGAGGTACTCATAGTGGCCTGATGTGGTACTAAACGCGGTTTTCCACTCGTCTCCATCCCGAATACGCACCAGATTATACGCGCTCCTGAGGTCCAGTTTCGTGAAAAAACACGCTCCATGGAATGATTCCACCGCCGTAGCGATGAGTGGTGGCGGATAACTAAACCCCACTGTGATCGAGACCTCGATAATCAATGCACGGACCCAGACCTCCCTCCTTTTTTTTCACAAAAAATAAACTTGAGGAGACTGGTGACATGGAGGGCCGAATATACCCCTGTCTCAGAGATTCCGTGACATATGTCTCCATAGCCAACGTCTCCTCCTGTGACAATGGGTACACGTGACTCCTGGGAAGTGCAGCGTTCTCCTGGAGGTTTATCACTCAATCCCCCCGTCGATGGGGAGGTAATTTGGTCCCCTTTTTTTTTTACAAAAAGCGATAGCCAAATCGGCATATTCTGAGGGAATGCGCACAGTGGAAACCTGGTCTGGACTCTCCACCGACGTGGCACCAATGGAAACTTCTATACAGCTACCTGAACACTCATCTGACCACCCCTGAAGAGCCCCCTGTCTCCAGGAAATGAGGGGATTGTGAATAGCCAGCCAGGGAACCCCCAGCACCACTGGAAACGCAGGTGAATCGATAAGGAAGAAACTGATCCGCTCCCTTATGATCCCCCTGCTTTACCATGTCCAGCGGAACCGTGGCCTCCCTAACCAGCCCTGACCCTAACGGTCAGCTATCTAAGGAGTGCCCGGGGAAGGGTGGGTCTATCAGCACCAACGGAATCCCCAACCTACGGGCGAGTCCGCGATCCATAAAACTCCCAGCTGCGCCTGAATCGACTAGCGCCTTATGCAGGAGAGAGGGAAAAAACACAGGGAAAAATAAAAATAAAAACATGTGACCAACAGGGAGCTCTGAGTGAGTTTGATGCTTACTCACCTGGGGTGGCCAAGAAGTGTTCCTCCTGCCATCTCGACTCCCAGACGGACTCCTAGAGCACCGGTCTGAAGTGTGTCCTCTCCGCTCGCAGTAGGTGCAGGAGGAGCCCTCCTAGATGCAGCCCCTCCCAACTCCATCGGAGTTGGAGCAGGAGGGCTGGGGGGTGGAACTGACAGGACCCCTTCTGAACGCCCGCATGCAGGTTGTCCAGCCGGATCGGCAAGTCTATGAGCTCCTCAAGGGAGAGTGTGGTGTCCCGACAAGCTAGCTCCCTGCTGACTCCATCAGGGCCCTGTCATTCCACCCCGCACAAGCGGCCAATGTCTGGAACTCCAAGGCGAAGTCTTGCGCGCTCCTCGTTTCCTGTCTGAGGTGAAACAGTCGCTCATCCGCCGCTCTGCCCTAAGGAGGGTGGTCAAAAACGGCCCGAAAACGGTAGTGGTCCCGAGCAGAGTCTGGGCCGTTCCAGACAGCGTTGGCCCATTCCAGGGCTCTACCCATCAAGCAGGGGACGAGGAGGCTCAAACTCTCTTCACCCGAGGGAGTCGGACGAACAGTAGCCAGGTAGAGCTCAAGCTGGAGCAAAAATCCCTAGCAGCCAAACGGTTTTGTTATATTTCAGTCTTCGTGATGTATACTGAACAAAAGTATAAATGCAACATGCAACAATTTCAAAGATTTGAAGTAAATTCATTAGTCCCTAGTATATGGATTTCACATGACTGGAAATACACATGCATTTGTTGGTCACAGACACCTTAAAAGGTAGGGCGTGGATCAGAAAACCAGTAAGTATCTAGTGTGACCACAGCATGCAGTGCGACACATCACCGTCACATAGTTTATCAGGCTGCTGAATAAGTTCGAAGCATATGCATATTAGCCCACAATTCATAAACTCAATGTTAGGCTTATTACTGCAGTGAATGTATCAAGTCAATTTACACAGTGAAAGGAAAAAATAGTTTAATCAGACAAAGAAATCATAGGTAGCCTACACTTAGTGTGCTCCCTCTCAGTCCCCCGGTACCAGCTTGAACAGCTACCCTATTGATTCTGTTTTTTTAGGGACAAGAAATGTATCCTACCAAGGCTACAACAACACAATTTAATGAAGAATGCCATTATTGTTTTCAAGTGAGTACAAATGTATCGGCAAACAGAAACATGCTAATGCAGGGTTTTCTAGTGGTGCGCAAATTAATTGTAATAATGCATGAGCGTAGAAGAAGTTATTTCCGTGTTTCAAAGTGTTCGAAAATGAGGTGCATAGGATACCTGTCTTATTGTTGATGTTTGATGGTTGACTGTAATACCCATGGAACCACATGTAGAAGAAGGGTTAGTTATATTTGATGTAAGCGAGAGAATAATCTTATAAAAGTTGCATATTGTTAACGGGCCCCTTTTTAAAATACCGGTAGACCCATGCAGGCAGTATGGCAATATTTCAGATCGATTACTAGCTAGCTTGTTTACTCTACAAGTATGCTTGACTTCCATGCAATAAGAGCTAAAGATATGGGAAGTACAGTAGCCATAAACTGATAACCCAAATGTTATAATGTTTGTGTGTGTGGCTCAAAACTGTACTGGTACTGGTTTTGTTGCATGTCATCAGCTTTGTTGAGTTTGCCGCACCAATATTTTCATGTTAAAATCGCAACTGTTACTGAATATTCCAAAAGGCCAAACCAAGTTTTGAAACTTATGCTGATATATAGCCTGCGCTAGCCCTATTTCCCCATTGGTCGGTATAGGCCCTCTTCTTTTTCTTCTTCTCCTTCTCACTGAGGTCAATGGTGCAGTTCCCTATTGAGTTATATCCTTAGGGCCCAACTGTATCTAAAGTTATCTATCTGGATTTCACTTAGCCTATTGGATAGGATTAAATGCATAGAAATTGAATGGACAAATCATTAATTTAATCCTATCCGATAGCTGAAATAGATCACTTCTGAAAAACTGGGCCCAAGGTACATTTTACGGATCAAATCGCTTAGTTGAAGATCATAACTCTTCCGTAACTCATTAACAGCTAACTGACAGGTTCATTTTCTCGTCATCTTCTCAGATCCGCAGTAAAAAAAACAATATAGAGGTAAAATGGGATGTAGTACTTTCATATTTTGAAATTCCATGTAATTTTTGAAGATTTCTCACAACAAGCATATCTCTGTGAAATGTCAACAGAGCACTGAGCATATACCAACCTTTTTATTTTCAGCCCTTTACATTTTTACTAGTGTCAACATAATTATATTGATGCGAGCTGTGAAAACAACTTTGAAGAAGGCTACCAAAAAAGGTAAAATCCTCAAGTTATTATGAGAAACCTGCACTGCTATGTCAACAGAGCTCTGTGCTTATTATTGGATGTATTAGGTTATGAAATCCGACTTTTGGATGTAATGTAGGGATGTAAATGTCTGTAAATTTTGCTGCCGACTAACCGACTCTCATTAACCGGTCACCAACTGTAAATGTTTTCCAAACAGTACAATGATGTGCATAGGAGAGAATTTCATAATTACACATGGATCGATAGAGCTAGATACATCATCTTTTATGACTAACAATTTATATAAGGTTGAAGTCGGAAGTTTACATACGCCTTAGCCAAATACATTTAAACTCTGACATTTAATCCCAGTAAAAATTCCCTGTCTAGGGTCAGTTAGGATCACCAATTTATTTTAAGAATGTGAAATGTCAGAATAATAGTAGAGTGACTTATTTCAGCTTTCATTTCTTTCATCACATTCCCAGTGGGTCAGAGGTTTACATACACTCAGTTAGTATTTGGTAGCATTGCCTTTAAATTGTTTAACTTGGGTCAAATGTTTTGGGTAGCCTTCCACAAGCTTCCGACAACAAGTTGGGTAAATTTTTGCCCTTTCCTCCTGACAGAGCTGGTTTAACTGAGTCTGGTTTGTAGGCCTCCTTGCTCGCAGATGCTTTTTCGGTGCAGAGCGTGTCTCCTTCCTGAGCTGTATGATGGCTGCGCGGTCCCATGGTGTTTATACTTGCGTACTATTGTTTGTACAGATGAACGTGGTACATGCAGGTGTTTGGAAATTTCTCCCAAGGGTGAACCAGACTTGTTGAGGTCTACAATTTTCTTTCTGAGGTCTTGGCGGATTTCTTTGGATTTCCCCATGATGTCAAGGAAAGAGGCACTGAGTTTGAAGGTAGGCCTTGAAATACATCCACAGGTACACCACCAATTGACTCAAATTATGTCAATTAGCCTATCAGAAGCTTCTAAAGCCATGACATAATTTTCTGAAATTTTCCAAGCTGTTTCAAGGCACAGTCAACTCGGTGTATGTATACTTCTGACCCACTGGAATTGTGATACAGTGAATAATAAGTGAAATAATCTGTCTGTAAACAGTTGTTGGATAAATTACTTGTCATGCACAAAGTAGATGACCTAACCAACTTGCCAAAACTATAGTTTGTCAACAAGAAATGTGTGGAGTGGTTGAAAAACAAGTTTTAATGATTCCAACCTAAGTGCATGTACAGTGCCTTGCGAAAGTATTCGGCCCCCTTGAACTTTGTGACCTTTTGCCACATTTCAGGCTTCAAACATAAAGATATAAAACTGTATTTTTTTGTGAAGAATCAACAACAAGTGGGACACAATCATGAAGTGGAACGCCATTTATTGGATATTTAAAACTTTTTTAACAAATCAAAAACTGAAAAATTGGGCGTGCAAAATTATTCAGCCCCTTTACTTTCAGTGCAGCAAACTCTCTCCAGAAGTTCAGTGAGGATCTCTGAATGATCCAATGTTGACCTAAATAACTAATGATGATAAATACAATCCACCTGTGTGTAATCAAGTCTCCGTATAAATGCACCTGCACTGTGATAGACTCAGAGGTCCGTCAAAAGCGCAGAGAGCATCATGAAGAACAAGGAACACACCAGGCAGGTCCGATATACTGTTGTGAAGAAGTTTAAAGCCGGATTTGGATACAAAAATATTTCCCAAGTTTTAAACATCCCAAGGAGCACTGTGCAAGCGATGATATTGAAATGGAAGGAGTATCAGACCACTGCAAATCTACCAAGACCTGGCCGTCCCTCTAAACTTTCAGCTCATACAAGGAGAAGACTGATCAGAGATGCAGCCAAGAGGCCCATGATCACTCTGGATGAACTGCAGAGATCTACAGCTGAGGTGGGAGACTCTGTCCATAGGACAACAATCAGTCGTATATTGCACACATCTGGCCTTTATGGAAGAGTGGCAAGAAGAAAGCCATTTCTTAAAGATATCCATAAAAAGTGTTGTTTAAAGTTTGCCACAAGCCACCTGGGAGACACACCAAACATGTGGAAGAAGGTGCTCTGGTCAGATGAAACCAAAATTGAACTTTTTGGCAACAATGCAAAATGTTATGTTTGGCGTAAAAGCAACACAGCTGAACACACCATCCCCACTGTCAAACATGGTGGTGGCAGCATCATGGTTTGGGCCTGCTTTTCTTCAGCAGGGACAGGGAAGATGGTTAAAATTGATGGGAAGATGGATGGAGCCAAATACAGGACCATTCTGGAAGAAAACCTGATGGAGTCTGCAAAAGACCTGAGACTGGGACGGAGATTTGTCTTCCAACAAGACAATGATCCAAAACATAAAGCAAAATCTACAATGGAATGGTTCAAAACTAAAACATATCCAGGTGTTAGAATGGCCAAGTCAAAGTCCAGACCTGAATCCAATCGAGAATCTGTGGAAAGAACTGAAAACTGCTGTTCACAAATGCTCTCCATCCAACCTCACGGAGCTCGAGCTGTTTTGCAAGGAGGAATGGGAAAAAATTTCAGTCTCTCGATGTGCAAAACTGATAGAGACATACCCCTAGCGACTTACAGCTGTAATCGCAGCAAAAGGTGGCGTTACAAAGTATTAACTTAAGGGGGCTGAATAATTTTGCACGCCCAATTTTTCAGTTTTTGATTTGTTAAAAAAGTTTGAAATATCCAATAAATGTTGTTCCACTTCATGATTGTGTCCCACTTGTTGTTGATTCTTCACAAAAAAATACAGTTTTATATCTTTATGTTTGAAGCCTGAAATGTGGCAAAAGGTCGCAAAGTTCAAGGGGGCCGAATACTTTCGCAAGGCACTGTAAATTTCCGACTTCAACTGCATGTACATATTCTCATTCACCCCTTTAGATTTGTGTGTATTAGGTTGTTGTTGGGGAATTGTTAGTTAGATTTTACTGCACTGTCGGAACTAGAATCACAAGCATTAACATCTGCTAACCATGTGTATGTGAGCAATAAAATGTTATGAATGAGGGGACACAAGATTGTTGGACGAAAACGAGCAAGGGACACAAAGGTTAATATCAAAATTACAACAGTAATGACACAACCAACTCATTCTTCTCTCTACAGATTCTTAAATACAATACAAAAGACACATCGTAAATAATCCCCTGTCATGGGCTACTATTGACAAGAATGATCTGTCAAAGAGATGATGAAGGGGGTTTCGTTTGTGCTTGGAGACAGTAAATCTATTGTTGCGTTTGAGAATGGGGAGAAATTGCACCTTTCAATTGATCTCCCATACACAACAATACATAATGCTCTCCTTAGACTTTTCACACCTTCAAAAGCAGCTCCCAATGTCCCTCCCTAAATGTGAATCTCAAATTGGTCTTATGTAGCAAAACTTGAAAGTGTTTTTTTTACATTGGATAAAAGTAGAGACGCAGAGCTACAAAATGGTATATCATACAATGGATTTTTTAGGAACAATGGGAAGTAATTCTGATTTGAATGTTGATAAACTCACTTTTGAGAAAATGGCCTTTGAATTATTTGGTACCTACAGGAGAGCTCTCCTTTGTCTACACCCATTCAGCATTGTTCACACCCTCTTAAGCCAGCTCCACCCATCTCTTTAAGGATTCACATATGAGGTCATGTGCTAAACAGTGAGTAGTGTAGTAAAGATTAAGACCAAAAGTGGTTAATGTAGTAGCCTACAATAAGGAAAAATTCAGGTAAACAAAGTGTCCAGATAAAAATATTTATAAATATTAGATGACGCTTACCCAGACATACTTGTCTAAATTGATGGGTCATGTGAAAGAAATGCTATAAAACACCCAGCCACATCCAGTGGTGGAAAAAGTACAAAATGTCATACTTGAGTAAAAGTAAAGATACCTTAATAGAAAATGACTCAAGTAAAGTCACCCAGAAAAATACTACTTGAGTAAATGTCAAAGTATTTGGTTTTAAAAATACGTAAGTAAATGGAATTGCTAAAATGTACTTAAGTATCAAAATATAAATAATTTCAAATACCTTTTTTTTATCGACGGATTTACAAACGAAGCATTTGTGTTTAGTGAGTCGGCCAGATCAGATGCAGTAGGGATGAGAGGAGATGTTCTCCTGATAAGTGTGTGAATTGGACAATTTTCCTGTCAAAATATAACGAGTAGTTTTGGGTGTCATTAACAAGTACATTATTTTCACAGCTTGCTAGGTGGATGGGTCTCTACAGAAGGTGTAAACGGTACAGCCAAATGGTCACTTGCATAGTAGCAATATCAGAAATAGTGTCCAAATAAATAAAATAATATACAGTATGTACAAAAACAACATCAGGAACGATAGTGATAGACAAGGTAGTTAAATGCATTAGAGGTCGACCGATTATGATTTTTCAACGCCGATACCGATTTATTGGAAGACCAAAAAAAAGCTGATACCCATTAATCGGACAATTTATTTATTTATTTGTAATAATGACAATTACAACAATACTGAATGAACAAATATTTCAACTTACTATAATACATCAATAAAAATTTAGCCTCAAATAAATAATGAAACATGTTCAATTTGGTTTAAATAATGCAAAAACAAAGTGTTGGAGAAGAACGTAAAAGTGCAATATGTGCCATGTAAAAAAGCTAACATTTGAGATCCTTGCTCAGAACATGAGAACATATGAAAGCTGGTGGTTCCTTTTAACATGAGTCTTCAATATTCCCAGGTAAGACGTTTTAGGTTGTAGTTATTACAGGAATTATAGGACTATTTCTCTCTGTACCATTTTTATTTCATATACCTTTGACTATTGGATGTTCTTATAGGCACTTTAGTATTGCCAGTGTAAAAGTATAGCTTCTGTCCCTCTCCTCGCCGCTACCTGGGCTCGAAACAGGGACACATCGACAACAGCTACCCGAGAAGCATCGTTACCCATCGCTCCACAAAAGCTGCTGCCCTTGCAGAGCAAGGGGAATTATTGCTCCAAGTCTCGGAGTGAGTGATGTTTGAAATGCTATTAGCGCCCACCCCGCTAACTAGCTAGCCATTTCAGATCGGTTACACCAGCCATTAGGATGATAGGCTTGAAGTCATAAACAGCGCTGTGCTTGCGAAGAGCTGCTGGCAAAACACACAAAAGTGCTGTTTGAATGAATGCTTACGAGCCTGCTGCTGCCTACTATCACTCAGTCAGACTGCTCTATCAAATATCATATCATAGACTTAATTATAACATAATAACACACAGAAATATGAGCCTTTGGTCATTAATATGGTCGAATCCGGACACTATAATTTCGAAAACAAAACCTTTATTATTTCAGTGAAGTACGGAACTGTTCGGTATTTTATCTAATGCATGGCATCCCTAAGTCTAAATATTCCTGTTACATTGTAAAACCTTCAATGTTATGTCATAATTACGAAAAATTCTGGCAAAATAGTTCACAATGAGCCAGGCTGCCCAAACTGTTGCATATGCCAGTATCGGACAGTCTCTCCACTACAACGCCGGATTCCTGCCGTAATCCCTGGACCATTACTACTTATCTTCACAGCTAGCTAGCGCCCACCGAGTTACCCAGTACCAAAGCTATCCCTGAGGCCCACCTCCTGGCCTACTCAGTTGTTCATCCGGACTCCACCCAAACATGGCTAGAACCCACTACTCCACCGGATCCTTGCCGTAAGCTCTGGACCTTGGCACCGGATCACCGCTACTACCGAGTGGATATAGTGGCTAATACCCCTGCCCCGAAGCTAGCACCAGTTAGCCGTGAGCCAGGTGCATCTCCCGGCTAGCAAACTAAATTACTACAACTACAATACCTCTTTCACCATCTGGCTTGGATTCCTAGTTGACACGGCGCCCCACCGCACCACCATGACTGGTCTGCCGACAAATACTCCATCCACTATGCCTTCAACCGGACTCCGTCGGACGTCGGAGCAGACGCTTCTACTAGCCCCGGGCTACTAACTTTAAACGCTGTGTCGCCCGCGTGCTAGCGTAGTAGCGCCTACTCCGTGGCTTCCCTGTTCCATCTATTGCTGCCCCCTGGACCCTATGATCACTTGACTACATAGCTGATGCCTGCTGGACTGTCTATTAATCACGGTACTCCATTCTGTTTATTTTTTGTTTATCTGTCGGCCCCAGACGCGAGCTCAGGCTCTGTGTGTAGTTAACCGACCTTCCCTGCCCATTCATCCCCATTTTACCTGCTGTTGTTGTTTTAGCTGATTAGCTGTTGTTGTCTTAGCTATCTCTTCCAATCAACACCTGTGATTAATTTATGCCTCGCTGTATGTCTCTCTCAAATGTCAAAATGCCTTGTATACTGTTATTTAGGTTAGTTATTGTTTTAGTTTACAATGGAGCCCCTAGTTCCACTCATCATACCTCTGATGCCCTCTTTGTCCCACCTCCCACAAATGTGGTGACCTCACCCATTATAACCAGCATCTCCAGAGATACAACCTCTCCTATCATCACTCAGTGCCTGGGCTTACCTCCGCTGTACCCACACCCCACCACATCACTGTCTGCACATCATGCCCTGAATCTATTCTACCATGCCCAGAAATCTGCTCCTTTTATTCTTTGTCCCCAATGCTCTAGGCAACCAGTTTTGATAGCCTTTAGCCATACCCTCATCCTACTCCCCCTCTGTTCCTTGGGTGATGTGGAGGTAAACCCAGGCCCTGCGTGTCCCCAGGCACCCTCATTTGTTGACTTCTGTGATCTAAAAAGCCTTGGTTTCATGCATGTTAACATCAGAAGCCTCCTCCCTAACTTTGTTTTTCTCACTGCTTTAGCACACTCCGCCAACCCTGATGTCCTTGCCGTGTCTGAATCCTGGCTTAGGAAGGCCACCAAAATTTCTGAGATTTCCATACCCAACTACAACATTTTCCATCAAGATAGAACTGCAAAAGGGGGAGGAGTTGCACTCTACCGCAGAGATAGCCTGCAAAGTTCCGTCATACTTTCCAGGTCTATACCCAAACACTTATTTTAAAAATTAATCTCTCCAGAAATAAGCCTCTCACTGTTGCCGCCTGCTATCGACCCCCCTCCGCTCCCAGCTGTGCCCTGGACACCATTTGTGAATTGATCGCCCCCCATCTAGCTTCAAAGTTCGTTCTGTTAGATGACCTAAACTGGGATATGCTTAACACCCCGGCAGTCCTACAATCTAAGCTAGATGCCCTCAATCTCACACAAATCATCAAGGATCATCCAGGTACAACCCTAAATCTGTAAACATGGGCACCCTCATAGACATTATCCTGACCAACTTGCCCTCCAAATACACCTCCGCTGTTTTCAATCAGGATCTCAGCGATCACTGCCTCATTGCCTGTATCCGCTATGGGTCCGCGGTCAAACGACCACCCCTCATCACTGTCAAACGCTCCCTAAAACACTTCTACGAGCAGGCCTTTCTAATCAACCTGGCCCGGGTATCCTGGAAGGAAACTGACCTCATCCCGTCAGTCGAGGATGCCTGGTCATTCTTAAAAAGTAATTTCCTCACCATCTTAGATAAGCATGCCTCGTTCAAAAAATGCAGAACTAAGAACAGATATAGCCCTTGGTTCACTCCAGACCTGACTGCCCTTGACCAGCACAAAAAAACATCTTGTGGCGGGCTGCAATAGCATTGAATAGTCCCCACGATATAAACTGTTCAGGGAAGTCAGGAACCAATACTTTAAAAAAGTTAGCTTTTTCAAGCAGAAATTTCATCCTGTGGCCCTAACTCCAAAAAGTTTTGTAAAAAAGTTTTGTAAAGTCCATGGAGAACAAGACCACCTCCTTCCAGCTGCCCACTGCACTGAGGCTAGGTAACACGGTCACCACGATAAATCCATGATAATCGAAAATTTCTCAACGGCTGGCCATGTCTTCCTCCTGGCTACTCCGACCCCGGCCAACAGCTCCGCTCCCCCCGCAGCTACTCGCCCAAGCCTCCCCAGCTTCTCCTTCACCCAAATCCAGATAGCAGATGTTCTGAAAAAGCTGCAAAACCTTGACCCGTACAAATCAGCCATTGTTGCAAACCCTATCAACTCCCTGTTCAACCTCTCTTTCATATCGTCCGAGATCCCTAAAGATTGAAAAGCTGCCGCGGTCATCCCCCTCTTCAAAGGGGGTGACACCCTAGACCCAAACTGTTACAGACCTATATCCATCCTGCCCTGCCTATCTAAAGTCTTCAAAGCCAAGTTAATAAACAGATCACTGACCATTTTGAATCCCACTGTACCTTTTCCGCTGTGCCATCCGGTTTCCGAGCCGGTCACGGGTGCACCTCAGCTACCCTCAAGGTACTGAATGATATCATAACCGCCATCGATAAAAGACAGCACTGTGCAGCCATCTTCATCGACCTGGCCAAGGCTTTCGACTTTGTCAATCACCGTATTCTTATCGGCAGACTCAATAGCCTTGCTTTTTCTAATGACTGCCTCGCCTGATTCACCAACTACTTTGCAGACAGAGTTCAGTGTGTCAAATTGGAGGGCATGTTGTCCGGACCTCTGGCAGTATCTATGGGGGTGCCACAGGGTTAAATTTTTGGTTCCGACCTTGAATATGTGGACAACTATAAATACCTAGGTGTCTGGTTAGACTGTAAACTCTCCTTTCAGACTCATATTCAACATCTCCAATCCAAAATCAAATCTAAAATCGTCTTTCGTTTTCGCAACAAAGCCTCCTTCACTCACGCCACCAAACATACCCTCGTTAAACTGATCAATACTCTACTCAGCAAACTGTATGCAGTCTATCATAGTGCCATCCGTTTTTTACCAAATCACCTTTTACCACCCACCACTGCGACCTGTATGCTCTAGTTAGCTGGCCCTCGCTACATATTCGTTGTCAGACCCACCGGATCCAGGTCATCTATAAGTCTAAGCTAGGTAAAGCTCCGCCTTATCTCAGTTCACTGTTCACGATAACAACACCCACTTGTAGCACACGTTCCAGCACACGTTCCAGCAGGTATATCTCGCTGATCATCCCCAAAGCCAACACCTCATTTGGCTGCCTTTCCTTCCAGTTCTCTGCTGCCAGTGACTGGAACGAATTGCAAAAATAGCTGAAGTTGGAAACTTACTTCCCTCACCAACTTTAAACATCAGGTATCTGAGCAGCTAACCGATCGCTGCAGCTGTACATAGACCATCTTAAATAGCTCACCCAATCTACATTCCTCATCCCCATATTGTTTTTATTTACTTTTCTGCTCTTTTACACACCAGTATCTCTACTTGCACATCATCATCTGCTCATTTATCACTCCAGTGTTAATCTGCTAAATTGTAATTATTCGCTCCTATGGCCTATTTATTGCCTACCTCCTCATGCCTTTTGCACCCACTGTATATAGACTTTCTTCTTTTTCTACTGTCATTGACTTGTTTATTGTGTAATTGGCTTGTTTATTGTTTATTCCACGTGTAACCCTGTGATGTTGTCTGTGTCACAATGCTTTGTGTCACGAGTCCGACCGAGGGTGTTTCCCTTTCCCGGGCAGGTGGCGCTCGGCGGTCGTCGTCACCGGCCTATTAGCTGCCACTGATTGTTTTTCCTTCCCCTCCTTGTATGTTGAGTGGTAGCACCTGTGAATGTTTAATTAGTTTGTCTTTATTAGACAGCCGGCCCGCCTGGTTGTTGTGCGGGATTATTTCTATGTAAACCTTCGGCTCTGTGGTATAGGCACGTGTTAGTGTCCGGTCGGGATTGTTTCCCATTGTACATTTTGATTTCCCTGTGTTTTGGGAACGTAACGTTTTTGTGAGCACCCTGTGGTGCATTGGTGCGATTAAAAGACGCGCAGCATTGAACTCTCTGTCTCCTGCATTTGACTCCACACCCACGACACCCGGAGCATTACAGAATCCCGCACCAATCAAATTGATGGAGTCAGCAGTAGCAGCAGCCAACCCTCTCCCATCGATGGAGGAACGGGTTCTCCACCACACCACCGTCCTTCATCGGATCGGATCCGCGGTGGATCAAGTGATGGAGAGAATGGACAGATGGGAGAGGAGTGGGCTCCTCTCTCCACCTTCGGCACCCACGGTTCCGGACTCCCCATCTCCCGACTCCAGCACCCTCCGTCTGACGCTACCGAGGGCTTATGATGGAGCGGCGGCGGGTTGCCAGGGGTTTCTGCTCCAGCTGGAGCTATACCTGGCCACCATCAGACCCACTCCCTCAGGAGAAGAGAGGGTGAGTGTCCTCATCTCCTGCCTCACAGGTCGTGCCCTGGAATGGGCGAACGCGGTCTGGAATGGTCCAGACTCAGCGCGGGAGCACTACCCAGAGTTTTCCCGTCGCTTCCGCGCCGTGTTTGATCACCCTCTAGACGGCCGAGCGGCGGGAGAGCGACTATTTCACCTCAGGCAGGAGAGGAGGAGCGCCCAGGATTACGCGCTGGAGTTCCGGACCTTGGCAGCCGGATCTGGGTGGAACGACAGGGCCCTCATGGACCACTACAGGTGTAGTCTCCGAGAGGATGTCCGCCGGGAGTTAGCGTGTCGGGACACCACTCTGTCACTGGATCAGCTGATTGACATGTCCATTCGACTGGATAATCTGCTGGCTGCCCGCGGGCGTTCAGAGAGGGTCCTGTGCGTTCCACCACCCAGCCCTCCGCTCCCATTCCGATGGAGTTGGGAGGGGCTGCGCCGAGGGGTACCGGAGGAGGAGGCCTTCCCTGCACCAACTGTGGTCGGAGAGGACACACGTCTGATCGGTGCTGGGGGGGTCCGTCTGGGAGTAGAGATGGCAGGCGGAACGCTTCTCGGTCACCCCAGGTGAGTCAGCATCAAACTCACCCAGAACCCCCTGTTGGCCACATGTTTGTCTTAACTTTTTTCCTTCGCTTTTTTCCCTCTTCCCAGCATAGGGCGCTCGTCGATTCAGGCGCAGCTGGGAACTTTATGGATCGCGGACTCGCCCTTAAGTTAGGGGTTCCGCTGGTGCCGATAGATTCTCCTTTCCCCGTGCACTCCCTAGATAGCCGGCCATTAGGGTCAGGGATGGTCAGGGAGACCACGGTCCCACTGGACATGGTGACGCAGGGGAATCATAGGGAGCGTATCAGTTTCTTTATTATTGACTCGCCTGCGTTTCCAGTGGTGCTGGGGACTCCCTGGCTGGCCCGGCACAATCCTAAAATTTCGTGGAAACAGGGGGTTCTCCAGGGGTGGTCAGAGGAGTGTTCTGGAAGGTGTTTGGGAGTTTCCATCGGTGCCACGTCGGTGGAGAGTCCAGACCAGGGTTCCACGGTGTGCATTCCCCCCGAGTATGCCGATTTGGCAATCGCTTTCAGTAAAGTGAAAGCGACTAAATTACCACCTTATCGACCGGGAAGGGATTGTACGATAGATCTCCAGGTAGACGCTGCGCTTCCCAAGAGTCACGTGTACCCGCTGTCCCAGGAGGAGACGTTGGCAATGGAGACATATGTCATGGAGGCGCTGGGACAGGGGTACATTCGGTCCTCCATTTCACCCGTCTCCTCAAGTTTCTTTTTTGTGAGGAAAAAGGAGGGAGGCTTGCGTCCGTGTATCAATTATAGAGGTCTAAACGCCATCACAGTGGGGTATAGTTACCCTCTACCTCTCATCGCTACGGCGGTGGAATCGTTCCACGGAGCGCAGTTCTTCACAAAACTGGATCTCAGGAGCGCGTATAGTTTGGTGCGTATTCGGAAGGGAGACGAGTGGAAAACCGCATTTAGTACTACATCAGGCCACTATGAGTACCTCGTCATGCCGTATGGGTTAAAGAATGCTCCAGCCGTTTTCCAATCCTTTGTAGACGAGATTCTCAGGGACCTGTGCGGGCAGGGAGTGGTGGCTTATATCGATGACATTCTGATCTACTCGGCCACTCACACCGCGCATGTGTCTCTGGTGCGCAAGGTGCTTGGTAGACTGCTGGAGCATGACCTATACGTCAAGGCTGAGAAATGCGTGTTCTCTAAACGAGCCGTCTCTTTTCTGGGATATCGCATTTCCACCTCGGGGGTAGTGATGGAGGGTGACCGCATTAGGGCCTTGCGTAATTGGCCGACTCCGACCACGGTAAAGGAGGTGCAGCGTTTTCTGGGTTTTGCCAACTACTACCGGAGGTTTATCCGGGGTTTTGGCCAGGTAGCGGCTCCCATCACCTCACTGCTGAAGGGGGGCCCGGTGCGTTTGCAGTGGTCAGCAGAGGCGGACGGAGCATTCAACAAGTTGAAGGCGCTGTTTACTGATGCGCCCGTGTTGGCGCATCCGGACCCCTCTCTAGCATTCATAGTGGAGGTGGACGCGTCCGAGGCTGGGGTGGGTGCCGTGCTATCACAGCGCTCGGGTACGCCACCAAAACTCCGACCCTGCGCTTTCTTCTCAAGGAAGCTCAGCCCAGCGGAGCGTAACTATGATGTGGGGGACCGGGAGTTGCTAGCGGTGGTTAGAGCTCTGAAGGTGTGGAGACACTGGCTTGAGGGGGCTAAACACCCCTTTCTCATCTGGACCGACCACCAGAATCTGGAGTATATTCGGGCAGCTAGGAGACTTAACCCACGTCAGGCAAGGTGGGCCATGTTCTTCACCCGGTTCCGATTTACTTTGTCTTATAGACCGGGCTCCCAGAACGTGAAGGCTGACGCACTGTCCCGCCTTTATGACACGGAGGATGGGTCCACCGAACCTACTCCCATCCTTCCCGCCTCGAAGCTGGTAGCCCCAGTGGTATGGGAGGTGGACTCGGACATCGAGCGGGCGTTACGGGCTGAACCCGCGCCTCCTCAGTGTCCAGCGGGGCGAAGGTACGTGCCGCTTGGTGTTCGGGACAAACTGATTCGGTGGGCTCACGTCCTACCCTCCTCGGGTCACCCTGGGGTGACGAGGACAGTGGGGAGCCTTCAGGGGAGGTATTGGTGGCCTACGTTGGCTAAGGACGTTAAGGGTTATGTCTCCTCCTGTTCAGTGTGCGCTCAGAGTAAGGCTCCTAGGCACCTTCCTAGAGGGAAGCTACAACCCCTCCCTGTTCCACAGCGGCCATGGTCACATCTGTCCATAGATTTCCTAACCGATCTCCCGCCGTCTCAGGGGAACACCACGGTTCTGGTAATTGTGGATCGGTTCTCTAAGTCCTGCCGTCTCCTCCCGTTGCCCGGTATCCCTACAGCCCTACAGACTGCGGAGGCGTTATTCACCCATGTCTTCCGGCACTACGGGGTGCCGGAGGACATCGTTTCTGATCGGGGCCCCCAATTCACGTCCCGGGTATGGAGAGCGTTCATGGAACGTTTGGGGGTCTCTGTCAGCCTGACCTCCGGTTATCACCCCGAGAGTAATGGGCAGGTGGAGAGAGTGAACCAGGAGGTGGGTAGGTTTCTGCGGTCGTATTGCCAGGATCGGCCAGGGGAGTGGGCACGATACATTCCCTGGGCTGAAATGGCTCAGAACTCACTACGCCACTCCTCTACTAACGTGTCCCCTTTTCAGTGTGTGTTGGGGTACCAGCCGGTCCTGGCACCATGGCATCCGAGCCAGACCGAGGCTCCTGCGGTGGAGGAATGGGTACAGCGCTCCAAGGAGACCTGGAGGGCCGTCCAGGAATCTCTACGACAAGCGAGTGGACGGCAGAAGAGGAGTGCTGACCGCCACCGCAGTGAGGCCCCCGTGTTTGTACCGGGGGACAGGGTCTGGCTCTCGACCCGAAACCTACCTCTCCGCTTGCCCTGCCGGAAGCTGGGTCCGCAGTGTGTAGGGCCCTTTAAAGTCCTGAGGAGGATAAACGAGGTGTGTTATCGATTACAACTCCCTTCCTATTATCGCATTAACCCCTCGTTTCATGTGTCTCTCCTCAGGCCGGTGGTAGCTGGTCCCCTGCAGGACAGTGAGGTACCGGAGGTCCCTCCCCCCCCGCTGGACATCGAGGGGTCCCCGGCGTACACGATCCGGGCCATTCTGGACTCAAGACGCCGGGTGAGGGGCCTGCAGTACCTCGTGGACTGGGAGGGGTACGGTCCGGAGGAGAGGTGCTGGGTACCGGTGGGGGACATCTTGGATCCCTCCATGTTGAGGGATTTCCATCGCCTCCATCCGGATCGCCCTGCGCCTCGTCCTCCGGGGCGACCTCGAGGCCGGTGTCGGCGCGCTGCGGGAGCCACGCGTCAGGGGGGGGGGGGGGTACTGTCACGAGTCCGACCGAGGGTGTTTCCCTTTCCCGGGCAGGTGGCGCTCGGCGGTCGTCGTCACCGGCCTATTAGCTGCCACTGATTGTTTTTCCTTCCCCTCCTTGTATGTTGAGTGGTAGCACCTGTGAATGTTTAATTAGTTTGTCTTTATTAGACAGCCGGCCCGCCTGGTTGTTGTGCGGGATTATTTCTATGTAAACCTTCGGCTCTGTGGTATAGGCACGTGTTAGTGTCCGGTCGGGATTGTTTCCCATTGTACATTTTGATTTCCCTGTGTTTTGGGAACGTAACATTTTTGTGAGCACCCTGTGGTGCATTGGTGCGATTAAAAGACGCGCAGCATTGAACTCTCTGTCTCCTGCATTTGACTCCACACCCACGACACCCGGAGCATTACACTTTGCTTTATCTTGGCTAGGTCGCAGTTGGAAATGAGAACTTGTTCTCAACTAGCCTACCTGGTTAAATGAAGGTGGAATGAAAATAAAAAATAAAATAAAAATGTCCAGGTTGTCCTGAGGTATGGGCCTAGGGCTCACGTCCTCCAAGAGAGAGAAAGAAAGACAGCGAGAGAGGGAGAGAGAGAGAAAGTGAGAGAATTAGAGAGCATACTTAAATTCACACAGGACACCGGATACGATAGGAGAAATACTCCAGATATAACAGACTGACCTTAGCCCCCCGACACATAAACTACTGCAGCAGAAATACTGGAAACTGAGACAGGAGGGGTCAGGAGATACTGTGGCCCCGTCCTACGATACCCCGGACAGGGCCAAACAGGCAGCATATATAACCCCACCCACTTTGCCAAAGCACAGCCCCCATACCACTAGAAGGATATCTTCAACCACCAACTTACCATAGGACCTACTGAAGAGATGAGTCTTCAATAAAGACTTAAAGGAGACCGAGTCGGCATCTCTAACATGGATAGGCAGACCATTCCATAAAAATTGAGCTCTATAGGAGAAAGCACTGCCTCCAGCTGTTTGCTTAGAAATTCTAGGGACAGTAAGGAGGCCTGCATCTTGTGACCGTAGCGTGCGTGTAGGTATGTACGGCAGGACCAAATCGGAAAGATAGGTAGGAGCAAGCCCATGTAATGCTTTGTAGGTTAGCAGTAAAACCTTGAAATCAGCTCTTGCCTTAACAGGAAGCCGGTGTAGAGAGGCTAGCACTGGAGTAATATGATCAAATGTTTTGGTTCTAGTCAGGATTCTAGCAGCCGTGTTTAGCACTAACTGAAGTTTATTTAGTGCTATATCTAGGTAGAAAGTATAGTCGTGGCCAAAAGTTTTGAGAATGATACAAATATTAATTTTCACAAAGTCTGCTGCCTCAGTTTGTATGATGGCAATTTGCAAATACTCCAGAATGTTATGAAGAGTGATCAGATGAATTGCAATTAATTGCAAAGTCCCTCTTTGCCATGCAAATGAACTGAATCCCCCAATAAACATTTGCACTGCATTTCTGCAAAATGCTTCAGGGCGCCCAAGAAAGACCAGCAAGCACCAGGACCGTCTCCTAAAGTTGATTCAGCTGCGGGATTGGGGCACCAACAGTCCAGAGCTTGCTCAGGAATGGCAGCAGGCAGGTGTGAGTGCATCTGCATGCATAGCGAGGCGAAGACTTTTGGAGGATGGACTGGTGTCAAGAAGGGCAGCAAAGAAGCCACTTCTCTCCAGCGAAAACATCAGGGACAGACTGATATTCTGCAACAGATACAGGGTTTGGACTGCTGAGGACTGGGGTATAGTCATTTTCTCTGATGAATCCCCTTTCCGATTGTTTGGGCCATCTGGAAAAAAGCTTGTCCGGAGAAGACAAGGTGAGCGCTATCATCAGTCCTGTGTCATGCCAACAGTAAAGCATTCTGAGACCAATCATGTGTGGG
Source organism: Oncorhynchus mykiss (assembly GCF_057628025.1). Classification (NCBI taxonomy): domain Eukaryota; kingdom Metazoa; phylum Chordata; class Actinopteri; order Salmoniformes; family Salmonidae; genus Oncorhynchus; species Oncorhynchus mykiss. The sequence goes on from NC_143025.1 coordinate 50,945,334, forward strand.
GTCGCTTCTCAGCCAAAGAAGTGGGCTCACTCACAATTTTGCCTAAGAACACAGCCATGAATAAAGAATAGTACCAACACATCCTCCGAGAGCAACTTCTCCCAACCATCCAGGAAAAGTTAGGTGACAAACAATGCCTTTTCCAGCATGATGGAGCACCTTGCCATAAGGCAAAAGTGATAACTAAGTGGCTCGGGGGAACAAAACATTGATATTTTGGGTCCATGGCCCGGAAACTCCCCAGACCTTAATCCAATTGAGAACTTGTGGTCAATCCTTAACCTGTTTGGGATAGGGGGCAGCATTTTCACGTTCAGATGAAAAGCGTGCCCAGAGTAAACCACCTGCTACTCAGGCCCAGAAGCTAATATATGCATGTTAGCTAGGATATGGATATAATTAGTAGATTTGGATAGAAAACACTCTGAAGTTTCTAAAACTGTTTGAATGATGTCTGTGAGTATAACAGAACTCATATGGCAGGCAAAAACCTGAGAAAAATCCAACCAGGAAGTGGGAAATCTGAGGTTTGTAGTTTTTCAAGTCATTGCTTATGGGGTCATATTGCACTTCCTAAGGCTTCCACTAAATGTCAACAGTCTTTAGAACCTTGTTGCAGGCTTCTACTATGAAGGGGGAGCGAATAAGAGCTGTTTGACTAAGGGGTCTGGCAGAATGCCATGAGCTAAGTCTCGCGCACGGCCGTGAGCGCGAGCTGCATTCCTTTTCATTTCTAAAGACAAAGGAATTGTCCGGTTGAAACATTATTGAAGATTTATGATAAAAACAACCTAAAGATTGATTCTATACATCGTTTGACATGTTTCTACGAACTGTAATATAACTTTTTTGACTTTTCGTCTGGACTTTCGTCTGGACTTGACCGCACCTTGTGACTTTCAATTGGTGAACTAAACGCGCTAACAAGAAGGAGGTATTTGGACATAAAGATTAACTTTATCGAACAAAAATAAAATTTATTGTGGAACTGGGATTCCTGGAAGTGCATTCTGATGAAGATCATCAAAGGTAAGTGAATATTTATAACGCTATTTCTGACTTTTACTGACACCACAACATGGCGGGTATCTGTATGGCTTGTTATTGTGGTTTAGCGCTGTACTCAGATTATTGCATGGTGTGCTTTTTCCGTAAGGCTTTTTTTAAATCTGACACAGCGGTTGCATTAAGGAGAAGTATATATTTAATTCTATGCATAACACTGGTATCTTATATCAAAGTTTATGATGACTATTTTTGTAAATTTATGTGGCTCTCTGCAAATTCGCCGGATGTTTTCGAGGCACATTACTGAACATAACGCGTCAATGTAAACTGAGATTTTTACATGAGATATAAAGATATAAATATGAACTTTATCGAACAAAACCAACATGTATTGTGTAACATGAAGTCCTACGAGTGCCATCTGATGAAGAACATCAAAGGTTAGTGATTAATTGTATCTCTATTTCTGCTTTTTGTGACTCCTGTCTTTGGCTGGAAAATGGCTGCATGTTTTTCTGTGACGAGGCGCTGACCTAACATAATCGAATGGTGTGCTATCGCTGTAAAGCCTTTTCGAAATCGGACACGATGGCTAGATTAACAAGAAGTTAAGCTTTCATTTGGTGTATTGCACTTGTGAATGTATGAAAGTTAAATATTTCAAAAAATATATATTTCAATTAAACGCTCTGCCATTTCAGCGGATGTTGTCGACGGCGGGTAGACAAACAAAAATCCACAAATTCTGACAAACTCCAAGCATTGATTATGCAAGAATGGGCTACCATCAGTCAGGATGTGGCTCAGAAGTTAATTAACAGCATGCCAGGGGGGATTGCAGAGGTCTTGCAAAAGAAGGGTCAACACTGCAAATAATGACTTTTTGCATCAACTTCATGTAATTGTCAATAAAAGCCTTTGACACGTATGAAATGCTTGTAATTATACTTCAGTATTCCATAGTAACATCTGACAGAAATATCTACAGACACTGAAGCAGCAAACTTTGTGAAAATTAATATTTGCGTCATTCTCAAAACTTTTGGTCACGACTGTAGAGCATTGCAGTAGTCTAACCTAGAATTGACAACAGCATTGATGAATGTTTGGACTGAAAGTTTCAGATTTTTGCAATGTTACATAGATGGAAAAAGCTTTCCTTGAAACACTCTTGATATGTTCGTCAAAAGAGAGATCAGGGTCCAGAGTAAGGTCGAGGTCCTTCACAGTTTAATTTGAGACGACTAATTGTCAGATTCAACAGAGGATCTTTTGTTTCTTGGGACCTAGAACAAGGGTCTCTGTTTTGTCCGAGTTTAAAAGTAGAATATTTCTCACCATCCACTTCCTTATGCCTGAAACAGGCTTCCAAGGAGGGCAATTTTGGGGCTTCACAATGTTTAATCGAAATGTACAGCTGTGTCATCAGCATAGCAGTGAAAGTTAACATTATGTTTCCGAATGACATCATGAAGACGTAAAATATATAGTGTAAACAATAGTGGTCCTAAAATGGAGCCTTGAGGAACACCGAAATGTACAGTTGATTTGTCAGAGGACAAACCATCAATAGAGACAAACTGATATCTTTCTAACAGATAAGATCTTAACCAGGCCAGAACTTGTCTGTGTAGACCAATTTGGGTTTCCAATGTCTCCAAAAGAATGTGGTGATCGATGGTATCAAAAGAAGCCAGTCATTTGACGCCATTAAAAGGTCATTTACCACCTTCACAAGTGCATTCTCAGTGCTATGATGGGGTCTAAAACCAGACTGAAAGGTTTCGTATACATTGTTTGTCTTCAGGAAGGCAGTGAGATGTTGCGCAACAAAAATTCAAAATTTTGGAGAGGAATGGGAGATTCTGTATAGGCCGATTATTTTTTATATTTTCTGCTTCAAGGTTTGGCTTTTTCACGAGAGGCTTTATTACTGCCACTTTTAGTGAGCTTGGTATACATCCGGTGGATAGAGAGATGTTTATTATGTTCAACATAGGAGGGCCAAGCACAGGAAGCAGCTCTTTCAGTAGTTTAGTTGGAATAGGGTCCAGTATGCAGCTTGTAGGTAGAAGCCATGATTACTTTCATCAATGTGTCAAGAGATATAGTACTAAAACACTTGAGTATCTCCCTTGATCCTAGGTCCTGGCAGAGTTGTGCAGACTCAGGACAACTGAGCTTTGGAGGAATACGCAGATTTAAAGAGGAGTCCGGAATTTCTTTCTAATGATCATGATCTTTTAGTTTCATGAATTTATCACTGCTGAAGTGAAAGCCATCCTCTCTTGGGGAATGGTGCTTTTAGTTAGCTTTGCGACAGTATCAAAAACATTTTTTTTCCTAAATTAAGTTGGAAAAATAGGATGATCGAGCAGCAGTGAGGGATCTTCGATACTGCACACAACTGTCTTTTCAAGCTAGTCGGAAAACTTCCAGTTTAGTGTGGCACCATTTCCGTTCCAATTTTCTGGAAGCTTGCTTCAGAACTCTGGTATTTTCTGTATACCAGGGAGCTAGTTTCTTATGACAAATGTTTTTCGTTTTTAGGGGTGCGACTGCATCTAGGGTATTGTGTAAGGTTAAATTGAGTTCCTCAGTTAGGTGGTTAACTGATTTTTGAACCCTGACGTGCTTGGGTAGGAGGAGGGAGTCTGGAAGGGAATCTAGGAATCTTTGGGTTGTCTGAGAATTTGTAGCACGACTTTTGATGATCCTTGGTTGGGGTCTGAGCAGATTATTTGTTGTGATTGCAAATGTAATAAAATGGTGGTCCGATAGCCCAGGATTATGAGGAAAAACATTAAGATCCACAACATTTTATTTCAAGGGACAAAACTAGGTCCAGAGTATGACTGTGGCAGTGAGTAGGTCCGGAGACATGTTAGACAAGACAATTCAAAATATATTTTATATTTGAGATTCTTCAAATAGCCCCCATTGACTTTGATGACAGCTTTGCACACTGTTGGCATTCTCTCAACCAGCTTCATGAGGTAGTCACATATAATGCATTTCAATTAACAGGTGTGCTTCTAAAGGTAATTTGTGCTATTTCTTTCCTTAATAGGGCTAGGTGTTCCGCTTGGTGTTCCGACAACATCCGGTGAAATTGCAGGGCACGCAATTGAAATAAATATTCGTAATATTAAACATTCATGAACATACAAGTGTCTTATATCATTTAAAAGCTTACCTTCTTGTTAATCCAACTGCATTGTCACTGTCAAACGCTACCTGAAACACTTCAGCGAGCAGGCCTTTCTAATCAACCTGGCCCGGGAATCCTGGAAGGATATTCATCTCATCCCGTCAGTAGAGGATGCCTGGTTATTTTAAAAAAATGCCTTCCTCACCATCTCAAATAAGCATGCCCCATTCAAGAAATTTAGATCTAGGAACAGGTATAGCCCTTGGTTCTCTCCAGACCTGACTGCCCTTAACCAACACAAAAACATCCTATGGCGTTCTACATTAGCATCGAACAGCCCCTGTGATATGCAACTTTTCAGGGAAGTTAGAAACCAATATACACAGGCAGTTACAAAAGCCAAGGCTAGCTTTTTCAAGCAGAAATTTGCATCCTGCAACACAAACTCAAAACATTTCTGGGACACCGTAAAGTCCATGGAGAATAAGAACACCTCCTCCCAGCTGCCCACTGCACTGAGGATTGGAAACTCTGCCACCACCGATAAATCCACTATAATTGAGAATTTCAATAAGCATTTTTCTACGGCTGGCCATGCTTTCCACCTGGCTACCCCTACCCCGGTCAACAGCACTGTACCCTCCACAGCAACTCGCCCAAGCTTTCCCCATTTCTCCTTCTCCCAAATACAGTCAGCTGATGTATTGAAAGAGCTGCAAAATCTGGACCCCTACAAATCAGCCGGGCTAGACAATCTGGACCCTTTCTTTCTAAAACGATCTGCCAAAAAGTCCTATTACTAGCCTGTTCAACCTCTTTCGTGTCGTCTGCGATTCCCAAAGATTGGAAAGCAGCTGTGGTCATCCCCCTCTTCAAAGGGGGGGACACTCTAGACCCAAACTGCTACAGAACTATATCTATCCTACCCTGCCTTTCTAAAGGTCTTCAAAAACCAAGTCAACAAACAGATTACCAACCATTTTGAATCCCACCGCACATTCTCCGCTATTCAATCTGGTTTAGAGCATGTCATGGGTGCACCTCAGCCACGCTCAAGGTCCTAAACGATATCTTAACTGCCATTGATAACAAACAATACTGTGCAGCTGTATTCATTGACCTGGCCAAGGCTTTTGACTCTGTCAATCACCACATCCTCATCGGTAGACTCGATAGCCTTCGTTTCTCAAATGATTGCCTTGCCTGGTTCACCAACTAATTATCTCATAAGAGTTCAGTGTGTCAAATCGGAGGGCCTGTTGTCCGGGCCTCTGGAAGTCTCTATGGGGATGCCACAGGGTTCAATTTTTGGGCCGACTCTCTTCTCTGTATACATCAATGATGTCGCTCTTGCTGCTGGTGAGTCTCTGATCCACCTCTACGCAGATGACACCATTCTGTATACTTCTGGCCCTTCTTTGGACACTGTGTTAATAACTTACCTCCAGATGAGCTTCAATGCCATACAACTCTCCTTCCGTGGCCTCCAACTGCTCTTAAATACAAGTAAAACCAAATGCATCGCTGCCTGTACCTGCCCGCCCGTCCAGCATCACTACTCTGGACGGTTCTGACTTAGAATATGTTGACAACTACAAATACCTAGGTGTCTGGTTAGACTGTAAACTCTCCTTCCAGACTCACATCAAACATCTCCAATCCAAAGTTAAATCTAGAATGGCTTCCTATTCTGTAACAAAGCATCCTTCACTCATGCTGCCAAACATACCCTTGTAAAACTGACCATCCAACAATCCTCGACTTCGGCGATGTCATTTAAAAAATAGCCTCCTCAATAAATTAGATTTTTCTACTGTATTATTGACAGCATGTTTGTTTTACTCCATGTGTAACTCTGTTGTATGAGTCGAACTGCTTTGCTTTATCTTGGCAAGGTCGCAATTGTAACTTGTTCTCAACTTGCCTATCTGGTTAAATAAAGGTGAAATAAAATAAAAAATAAATGCAAATTGTCGGATTTCAAAAAGGATTTACAGTGAAAGCATACCATGCAATTATCTGAGGTCAGCTCCCCTCATCAACATGTTTTTGAACCAGCACAGGCTTCACAAAATCACAAATAGCGATTAAATAAATCACTTACCTTTTGAAGATCTTCCTCTGTTTGCAATCCCAAGGGTCCCAGCTACAACATGAATGGTCGTTTTGTTCAATAAAATCCTTCTTTATATCCCAAAAAGTCTGTTTAGTTGGCGCCATTGATTTCAGTAATCCACTCGTTCAACATGCAGACAAAGGAGTCCAAAAAGCTACTGGTAGACTTTGTCCAAACAAGTCAAACAACATTTCTATTTAATCCTCAGGTAAACTATAATATTTCACACGGAAAGGACTATGTTCAATAGGAAAGGAACATTTGTAAGCGTCCGCCTTCTCCCTTGCGCGCCAAAAGACTGATTTGATTCAGGTGGTCCTATTACAAAAACTCTAAATACTTTGTTTGTTTTTCAAAAAAGAAGTCTGAAACCTTGAATAAAGGCTGTTGACATCTAGTGGAAGCCATAGGACTAGCAATTTCGGTGACAGACATATATAGAAGCAATAGGTTTCCATAATAAGAGCCTGGGAGCTGAAGAAAAAACAATTCTGGTCGGATTTTCTTCAGATTGATAAATGCTTCACAAAGTTTAAGTAACAGACGCATCTCAACATCAACTGTTCAGAGGAGAATGTGTGAATCAGGCCTTCATGGTCGAATTGCTGCAAAGAAACCACTACTAAAGGACACCAATAATAAGAAGAGACTTGCTTGGGCCAAGAAACACAAGCAATGGACATTAGATCTGTGGAAATTTGTATTTTGGTCTGATGAGTCCAAATTTGAGATTTTTGGTTCCAACCACCATGTCTTTGTGACACGGTGTGGATGAACAGATGATCTCTGCATGTGTATTTCCCACTGTAAAGTATGGTGTTATGGTGTGGGGGTACTTTTCTGGTGCCGCTGTCTGTGATTTATTTAGAATTCAAGGCACACTTAACCAGCATGGCTACCGCAGCATTCTGCAGCGATACGCAATCCCATCTGGTTTGCACTTAGTGGGACTATAATTGTTTTTCAACAGGACAATGACCCAAAACACACCTCCAGGCTATGTAAGAGCTATTTTACCAAGAAGGAGAGTGCTGCATCAGATCACCTGGCCTTCACAATCTCCCGACTTCAACTAAATTGAGATGGTTTGGGATGAGTTGGCTCGCAGACTGAGGGAAAAGCAGCCAACAAGTGCTCAGCATATGTGGGAACTCTTTCAAGGCTGATGGAGAGGCATACCAGGTGAAGCTTGTTGAAAGAATGCCAAGAGTGTGCAAAGCTGTCATTAAGGCAAAGGGTGGCTTTTTGAAGAATCTCAAATATAAAATATATTTTGATTTTGATTGGTTTAAAACCTGTTGGGGCAAGGAGTCCCCCCCCCCCGTTCAGCTGAAAAGGTGGCGCAGGGAATTCAAAAATATTCTATAGAAATATTAAACTTATCACACATTAACAAGTCCAATACCTCAAATCAAAGATAAACACCTTGTTCATCTACCCATCATGTCAGATTTTTAAAATGTTTTACAGCGAAAACACAACATATATTTATGTTAGATCACCACCAAACCAAAGAAAAACGCAACCATTTTTTCCAGCCAAAGATAAAATCACAAAAGCAGGATAATAAATCAAATGAATCACTAACCCCTTGAAAATTTTCATCAGATGACAGTTATATGACATGTTACACAGTACATTTATGTTTTGTTTGATAATATGCATTTTTATATCCACAAATCTCGGTTTACATTGACGCCGTGTTCAGAAATTCCTCCAAAATATCCGGGGGATTATAGAAAGCTACGCCAGATAACAGAAATACTCATCATAAACTTTGACTAAAGATACATGTTCTACATATAATTAAAGATACACTGGTTCTTAATGCAACCGCTGTGTCAGATTTTTTTTAAACATTACGGAAAAAGCCTAACAATAATTGCAATAATCTGAGACGGCGCTCAGACGTAACCGCCATGTTGGAGTCGACAGAAATACGAAATTACAACATAAATATTCCCTTACCTTTGATGATCTTTCATCAGAATGTAGTGCAAGGAGTCCTGGTTCCACAGTAAATTGTTGTTTTGTTCCATAATGTCCAATACTAGTGTCCAAGTAGCTGCATTTGCTATCACTTTCAGCTCACGTGCCCAAAAACTGACTGCTGGTCCAAGATAACTCGCACGAAAACTTCCAAAAGATATATTCCAGGTCGAATAAACTGGTCAAACTAAGTAGAGAATCAATCTTCAGGATGTTATTATTATAAATATCCAATAACGTTCCAACCGGATCATACGTTTTCATCTGGGCCGATTAGAACAGCCGTAGCACCCACAGAGAAATGCGCCACAGCAAAATGGCATTCTGTTGCGACACTGACTATTTTCCCTCCCATTAGGTCAAAGTTCACAGCAAATGCTCCATTACACTTTCTACTGAATGAGGACAACTAGTGGAAGGCGTAGGACGTGCTTCCAGATTCATATCTTGTTGGGAAAGGAGGGGGCGATGACGTCAAAGTTGCCCCAACTTTCAGAATTTCACTCCTTGTTTGGAAGATTGCCTGCCCTATGAGTTCTGTTATACTCACAGACATAATTCAAACAGTTTTAGAAACTTCAGAGTGTTTTCTATCCAATAGTAATAATAATATGCATATATTAGCAATCTAGGACAGAGTTTGATGCAGTTCACTATGGGCACGCAATTCATCCAAAGTGAAAATACTGCCCCCTATCCTCAACAAGTTTTAACACCTTTTTTGGTTACTACATGATTCCATATGTGTTATTTCATAGTATTGATGTCGTCATTTTTATTCTACAATGTAGAAAATAGTAAAAATAAAGAAAAATCCTTGAATGAGTAGGTGTTCTAAAACTTTTGACCTGTAGTGTACCTAAGTCTTAAAATAGTGAGAGAGCTACCATTGTTAACTAAATGTTTTATATGTTTTAAATACATTTTGTAACGTTTATTGACCAAGTTGGAAAACGTATTGACATTGCCTTCATTAGTCAATATGGGGGAAAAGATAGCTATAGCTTTACCACCCTGTGTTAGTATGTTTTACTCACTCAAATAGTTATTTATATTATTTCTAGTTACTTCTATATTCATCTGTGTTAAATCTAGTCAAGAAAAGTCTAACTGAAAAATGTCAATAGTAAGATTCTTCGGCTAGCTATATCTGGAAAATGTAAATAAAATGTTAATATATCCATTAAAATGCTGTGTCATGTTGTTTTTGATAAGTGAGGCATGTTTATAAATACTTTAAGTGTTTTATGAACGGGAAAATAGAAATCACATTACATTGACTGCATAGAATTAAAACATTAACCTTTAATGTTGGTGTTATAGATAATAGTTGCAAACTGTAGAGTTGATTGCCATGAAGTGCTTAGCTATTAATGCTTTTTGAATGGGAAATAGATTACTTTACTTTGACTGCATAGAATTTATGCATATACATTTAATGTGTACATTATAGACCAGTATGACCAACTTATTTATGATGTAGAGGAGGGCTGTTAAAACCTCTCTCGCCAACAGCCAGTGAAATTGCAGGGCGCAAAATTCAAAACAACAGAAATCTCATCATTAAAATTCCTCAAACATACAAGTATTATACACCATTTTAAAGACAAACTTCTCATTAATCCAGCCACAGTGTCAGATTTCAAAAAGGCTTTACTGCGAAAGCACACCTTGCGATTATGTTTGGTCAGCGCCAAGTCACAGAAAAACATACAGCCATTTTCCAAATAAGGAGAGGTGTCACAAAACTCAGAAATAGCATTATTTACTTACCTTTGATGATCTTCATCGGAATGCACTCCCAGGAATCCCAGTTCCACAATAAATGTTTGTTTTGTTCGATAAAGTCCATCATTTATGTCCAAATACCTCCTTTTTGTTCACTCGTTTAGCCCAGTAATCCAAATGCACAATGTTCGAGTAATTAGTTCAGATGAAAAGTCAAAAAGGTCTATTACAGTTCGTACAAACATGTCAAACGATGTATAGAATCAATCTTTAGGATGTTTTTATCATAAATCTTCAATAATGTTTCAGCCGGACAATTCCTTTGTCTTTAGAAATTAAAAGGAACGCAGCTCGCTCTCGCGGCCGCGCGCCTGACTTAGTCAAACAGCTCTTATTCGCTCCCCCTTCACAGTAGAAGCCTGAAACAAGGTTCTAAAGACTGTTGAATGGAAGCCTTAGAAGCCTTAGTGGAAGCCTTAGGAAGTGCAATATGACCTCATAGACACTGTATATTGGATAGGCAAAGACTTGAAAACCTACAAACCTCAGATTTCCCACTTCCTGGTTGGATTTTTTCTCAGGTTTTTGCTTGCCATATGAGTTCTGTTATACTCACAGATATCATTCAAACAGTTTTAGAAACTTCAGAGTGTTTTCTATCCAAATAGTCTAATTATATGCATATTCTAGCTTTTGGGCCTGAGTAGCAGGCAGTTTACTCTGGGCACCTTATTCATCCTAGCTACTCAATACTGCCCCCCAGTCCCAAATAAGTTATTAATGAGCTATAACATGATCCTCAACTACATTTTTTTATCTGGAAAATGTTCAAAGGATTCAACCCTGTGGGGATCTTCATGCACCATTGACCTTAGTGAGAAGGTGGTAAGGTACAGGCCAATACTGGCCAATGGGGGAAATGGGGCTGTTACTTGCCGGCTATATACAGTATCAGCATAATTTTCAAAACATGGTTTGGCCTTTTGGCATATTCACTAACACTGGTATGGCAGAAGCACACTTTTGAGAACAGCCATAATGATTGACACCATGCTGTCATTGAAATAATGCATTTATTAAGATACCTAAATATGAGCTATTTTAATGCATGACATGAATGTGCTATAGATATACTATGGATATATCTCATTAACTTTTAATAATGCGGTTGGGACATGTTATAACACGTTCATGAAATTCTTGTGAATGTGTAAATAATGCATTAAGGATATGTAGTCAAAGTAAATCATTACCGTTTTGGTATTAATTATTTTATATCTGCTATACATTCACTCAAAATGGGATCTTATGTTGCCAGAGTTATTGGTCAGATGACTAAGTCTGACAAAGTGTGTGATTCATATGGGGATTTTTATGACTGAATAAGATGAGTCTGACTATTATGACAAATGCGATGTAATGTTGGCAATGAGCCTTGTCATCACACAATCTGCTTTGACAGGATGTTGTAGGAACAAGCTGGAACACAACCGTCTTTGGCACGTCAGGAAAGCTCACCAGGGAGTATATGTCAAGAGTCAGTAAAAAGAGAAGAATCAAATTATTCATTTTCCTTAGGTGGTCTGTAGTGAAATATACATAATACACAATTTTGAAGTGAAATACCAACCTTCAATTACCTTTATCTTATTTCCTTATTCTTATGAATGTTGTTTTAGTGGTGTATTGCCTCATGAGTGGCTGGTTAGTATTTGGCAGTGGCATTTGCCCTGAGGTGGGGGTGGTGTTTATACGTAACACTCTATTACTGATGTGTAATCTATTCAGTGTTTTTCCTGCTGGAATGTAGATATCCTCTGGACGGTTTTGAGGTTGTGTGAATACACTAACTAAACCAACCACCAACAGGTATTCTAGCTATGGATTTTTTCTTAGTCTTTTTTAACATGTACTTTTTAACCCAGACCTTCACCATTGAATATCATTTTCTAACATACAAGTGGAATGGTAGGCATGTAGGATAATTGTTTTAGCTCATGGCCCCATGTGGGAAACCACGCACATACAAAGGAATTATTTTTACTGCAGCCAGTGGAGTCGAGATATGAGAAGCTGTGCTGTGTCACACACCCTCTACGTCAGACTACTCTTGCCTCAAACTTTTCTCCCTCATTCCCTTCACTCACGGCTGTCACCTTCTCCTGTAAAGTTGCCCCGGTAGAATGAAGGAGGACATTCTTGAAATGAGTAGTAGAACGAATGAGAAATTCCGTTTACACAAAGGATTCGATAGAAAATATTTGCACAGGTAAACTTCACCTGGTAAGTCAGTTTTCTTAAATGCTATGTTTAGCGTACATTTGCATATCATTTCCGGCATGATCTATAAGACTTACTGTCTTTCAACCGCAAATAAATCAACTTTTTTTGCATTTGGAAATTCCATATTGTAACCAGAGAGGTCTACATTTTAAGTGTTGAAAGACGAAGCATTTATGGCTACACTATTTTTATTATTTTTTATAAATAACTAGACATTCCATAGGAACGTTGAATTACATGGCAAAACATTTCTCTTGATTGTACTTTGGTATTTTATTCTGAAGCTTTCTGTCATACTAAAATTGGTTGTTTCACAAATTGCATGATACATAGTCATTAGAAAATCATGGGAATACAGTCTGTTCCTGTAAGTTGTTATATGGAAGAGATTGTATCCATGATATCTGTAAAAGTCATACCTAATTGGTTTTGGCAGAGTCCATTGCCTATACTGTTGGAAAATATCTTCATAGTTGAAGCTCAGAATGTCTTTATCCTTATCTCACTATACCTCTGTAATGAGAAAATGTGTGATTAACCAGTGATTTATGCATCTGTTTCCAGTAAAATGGGTGTTTGACATGTTGATTGCCCTTTAAAGTTGGGTAATTTAATCTTTCTCAGTTCAGGAGTTATTTGGCCTTGGGAAAATTGGCACGGTACAAATAATGGGTTTATTAGAATTTTTGGTCTGGAGTTCTCATTACCGTCCTTGCACTAAATTAGCCCATATAGTTATACTGTGTAGACCTACCATGGATTCCAAAAGGTTGATATTTGTTAGAATGTTAAAGAGAAACCAATAAATAATGCTTATTTTTTTCTCTCTTTATATCTCTTGTCAACTCTCGTCAGCAGCCTTTCACTCAAGATGGCCAGCCAGAACAAATGCTACCATGATGAGCCAATGAGCTTCTTCTACAACAACAGCAACCAGACCAAAGACGACTGGAACTCCACACAGCTCATTCTGGTCCAAGTTGTAGGCTCCCTCTTCTGCTGCTTTATCCTGGTGTCCAATGCCATGGTCATTGCCGCCATCATCACCAACAAGAGGTTCCACTACCCGTTCTACTATCTCCTTGCCAACCTGGCCGCTTCAGACTTCCTCGCTGGAATAGCCTACGTATACCTCATGTTCAACACCGGGACGGTGTCCAGGAAACTAACCGTGAGGGGCTATTTCATTCGTCAAGGGCTTCTGGACACCAGTCTCTCAGCCTCTCTGGCGAACTTGCTAGTGATCGCCTTGGAGCGCTACATCTCTGTGATGAACTGGAAGGTCCACAGTAACTTGACCAAGCGGCGGGTGACCCTGCTCATCGTGCTGGTGTGGGCCATCTCTATCTTCATGGGCACCGTGCCCAGCCTGGGGTGGAACTGCATCTGCAACCTTCAGGACTGCTCCCAGCTGGCACCCATCTTCAGCCGGAGCTACCTGATTTTCTGGTCCGTGTCCAACCTGGTTTTGTTCCTGGTCATGGTGTCCATCTACCTGCGGATTTACACCTACGTCAAGAGGAAAACGGCGGTGCTCAGCCCGCACACCAGCGGCTCCATCAACCGCAAGAGGACACCCATCAAGCTCATCAAGACAGTCATGACTGTGTTAGGTAGGCTTGAGGCCATCGGATTCCTCTCACATTGTGTCAATGTGGGAACTTCAAATGTGTTTCTGAGTAGTACTGAGTCCTTTATGAAGGACTACATTAAAAAAAAGTCATTGATTGGACCCATCAGAATTTCACTGTTGGGAAATGTAGTCCTTCCTAATGTCTGAGTAACACTAGTACTCTGTACTCTTAAGTAGCAGAACATTTGATAATTTCATTGGTTCTTAAAGGACTTTCCACATAAGCAGTTAGACACACTCATAAGCTTGTCTCAAAGGTTATTTAGCTGGTTGAGTGTGGAGAAAGGTAGGGAAAGCATTGTTGCTGACAAAAGTGGATTGTAATCTACATTTCCAAGATAGTGGGGAAAATCCTGATTAAATTAACTCAATTGAGGTTTGAGCAAAATGTTATGGTCAAGGCCTTCAAAAAAACACTTCAATATATCCGACATTGTGAGATAATTTGGCTGATATTGACATCATTTTTTAAGTGATCTTTGTTTGACCTGGGTGTTGGTTTAAAAAGTGGACGGTTGTACCATGAACCTCAAAGTTTGCTGTGCAGTTGTGCGTCTTCAACTTGGGCTGCAGTTACTTAGCACTTTATTCAGCACAGAAGCATATTATTTGCTCTGATCTGTCTCCGCTTAATAACAGTGTTCTCCACTTAGGATCACTCATCTGTGCACGTGTCTAAATCACTAACAAAGAAAAGTCATTTCAACTAACATCATTAGAGCATGTGTCGATACTGATAGGGTCGAAAGAAAGGCAGAGCTGCTCTCTAATCAGCTTTCTCTAGTCAAATCTTACCTTAACATTATAATTATTCAAAATACTGATGACGGATCAACTCCTAGAGTGATATTACCACCTATATGGCTGCAAATATTGAGTCAGCTTATTCTAATGCTTACCCACATAATGAAATATTACAGTAGCCTATTAGCGAAATATACAGTGCCTTGCGAAAGTATTCGGCCCCCTTGAACTTTGCGACCTTTTGCCACATTTCAGGCTTCAAACATAAAGATATAAAACTGTATTTTTTTGTGAAGAATCAACAACAAGTGGGACACAATCATGAAGTGGAACGACATTTATTGGATATTTCAAACTTTTTTAACAAATCAAAAACTGAAAAATTGGGCGTGCAAAATTATTCAGCCCCTTTACTTTCAGTGCAGCAAACTCTCTCCAGAAGTTCAGTGAGGATCTCTGAATGATCCAATGTTGACCTAAATGACTAATGATGATAAATACAATCCACCTGTGTGTAATCAAGTCTCCGTATAAATGCACCTGCACTGTGATAGTCTCAGAGGTCCGTCAAAAGCGCAGAGTGCATCATGAAGAACAAGGAACACACCAGGCAGGTCCGAGATACTGTTGTGAAGAAGTTTAAAGCTGGATTTGGATGCAAAAAGATTTCCCAAGCTTTAAACATCCCAAGGAGCACTGTGCAAGCGATAATATTGAAATGGAAGGAGTATCAGACCACTGCAAATCTACCAAGACCTGGCCGTCCCTCTAAACTTTCAGCTCATACAAGGAGAAGACTGATCAGAGATGCAGCCAAGAGGCCCATGATCACTCTGGATGAACTGCAGAGATCTACAACTGAGGTGGGAGACAATCAGTCGTATATTGCACAAATCTGGCCTTTATGGAAGAGTGGCAAGAAGAAAGCCATTTCTTAAAGATATCCATAAAAAGTGTTGTTTAAAGTTTGCCACAAGCCACCTGGGAGACACACCACACATGTGGAAGAAGGTGCTCTGGTCAGATGAAACCAAAATTGAACTTTTTGGCAACAATGCAAAACGTTATGTTTGGCGTAAAAGCAACACAGCTCATCACCCTGAACACACCATCCCCACTGTCAAACATGGTGGTGGCAGCATCATGGTTTGGGCCTGCTTTTCTTCAGCAGGGACAGGGAAGATGGTTAAAATTGATGGGAAGATGGATGGAGCCAAATACAGGACCATTCTGGAAGAAAACCTGATGGAGTCTGCAAAAGACCTGAGACTGGGACGGAGATTTGTCTTCCAACAAGACAATGATCCAAAACATAAAGCAAAATCTACAATGGAATGGTTCAAAAATAAACATATCCAGGTGTTAGAATGGCCAAGTCAAAGTCCAGACCTGAATCCAATCGAGAATCTGTGGAAAGAACTGAAAACTGCTGTTCACAAATGCTCTCCATCCAACCTCACGGAGCTCGAGCTGTTTTGCAAGGAGGAATGGGAAAAAATGTCAGTCTCTCGATGTGCAAAACTGATAGAGACATACCCCTAGCGACTTACAGCTGTAATCGCAGCAAAAGGTGGCGCTACAAAGTATTAACTTAAGGGGGCTGAATAATTTTGCACGCCCAATTTTTCAGTTTTTGATTTGTTAAAAAAGTTTGAAATATCCAATAAATGTTGTTCCACTTCATGATTGTGTCCCACTTGTTGTTGATTGTTCACAAAAAAATACAGTTTTATATATTTATGTTTGAAGCCTGAAATGTGGCAAAAGGTCGCAAAGTTCAAGGGGGCCGAATACTTTCGCAAGGCACTGTAACTCAATTGATTGTCAAGCAATCAATGTACATAATGTATTTCAGTATGATTTAAATATATAGGTATATGTAGCCTATACTGTATTTATCTTTTAATGCAGTCATCTCAGTTTTAATTTCAGGCATATTTTTATCCTTTGCTTGTTTGTAACAATTGCAAAGACATTCACAACTTTGTTTTTGTAGTTATCGGTGGTCACAGACAGATGGACAAACATCTTGATTCTAAGTTTCGTTTAGTTTATTCGGATCCCCAATAGCTTTTGCCGAAGCAGCATATATTCTTCCAGGGGTCCACACAAAAACATAAAACACGACAAGTAACAAAACACCAATACACTGATAGACAAGACCAGTCACACAAATGTAAAATACAATGATATACAACGATATACATATATAGCGGAGATCTTCTCTATAAAGTGATGCGGGAGGGCAAAAAGCATCTAACGATGCACTTAGCTGTTAACAAAGCTACTACGAAGGTTCCAACAATGAACTTAGCCTTAAGATGCTCTTGGGAATCAGGGCCCAGGTCTCCCCTGTAAAAAATATATTCTGAACTGAATGACCTCAAATTCCTGCATAAATGAAGGTAAAAAAAAATTGCAGATCAGTCTACAAGGGCTTGTTTTCAACATGTGTGTGAATAGCAAACATACCATAAATGTGCGGTCCTAAACATACACATTTGCACATGAGCATGCACATCCCAGATAAGATAATGCGGGCCTCTGCTGGTAGGTGTGTCGGAACAGGATATGTTGCACTTAAGACAATAGTTGAGCACACCCACCCTCTCCTTAGCATGGCTCCTCAGTACAGGTCAGACGAGTTTGATTGTTATCAACTCGGCCAGTAGGTGCTGCTGAATTTTCTAAACATCAACTTTTTGTATGTTCCAGATAGCATATTTACAGCTCTATGTTGTGCTAGAAGGAGTGTTTTCTTATATGATGTCCTCCTGCCAGATTAATCGCCCCCCAGATAGGCGTGGAGGAAGCTGACTCGCTCTCTGTACAGAGTGTCTTCAAGACTGCTCTATGTAATTATCTCTCGCACAAGGACACACACAGTCACACACTGGTTAGGCTGCCAGGCATCTCAGCCGAAACCGCCCAAGACTGCACGGTCTGCGGCTTTCTCAGAAGAACCCCCAAAAAGAACCTATACTTTCAGGGGGTTTTCAGGCAGCGTGCAATTGCTTTCAGATGCAATTGTCCCCATTAAACTAGCTGTTGTGCTCTTATGTCTTCAAGTTTCAAGTCAAGCCTACCGTTACGTTATTCTGAGGTGAAAGACTCAAGACGCTAGGGAGTGTGTCTCATTGTATTATTTTGAGCCTGCTGGAATTTACCCACATTATAGGCATGGGTCATTTGACGTTGTGTGTTACCCAATCACTTTTGTCATGATACAATTGTCTCTATCCTAGAGCAATTTGGAAGAATTGATGCAATTCTCCACATTCCATCTGTGAGTTGTTGTTCGATAACATTGTGATGCAGAAAGTCAACTCAAGATTGAAAAATAAAAACTCTATTGTCAGTATCACAGTTGGGAATACAGTAGGCAGCAAACTGGTAGAAAAAACGTAACAAGCTTCTAAATATGCCTAAAATGTTCATGTGAAAGCATTATCCTATGTGACAAAGATAAGAACATGGGAGAAGTATGAGAGAAAGTGAGGAAAGGAATGGGAGTTTAAGAAACAAGTACTCAAGTATATTACTGGGGCTGTAGGAAGAAAACAGCTCTTGTTAGCTCATGTTTCAGGTGAATAGAAATCTGTTCTTTTGTGTTGACTAACACTGAACTAGTGACTGGATAAACCTGTCCAGACTTTTTCTGGGGCCTCATTTATAACCGCTGCATACATTTCACATTAAATATTGTGTGCGCACGTACAAAAATATTGATGTCTATAAACTTAAATAATAAATAAGCATGTTCCCTGTAATCAATCAGATCCATGGTGAAAACTCCACCTGAAAAATGCCAATCATTCACCTTTTATGGTGACAATAATGCCCTTATTTGCTGTATACTTTGGAAGTATTGGAATTAGGCCAAGGCAGTTTCTAAAGGAACTAGCAATTGTGAACTTCATAAAAATGTCTGGAGGTGTTGGCAGAATGTTTAAAACTTTTACAGGGACATATGCTATATCTGACAGTTTCTGAAAGAAAAAAAATATTGCAAATTGTTGTGGACCTGAAAACAGATGGTTTGAATTAAATAATGATTTGCATTTACTTTTGCACCGAACCTAAATATGCTGCACTGCCTGCAAATTCTGAAACATTGTATTGTTAGTATGTCTACTGTATAAAAAATAATAATAAAAAAAAACAGTAGGCCTACTTGCAGTGGTAGCCTACACACTTCAAAGCAAAAGATCAACTGTCTGTTCATCTGTAAAATCTATACTGTATATTATAAACCACGCTCCCATTTGGATAGAGAGGCTATTATTTCAAGTATTTTAGGCAGTAGGCACAATTCAATGAGAGATGCACAAGGCAATTTGTTGTAGGCTAAAGTTTCTTCAGGAATATGAACCCATCAATGTCAGAAAGGGTGGTGAGGAATGTATTCTGCAATGGTTATAAAAAAATATGTATTATGTAGGCCTATTATGTTTATAAATTAAATATTGTTTACTTGAGACATTTGAAATGACAGTAGGCTATTCAGAAGTACAGTAGTCTAAAAAAAACTAAATGGAAAAGGTGAACCGTCTGTTCGCATAGAGAAAAATACTTGAAATTGTTAAAATATTTACAACTGTAAAGTGGGTCCAATGAAATGAGAGATGGGACATTGTAGGCCTAAGGCTACTTTGAAAATATGAAGCCATCACAGTCAGTAAGGGTGATGAATGTATTCTGTCATGGAAATTAAATAGGAAATATATGCCTATTTCTAACTATTTCAAAGACGCAAAGATACAAAAAACAATATTTTCTCTTCTCACTAACGCAAAATGATTGCATCTTATTATTATATTTACCTTTTGTTATGAATAAGTGTGTCATCATATTCTTAATTTGCACAAAAAACTAGGCTACTTGCCTGCTTGTATTGCAATACTTCAACCACTAGAAACTGTTTATGCATGGTCTGAACTTTTGCGGGAACTAAAGTTTGCAGGTAGCTAAACAAATTCTCACATAGAGTTTGGTTATAAATGCCAACTTTTGCCTGAAATCTGATGCATGCATGTTTTGGAGTATATTTTGTACTCAACGTTTATAAATGAGGCCCCAGGGGCGGGTGGGTGTGTCGAAAGAGTGGGTGCAAAACCGCAAACTGGACATACTATTTGTTGCCACTCAAGGCCGTTTTGCATGGCTGATTGGACTTGGACGACGAGTCGATAAGCCGGCGACTAGCACACCAGTGTTGTATTGACGTGCCTGCCGACCTTTATTTATTGTTATTTAACTAGGCAAGTCAGTTAACTTCTTAAGGTATAGGGGGCAGCATTTTCACTTTTGGATAAATAGCGTGCCCAATTTCAACTTCCTGCTACTCATGCCAAGAATATTAGATATGCATATTATTAGTAGATGTGGATAGAAAACACTATGAAGTTTCTAAAACTGTTTGAATCATGTATGTGAGTATAACAGAACTTATGTTGCAGGCAAAACAAGGACTAACCATTCAGATTTTAAAAAATGTGCAGGTCACTGTCTATTCAATGTGCGTTCATTGGGGAACTATATTTATAAGGCACTTGTTTGCAGTTCCTACCCCTTCCACTGGATGTCACCAGTCTTTGGAAAATGGTTGAGGTTATTCCTTTGTGAAATGAAGAAGTATGGCCATCTTGGAACTGGGTAACACTGTTGAGAGTTGCCCAAGACTTGAAAAGTAGCGTTGGTTTGTTGTCTTCCTGTATTGAACCCAGATAGACCTGTCTTCAATTTGATCGATTATTAACGTTTAAAAATACCTAAAGTTGTATTACAAAAGTAGTTTGAAATGTTTTGGCAAAGTTTACAGGTAACTTTTGAGATATTTTGTAGTGACGTTGCGCAAATTGGAAGCTGTTTTTTCTGGATCAAACGCACCAAATAAATTGACATTTTCGATATAAAGGACGGAATTAATTGAACAAAAGGACCAATTGTGATGTTTATGAGACATATTGGAGTGCCAACAAAAGAAGCTCATCAAAGGTAAGGCATGATTTATATTTAATTTCTGCGTTTTGTGTAGCGCCTGCAGGGTTGAAATATGCTACTCTCTTTGTTTACTGTTGTGCTATCATCAGATAATAGCTTCTTATGCTTTCGCCGAAAAGCCTTTTTAAAATATGACATGTTGGCTGGATTTACAACGAGTGTAGCTTTAATTTAGTATCTTACATGTGTGATTTAATGAAAGTTAGATTTTTATATAATTTTATTTGAATGAATCTGTATTTTCCCTGGTTTTGGCCAAGTGGGATGCTAGTGTCCCCTATCCTAGAGAGGTTAAGAACAAATTCTTATTTTACAATGATGGCCTGCCCCGGCCAAACCCTCCCCTAACCAGGACAACGCTGGGCCAATTGTGCGCTGCCCTATGGGACTCCCGATCACGGCCGGTTGTGATACAGCCTGGGATTGAACCAGGATCTGTAGTGACACCGCTAGCACTGAGATGCAGTGCCTTAGACCATTACGCCAGGTGCTTCCTACTAGGCAGATGTACCACAGTTGTGTCGCCGGCAGTAGCTAACTTGACAACAACAACAAAAAATCACCCACATGATTTTATTTCAAGTAGGATAGCAGCCTATACAATAAATAACTTATATTGATAACCATCTAGATATCAATTCATACATACAGTACCTTCAGAAAGTATTCACAACCCTTTACGTTTTCCACATTTTGTTGTTACAAAGTGGGATTAAATTGTAATTTTTGTCAACGATCTACACAAAATACTCTGTAATGTCAAAGTGGTAAAACATTTGGGGGGAAAAATGTGCTAATATATCTTGATTAGATAACTATTCAACCCCCTGAGTCAATGCATGTTAGAATCACCTTTGGCAGTAATTACAGCTGTGAGTCTTTCTGGTTAACTCTGTAAGAGCTTTCCACACCTGGATTGTGCAACATTTGCCCATTATTCTTTTCAAAATTCTGCAAGTTCTGTCTAATTGGATCTTGATCATTGCTAGAGAACAATTTAGGTTTTGCCATTTGTCTTCAAGACAATTTTAAGTCAAAAACAACAATGGGTTAACTGCCTTGTTCATGGGCAGAACGAAAGATTCTTACCTTGTCAGCTCGGGGATTCGATGCAGCAACCTTTCGGTTAATTGCCATACCTTTCGGTTAATTCCCATAAACAATTTAATCAATTTTAGAAAAAGACTAACATAGCAAAATGTGGAAAAATTCAAGTGGTCTGAATAATTTCAAATGCACTATAGATATACAGTTGAGTCCGGAAGTTTACATACACCTTAGTCAAATACATTTAAACTCAGTTTTTCACAGTTCCTGATATTTAATCCTAGTAAAAATTCCCTGTTTTAGGTCAGTTAGGATCACCACTTTATTTTAAGAATGTGAAATGTCAGAATAATAGTAGAGAGAATGATTTATTTCAGCTTTTATTTCTTTCATCACATTCCCAGTGGGTCAGAGGTTTACATACAATCAGTTAGTATTTGGTAGCATTGCCTTTAAATTGTTTAACTTGGGTCAAATTTTTAGGGTAGCCTTCCACAACCTTTCCACAATAAGTTGGGATAATGTTTGCCCATTCCTCCTGACCTTTTATATAGGATTGAGGTCAGGGCTTTATGATGGCCACTACAATAACTTGACTTTGTTGTCCTTCAGCCAGTTTGCAACACCTTTGGAAGTATACTTGTGGTCATTGTCCATTTGGAAGACCTTTTTGCGACCAAACTTTAACTGACTGATGTCTTGAGATGTTGTTTCAATATATCCACATAATTTTCCTACCTCATGATGCCATCTATTTTGTGAAGTGCACCAGTCCCTCCTGCAGCAAAGCAGCCCCACAACATGATGCTGCCACCCCCGTGCTTCACGGTAGGGTAGGGATGGTGTTCTTCGGCTTGCAAGCCTTCGGCCATGATGTCAAGCAAAGAGGCACTGAGTTTGAAGGTATGCCTTGAAATACATGCCAGAAGGTATGCCAGAAGTACACCTCCAATTGACTCAAATTTTGTCAATTAGCCTATCAGAAGCTTCTAAAGCCATGACGTAATTTTCTGGAATTTTCCAAGCTGTTTAAAGGCACAGTCAACTTAGTATATGTAAACTTCTGACCCACTGGAATAGTGATACAGTGAATTATAAGTTAAATAATCTGTCTGTAAACAATTGTTGGAAAAATTAATTGTGTCATGTTCAAAGTAGATGTCCTAACTGACTTGCCAAAACTATAGTTTGTTAACAAGAAATTTGTGGCGTGGTTGAAAAACGAGTTTTAATGACAACAACCTAAGTGTATGTAAACTTCCTTACTTCAACTGTATTATACACAGTACCAGTCAAATGTTTGGACAGATGTACTAATCCCAGGGTTTTTCTGATTTTTTTTTTACTATGTTCTACATTGTATAATAATAACTATGAAATAACACACGTGGAATCATGTTGTCTCCAAAAAAGTGTTTAACAGATAAAAATATATTTAATATTTGAGATTCTTATATTTGAGCCACCATTTACCATGATGACAGATTTGCACACTCTTGGCATTCTCTCAACCAGCTTCATGAGGAATGCTTTTCCAACAGTCTTGAAAGAGTTCCCACATATGCTGAGCACTTGTTGGCTGCTTTTCTTTCACTCTGCGGTCCAACTCATCCCAAACCATCTCAATTGGGTTGAGGTCAGGTGATTGTAGTGGCCAGGTCATCTGATGCAGCACTCCATCACTCTACTTCTAGCCCTTACACAGCCTGGAGGTGTGTTTTGGGTCATTGTCCTGTTGAAAAACAAATTATAGTCCCACTAAGCACAAACCAGATGGGATGGCATATCGCTGCAGAATGCTGTGGTAGCCGTTCTGGTTAAGTGTGCCATGAATTCTAAATAAATCACTGACAGTGTCACCAGCAAAGCACCCCCACACAACCTCCTCCATGCTTCACGGTGTGAACCACACATGCAGAGATCATCTATTCACCTACTGTGCATTTTACAATGACACAGCGTTTGGATCCAAAAATCTCAACTTTGGACAGATTTCCGCCGATCTAATGTCCATTGCTTGTGTTTCTTGGCCCAAGCAATTATCTTATTTTTATTGGTGTCCTTTAGTAGTGGTTTCTTTGCAGCAATTTGAACATGAAGGCCTGATTCACACAGTCTCCTCTGAAAAGTTGATGTTGAGATGTATCTGTTAGTTGAAGTACTATTTGAAGCATTTATTTGGGCTGCAATTTCTGAGGCTGGTATCTCTAATGAACTTATCCTCTGCAGCAGAGGTAACTCTGGGTCTTTCTTTCCTGTGGCGGTCCTCATGAGAGCCAGTTTCATCATAGCGCTTGATGGTTTTTGCGACTACACTTGAAAAAACGTTTGAAGTTATTGACATTTTCCGGATATGCTGACCTTCATGTCAGTATATAATGATGAACTCTGATGGACTGTCATTTGCTTATTTGAGTTGTTCTTGCTGTAATATTGTCACGCCTTGGTCTTAGTATTTTGTGTTTTCTTTATTATTTTTGGTCAGGCCAGGGTGTGACATGGATATTTATGTGGTGTGTTTTGTCTAGGGTTTTTTTGTAGGTTATGGGATTGTGGTGTAGTATAGTTGTCTAGAAAAGTATATGGTTGCCTAGAGGGGATCTCAATCAGAGGCAGGTGTTTATCGTTGTCTCTGATTGGGAACCATATTTAGGCAGCCATATTCTTTAGGTGTTTCGTGGGTGATTGTTCCTGTCTCTGTGTTTTTTTGCACCAGATAGGGCTGTTTTGTTTTTTTCACATTACGCTTAGTATCTTTCGTTATTATCTTTATTAAAGATGTTTCTAAATAACCACGCTGCATTTTGGTCCTCTCCTTCATCGGAAGAAAACCTTAACAAATATGGACTTGATCTGTTACCAAATTGGGCTGTCTTCTGTATACCATCCCTACCTTGTCACAACACAACTGATTGGCTCAAACACATTAAGAAGGAAAGAAATTCCACAAATTAACTTTTAACAAGGCACACTTGTTAATTGAAATGCATTCCATGTGACTACCTCATGAAGCTGGTTGAGAGAATGCAAAGAGTGTGCAAAGCTGTCAAGGCAAAGGGTGGCTACTTTGGCAAATATAAAATATAAAATATGAACGGTATATGAATAGGAAAGGTGTGTATAGCAGTAGTTATATAGGATGAGCCTTGACTACCTTACAGTAAATACATATGAAGTGTGTAAAAACTGACCTTTTGAAATAAAGTAAATTCATCTCGAAGAGATACAGTGCCTTCATAAAGTATTCATACCCCTTAACTTATTCCTTATTTGTTGTGTTACAGCTTGAATTCAAAATGTTTTTGTTTTTTTATTCTCACCGATGACAAAGTGAAAGCATGTTTTTGTATTTTTGTTTTTGCAAATGAATATGAAATACAGAAATGTCTAATTTACATTAGTATTCACACCCCTGAGTCAATACTTTCTATATGCACCATATGTGCTCTTCTTTGCGAGGCATTGCAAAACTTCCATGGTCTTTGTGGTTGAATCTGTGTTTGAAATTCACTGCTCAACTGAGGAACCTTACAGAGTTGTATGTGTGGGGTACAGAGACGAGGTAGTCATTAAAAAATCATGTTAAACACTATTATTGCACATAGTCCATGTAACGTATTATGTGACTTGTTAAGCACATTTTTACTCCTGAATGTATTTAGGCATGCCATAACAAAGGAGTTGAATACTTATTGACTACACATTTTTTTTATTAATTTGTAAAAAAAAAAAAACATAATTCCCTTTGACATTATGGGATATTGTGTGTATGCCAGTGACAACAAATCTAAATGTAAGCAATTTTAAATTCAGGCTGTAACACAACAACAACAAAAAGTCAAGAGGTGTGAATACTTGTTGAAGGCACTGTATATCTCCAATATCACTAACATCTATCATTTAGGAAATGGTGCAAGGAGAATGCAGGGAGATATGGCATCACCTGGCTGGAGTTTTAATGTTATTTATTTTTGACCATTTTAATTGAAAACAATCACAGTGATGTACTTCATTGTTACCCAGAAATTATTTAATATTGAGATCAAAATGGCTGCATTGGACGCTAAAGTGTTTTCTACACTGTTATGGTTACAGTCATCTCTCATGACAGATATAAACAGCTAGCCAGGTGGCATTCACAATATGTGATATTTGACTAAAGATTTTGAGGAGCATTAGGTTAGAAGAAGCCCCCCATACAGGTAGCTGTAAAATCATCTCAAAAATTCACACCGAGATTGGGACCTGATTGTGCTTGATGGTTGCTATTTAGGCACACGTGCATAAACTTAACCCCTATGCTTTGATTCATCATCCTTGTGTTTCTGTGGAAAGGAAGAAGGCTAACATTCATGATAGCCATTTCACTGTAATATGTGGGACCATTTATGGATTTAGACTGAAGCAAACAGAACTGCAGAACTCATTCTGCTTCCCTTGATGTATAGCCTGCCATATATTTCAGAGGTTAATGAATGCTGCTCAACTGAAAGCTCACATGTGCTAGAAACATGCCCGCTTCCCAACCCAGATGTTTTTTTGTTTTTTTGAATATTTCATATGAAACACCCATGGAACCCCACCATTTCTTTCTGCCTGCTCCTTGTATTTTAGTTGGTGACCTTGTATTTTTGAGAGAGAAGGTGTGGCTCATATTCCCTCCCTCTCTTCTCTCTTGTGGAGAACACAATTGTTGTTTTTGTTCTACTGAGCTGAAGCAGGGTTCTGGAGAAGTATTGGCAGAACGGACAAGCTGCTACATGTCCTAGAAAAGCTCCCTAAAATCCCTTAATCTTGCCGCAACACGCTCTGCTGTCGGTGACTAGCCTAGATACATACTGGTTGGGATTTCACGTTGAATGAAAATTCAGACAAACATTGAGTGTAGTGTCTGAGACACAAAGATTGAAAATTATAATTTATTCTTTGGTCCGTCGGTTTTCCTCTAACTTGTACCTGCTTTCCTCAGCCTCCACCTCTCTAATACTTTTAGATTTGTGAGAAGTAGTGAATGAGTGCACACCTCAGGAGAAAGGAGATATTATTGGGACAGCATCCTATCCCTCATTGCCTCTTTTCTAACTTGAATCAAGCATTAATTATCTCTTTCAATCTATGCACCCAAGTTCAACAGCCGTCTTCAGTACGATAAGCTGTTGCTCAAGTCCACTGAATGACACTGAATGAGAATGAGTTTTCAGTCACCTGACTTGTTGAAATAAAGTAAACAGATCTCCAAAAGAGATATCTATAATACATCTAGGGCTCTATTTTCATCTGGAGTTAATTGCCAAAGCTTTATTAAAATATAATTTTCGCAGCAGCAAAACAGTGAGTGGACAGCTATGTAGGCTATTACATAATTTTAGCCAGCTACTGTTCTTATTTTGGATATGCATAAAAAACTCTCCATGTAGGCCATATGCCCATCATGGAACGAGAGATGAGATAATCTGGTGACACTTGAATTTAGAAAAATATAAGTTATTTTCCTGTAACAATTGCTAGTTTTCCATTTCGTTTGATAAAAAAACAAGCCCTTAGTAGGTTACCCTTACCCTACTCAAGCAAAAGCTTGTTCAACCGCAATGCTTTTGGTGTCTTTCTTATCCTGGCCATGCATTAGCCAAGTAGCCTATCCATAAAATGTTTCTAAAGGGTCTACTCATGAGGCTTTCATGCTTTTGCATTATTCATAATTCAAATAGGCCTACCTGCAGGGCATACTCCATTCTGTTTGGATCTATCCCCAGTGCCTGTTGTCTGGTTACCAAAAGTGCGCTCCTCCAAACACAGGCTATTCACATTTTCAGTCCTATAACACCATATCAACGGTAGGTCTCTAGGCTATATCTTGCTTCTTGAGAACATACAATACAATTTAGCGCAGTGCTTAAAGGCCAATACTATTTGAATCCAATTACAACAATGCTGACTGTCAACACTCAAAACATATTGAGCAAACACTGGATGTTTTTTTTCTACTGTTGCTATCACTGTAGCCTATGCTATTTAATACATAATACTTGAATCTTACCCTTATTTCCTAAACTGTATTATCAATCCACAACGGACTAGGATGAGAATATTCCATACCCCCAGACAAATTGGAGTTGATGACAACAAAAAGACTAACACATGCAATATTAAGCCATGGAATGCCTTGATTGGCCAGTGACTGTCCAAGCCCTGGTCACACCTACAACTTGTTTATGCATCAAAACCCATCCCTTTCGTGCCACCACCAGCTTTTGCGCTCATAATAACTGCTGTGAAAATAGCACTAATATTTCTGACCCACCCAGGGACCTGTAGCGCTACCGCCAGCGCTTAGATTTACCATTACATTAGGTTTGATAAAATATAGCCCCTAATCTGTAATAACATTGGAGATGTCTCTAATATTCCTAATAATCTCATCTCTAATGATGATAAAGATATCAACAACTTTTGACCTTAATAAACATGTTGGCTGGAGTTTTACTGTTATCTATTGCCAGGGAAGGAGAGTTGTGTAATAAGTCCAGTGTGACTCTGGCAAATAGTATATATTATATTTCTAATAATCTCTAATCTATTGATCGAATCTCTAATGCTTTTGGATATATCTCAAATATTTTGAAATAATATAATATATTTTATCATCTTTAATATTGTCTTTCATGACAGGGGCGTTTGTGATCTGCTGGACGCCGGGCCTGGTGGTGCTGCTGCTAGACGGCCTTCATTGCCAGCAGTGTGAGGTGATGCTCTTTAAGCGCTGGCTCCTCCTGCTGGCAGTACTCAACTCGGTCATGAACCCTGTCATCTACTCCTACAAGGATGACGAGATGTGGACCACCTTCAAGAACCTGCTTCGCTGCGTGGGCAATGGCACCCGGCGCCAGCGCTCGTCCAGGGCCAACGCCCGGCCCCTCAGCTCAGCCCAGGAGACGGGCACCACGCCGCAGACCTCTGAGGAGAAGGAGACCACCAAGGGCTCTGACGCCCAGGAGATGCTCAAGGCCTGAACCAAGACCTGAGGCAAGCAAGGCCGTTGTGGGAGTGTCTCTACAAGTGGATGTAGAGAGACATATAAAGACACAGATGGGTCTTCTATGGTCCAATGTTGTCTTCAGTGTAGCTGACTGGTTTAAAGGGCAGCTCAAACTGGGTCTGGACCTTAGTGGAGGATTCTTAGAGGAGTGAAGGGCCATCCCTACTCTGCCCAATATGGGATATTAGCCTGCAAACTAAGGGGGCGACTACAGTATATCCAAATGGCTGAAGAAAGATGTTGTGATATGAAGTAGACAGTGGTATAATTGTACATTTCCTGTTTTTACCTCAATAGTTTTTTTAAGATCTTGAAAAGAGTAACTGATGCTTTTTCCACCGTATAACCTTTAAGTCTCATGGATTTTTTTCATCAGGGTATTAATCTTGCCCTTATTTCCTTTTGAAAACAAAGTACTGTACTTGACGAAATAGCATTGTTCTTAATACATCATTGTACTATAGTACTAGGCTTATTAGGGGTTAAAGATGGTTTTCAATTCTCATTGTTCATATTTTTGATACACACAGGGAATCATAATCTACTGTATTTGGCTGCTAACATCCCTGAATGTTGTGTTAATTAATTGACAAATTCCTTTCTAATGGAAGGAAAATGTGTGAAACTAGAATCGATAGCACTAGTCCCAATTTGCTCCCTTCCCCTTGCTCTTGTCCCTTACCTTAAAATGTTTGCAGATCTGAAGTGTCAGTGTAGTGGTGGAGAGTCCACCATTTTGTGTGCCTTACAATCTGCTAACATCGAAGGATTCGGGCCAATGGGTTAATGAGGGACGATTTTTGGAAACATGTCAAACTTTTCTAATGTCTAACTGCCCTAGATACACAGTACATGGCTATTGGCACAACTGTCATTATAAAGGAAGACCATTAAATCCTTTGACAGTTAGTGGTCCATGCAGTACCCCAAAAGGAAGTCATTTCTTTTGCCAGATATATCATCAGTACAGCTGTCACTCCCTTTAACACTACTACATGTACAGTGCATTGACTTTTTTCAAATTTTGTTGTTACAAAGTGGAGTTAATTTCATAGTCTTTATTTTTCAATGATCTACACAAAAAAATATATATATTAATGTAAAATTAAACACGAGTTCAGTGCTTTCAGAATGTATTCACACCCCTTGAATTTTACACCTTTTGTTTTGTTTTGTTTGTTTTGTTACAAACTGGGATTAAAATGGATTTAATTGTCATTTTTGTTTGTCAATATACACAAAATACTCTAATGTCAAAGTGGAAGAAAAATTATAACATTTCTAAAAAAGCTAATGAAAAATAAAACACTAATATATCTTCATTAGATAAGTATTCAACCCCTTAAGCCAATACATGTTAGAAACACTGTTGGCTGCGATTACAGCTGTGAGTTTTTCTGGGTAAATCTCACACCTGGATTGTGCAACAAAACTAGGTTTTCCACTAGGATTTTGCCTGTGCTTAGCTCCACTCCCTAGTCCGATTACAAGCATACCCATAACATGATGCAGCCACCACTATGCTTGAACATATGGGGAGTGGTGCTCAGTAATGTGTTCTATTGGATTAGCCCGAAAACATAACACTTTGTATTCGGAAAGAAAATGTATTGCTTCACCATGTTTTGCAGTATTGCTTTAGTGCAGGGGTATTCAACTCTCACCCTACAGGGTCTGCTGTTTTTCTGTTCTACCTGATAATTAATTGCACCTACCTGGTGTCCCAGGTCTAAATCAATCCCTGATTAGAGGGCAATAATGAAATATTCAGTGCAACTGGCATCGAGGTCCAGAGATGAGTGTGATGGGTTTAGTGCCAGGATGCATGTTTTGGACTATTTTTTATTCTGTACAGGATTCCTTCTTTTCACTCTGTCAATTAGTTGTGGAGTAACTACAATGTTGTTGATCCATCCTCAGTTTTCTCCTATCACAGCCATTAGACTCTGTAAATGTTTCAAATTCACAATTGGCCTCATTGTGAAATCCCTGAGCGGTTATCTTCCTCTCTGACAACTGCGTGAAGGACGTCTGTATCTTTTTAGGGTGTATTGATACACCATCCAAAGTATAATTAATTACTTCATCATGCTGAAAGGGATATTCAATGTCTGCTTTTTTCATTGTTTTTTCATAGGTGCTCTTCGTGAGGCATTGGAAAACCTCCCTGGTCTTTGTGGTTGAATCTGTTTTTGATATTCACTGCTCGACTGAGGGACCTTACAGATTATTGTATGTGTGGGGTACAGAGATGAGGTCGTCATTTAACTTATTATGTGACTTGTTAAGTAAATGTTTACTCCTTAACTTATTTAGGCTTGCCATAACAAAGGGGTTGAATACTTATTGAATCAAAACATTTCAGCTTTTCATTTTTAATACATTCGTCAAAATTTCGAAAAACATAATTCCACTATGACATTATGGGGTATTGTGTGTAGCCCAGTATAAAAAAAATCTAAATTTAATACATTTCGAATTCAGGCTGTAACACAATAAAAGGTGTAAAAAGTCAAGGGGTGTCAATACGTATGAAGGCACTGTATATCAACACACAGTCAATGTCCAAGCTGAGAAGAAAAAGAAAAGCCTGCAGCACTGTCAACATCAAATGTTTTTTACTTTCGCAGTGGAATTTTTGCACATCCTTTCATGCAACTCGTAATGGCGATCGCCGCCTCATGTTGACAAAACAGCTGCTCGCTCACCTGAGAGCAAGGCCCAGGCTTGTAAACATTGCGACACACTGGATTCCTGCAGTAGATATGCCTGCAGGGAACTGACAAGGATATGACTGGAGCACCCCTTCCTCCCACAGGAGACCAATGATTAATAATTTACTGGGTCATTGAAACTCTTTACCTGCTGTACACTATTTATGTGGTTAAACCACTCTTTGTGTAAAAGGAAAAGCTTCATTAAAACACATTTTTCCTCTGACTTTGTTTGATTCAGTCGGACGTGTTGGAATGTCGTACATGTAAACAGGATGATGAAAGCATTGTGATAACTCTGTAGTCCAATGATATAAACGCAAAAAAAAAACAGGAGACCTCTTGGTTTCAGAGTCGGGGTGGGGGGGGGGGGGGGTTGTTGAGCGGTGCTATAAACAGGAAAGATATGCGTGCTGTGGCCTCAACAGGGTAGTGTTCTTTAGGACACACCGTAGCAAAACAATGAGCATTTCTTATAGGACAAGTACAGACAGTTCCTCCCCGTTTCACTGTGCCTAGATTTTTTTCTTCTGTTTGGTGCCTCATAAACATTATCTAGGTTTTTCTCCAAACCCACATGGCTAGGTCAAAAAGTCCCTTTTAGTCAGTGTTTCTCAAACTTTGATGTATCAGTGACCAGCATAAAATTTGAATAAAAATAGTGATGTCAGCTTACTCACAGCGGACCTTGGTTGTGTTCATTAAGGAGAAAACATTTTGAAATGGATTGAAATGGGGGAAGTGCTATCTAACTGAACGTGTCCAATAAGAACACAAACATTTGTGCTCTTATTTGACACTATCAGGTAGCACCTTCCTGTTTCACTCTATTTCAAAAAATGTCTACCTACTGAACACCAGATAGAGTAGCATGGGTGGAGAAACACTGCCCTAGATTGCTTGTGCTCAAGTAGAGGTGCTTCAGAGTGATTTACTCTGTTTTGCTGGACTAATGGATGACCCTTGGTTGCTATGGGTTCAATTGAGTCATTTGTTAAAGTGCTACAGAAAATCGTTGGACAGTTAGAAAGGAGGTACATTTGACCTTTATAAAATAAACTGCTCTCAACAGTTTACTATTTCAGACAAATTTTAGTTCCTTAACTCTGATTTGCTTGACTGACTGAGAACTGCTGGGAACCTATCACCCTTTATTGGTTGAAACTCAACGTAAGCCTACTGATGGCAAGATTACATCATCAAACAGCTATTTCACAGTCTGTTGTCAAATTAAATCTGTTGGTGACATTTCATGTTGTGTAAGGTACATTATCATTAAGCAAATTAAGTCTTAATTTTAGTCAAGGTAAATAAAAAAATAAGGTAAATGATATATTTGGGCTTCAAATCTCAGACTGCCTCTTTCAAAAGAGTGTACAACTTTGACTTACTCAAAAACATGTACCCTGAATTAATCGGAAAGCTAGCCCACCCTAAACCTAATGTTACTGTTGCTCACTGTTCTGCGTTTATATTCTCTCAGACATGGACTGTAAACTTAGTCCAGTGGTCTCATTTCTACTGCTTTACTGTTATTACCGTGCTCTTGTAATGCAAATTAAAGCTGCAATATTTAACTTTTTGGGCAACCCCAGTGTACATGTTAACAGAAGCTCTTATCCAAAGCGACTTACAATAGGTAGTGCATACATTTTCATACTTTTTCTATACTGGTACCCTGTGGGAATTGAACCCGCCGTGCTCTACCAACTGAGCCCCACGGGACCATAGAAATCTGCGTTATAGCTCTTTCATTCTCATTGAACGTAAGTCTGAGAGGTGGTAGATCCCTGGGTTGTTAATCTCATCGCAATTGTAAGTGTTGTATACTGTAAGTGCATGCAATGGGCCAGTTTCTACCTTTTTGCTATTTTTTTTGCTCTCGGAAATGGTCCATTGTCCATGTACAGTAGATACTTACACTTGATATGATATTCCAGGAAACAGTTGTGTGTGAAAGGTACACAGCAAATTAACTTGTGTACATTTAACTCAGAGACTGTTAAATGTAACACCACTACATACTCGTTTCACAGACTACATACACAACAATAACAATCAATTTGTTTTTTTAAACTCAATGGAGGCTTAAAAAAGAGAGGGGCAACTTCATGCCCAAATACTTGGTTCTGTTGGTTGTTTCCTGTTGGTGTTGGTGAAGGTTAGGTGAAGGTGAGCCACAGCTCCAGAGAGCCAATCCCCAATCTCTGATTGGAGAGACTATTTTTACTGATTGAACAATTAAGGGGGCTTCAGTACCTCCGTTGAGAGTAGAGGGCAATCTGGGCACACACACACACACACACATGCTCCCACACTCTCTCTCACACACACACACACTCATACACACTCACTCGCTCACACACATAGTTGGTCGGTCATTCTGGAGCTTGCCATTCACAGAAACAGACCTCATGGCTTTATGGATAGCCCTATACCTATCCCTCTTCTTGGTAAGTGCACAACACAAACTGTGGATGTTGTCTGTAGAGTGTACATTGTATGTGCAGGTAACCAAGCTGTTGTGATGGTGCCTGTGACTAGGTGGCAGTGCCACCATATCTATGACCAGAGGAGTGTTGGAGGTACGTTTGGTGTGATTGAATTTATCTCAATGTAGCTGTTCCATAGTCTGAGCATCTTAGTGCATACAGACGTCCACACCATGGCGAATGTCATTTGGATTTTGTTCACAAAAATAATATGCTCATTATTGTTGAGGGAACACCCTTGCTTTTGTTATCGTGTCAGAAACACTTGTGGCTGCAGACATGACCTGCGTCATTTCACCGGGCAAATGTAGATTGCACTCTGGCTAGAAGTGTCTGTCTGCAAACAGGGCTGCTCAGCATATGTCTGGTTAAGAGTCTGGTTAAGATTTGTAAGGTACATTTTCTTTAATATCCTTAGTCAGTACATTTGTCACCTGCTCTGATGTTCTCTATCTGTGGTGACTGTTTGTTATATGGGGTAATTACATCAGAGGGTGATTTTCTCAGTGAGTGCTGCCTCACTTACCTAAATAGCATTTTATTATGAATTCACTGCTTTTCTTTGAATTTTGATTTTGCCAACAGATTACCAAACAGGCTAGTGTTGAGTCTGAGCGCACATGTGAGGTCACATTAAATCCGATGGTGGGCCAAAAATGTTACTTTTTATTTTATTGTTTTATTTATTTACTTTATATACTATACTTTGTTTAAGCTTTTTGATGGATTAATCTGTTGCACGTAGGTTGTCGATTGCTGGCATGATCTGGATAACACCGAGTATGACTGTTGGCCATTAGATAGCCCTAATGATTACAACATGATCAACTGTGGAGGTAAGTCCAACCCCATTCATTGTGTGGAATTGACTTAAAGGAGGGAAGGCGGGCTGTTGTTGTAGTGCTAATAAGTTGATGGTCAGAAAGTGCAGAAATATTGCTTTGATGATTTCTGGTGTCAGTGGATTCCTTATCTTGGAGAATACACACAAAGTCCTTCCTCAACAG
The DNA here is from genome assembly GCF_057628025.1 of Oncorhynchus mykiss. Lineage (NCBI taxonomy): Eukaryota > Metazoa > Chordata > Actinopteri > Salmoniformes > Salmonidae > Oncorhynchus > Oncorhynchus mykiss. Next base: position 50,980,285 of record NC_143025.1, read on the forward strand.
TGTGTCTCTGTCTGTCTGTCTGTCTGTCTGTCTGTCTGTCTGTCTGTCTGTCTGTCTGTCTGTCTGTCTGTCTGTCTGTCTGTCTGTCTGTCTGTCTGTCTGTCTGTCTGCCTGCCTGCCTGCCTGCCTGCCTGTCTGCCTGTCTTTCTGTCTGTCTGTCTGTCTGGCTGTGTCTGTCTGTCTGTCTGCCTGCCTGCCTGCCTGCCTGCCTGCCTGCCTGCCTGCCTGCCTGCCTGTCTGCCTGCCTGCCTGCCTGCCTGTCTGTCTGTCTGTCTGTCTGTCTGTCTGTCTGTCTGTCTGTCTGTCTGTCTGTCTGTCTGTGTGTGTGTGTCCAGGGCTGGAGATGTCGTGGGTGCTGCGGCCACCGGAGAAAGTGACGGACGGGGAGGAGTTCAATGTCACCTACACCATCACGGCATCAGACGACTTCTACGAGTATGCAGTCAAAAACAAAATATTCCAGTTCAGGTAAGCCAATGTCTATAATTCACTCCCTGCCAAACCTATCTGCCTATCCGTCCGTACATTTGAAATGGATTGAAATGACCACAACATGAGGAAGATTACAAATGTACTGGGAATGGGAATGCAGAGAAAGATACTCAAACATTTACTTTATAGATTGAACCTTACAGTGTACACAGTAGATCTACTGTGCATCCAATCTAGTAGATTGCCATCTACTGTGTACACTGAAAAGTCCAATCTATAATGCAAATGTTTGAGGCATATCTTCGCAATCTAGTGAAAAGATGTAATTTACTCAGTCAACATTTGTGTAAAAAGTTGTTGAGGTAACCAAGTATATCCTATAGGGCCTTTTAAATATATTACCCGTGAATCTCCTGTGTTTTACTTTAGCCTCATATCTGGATGCCTTTAGATACTGTACATAATTGCTGTTTAAACAGAGTGTAAAGATCTATCTGTCTATCTACCCACCACTCTCCAGCAACGCCTCCGAAGCCAAAAGGTTCTGTGACAAGCACGACTGTCCCGCAAATTGGAACAGCGCCAACGAGATCAACTGTTGCATTTACCATGCCAACATTCACTCCTGCCCTCTGGCTCTCATGGTCAGTACTGTCACCCTAAAAATCTGGGTTGTGTTCATTGGGCACTAAACGTAAGAAAACGGACTGAAACAGGGAGAGACTAAATGGACTTGTCTAATAAGAAATGTTCATTTTTGTTTTCAATTTCAGAACGTTTTAAAATGTTTTCTTTTTCATGGCTTAATGAACATGATCCTCGGCTTCCCTGTCTGTATTGGGTCGCTGCCAGTCTGATGAAAGTACACTGAGGGGGAAGACAGATGCAGGCTAGGCTACTTGATAGATGTAAGAGGATTAGATAAGTGTGAGCAATAGTAATATTGTGCCTCCACTTTGGCTTCTGATTGAATGGTATGTATCATATTATAACACCTATCCAGGGGCATAGCTCTCAACATGTGTATGTATGAAGTTGTCGGGAAATAGACAGAAGATACATTTCTGGTCTAACCAAATGGACAATAATGCTATTCTATTATTGTATTCAATACTTTTAGGTCTACTCAAGTGGCCAGGGTGGGGGCTATAGGGGTTGACTTTAAGGAACTTTTTGGGCTAGAGGCATACAAAAAAGATAATGGTAGCAACAGTAGCATTTGGAGTCCCTTCGAATTGCTTTTGTGTGTGAGGAAAAGCTGCCCTATTTTACATGGGCAGCTGAGAGCCTTACAGATACACTGAGGCCTGAGGCCAGCCCATTATCTTGCTGCTGACATTAAAACATTTGATTTGTGTGCAAAGGACCTAAGGGCATCAAGTATGTCTCATCAGAGGCCTGAATGTTTTGTTAGCAGGGATGGTAAAGAATTACAAAATACATTGAAGATCAATGCATCTAAATAAACTACAAAATACTTGTATTTTGAAATGTATTTCATTAAAATACATGTATTTTGCATTTTAAAATAAATAAATACATTTGCAAATAGCCGGCCCGTACAGCAACAACATTCTCAGTAACAGTTACAGAAACCTTTTACTTGCTTTGACTGTGACATGACTGTAAGTCACTCTGGATAAGAATGTCTGCTAAATGTACAGTATGTGTGAAAATAAACATACCATTTACCATGTACCATGTACATTTACATTTAGTTAATTTAACAGACACTCTTTCACACAATAGTGTGACTTCTGATACCAATGTAGTGTGAAGGAGAGCCAAAAAATCGTGATCCAAAATAAAAATGGTATACACAAGTATTTTGAAAATACAAATGACAGCTCTCAAAAGTACCTTGTTACAAAATCCATTGGAGTGTAGTTCAGCCCAGAGTAAAACAAATTTAAAAATTGTCAGAAGTTGTCAAAAAACTGTCAATCTCTGCTTGTTAGCCCTCATTCTCTCTCCCCCACCTACTAATCACTGTTTGTTGAGTACAATGGTATAACATTGCAGAAGATTGAAGGATTTAGATTGGTTTTGATTATGATGCTAACCCAATCATGTCGCCCCCATAGAGGCACGGCGGTATTTGTGGCCCGTGGATCCCTGATGACGGGAAGATTGTGACACACACCGTGTCCAAAGCAGGAAAGATGAGCAAGAAGTTCTGGACATCAAAGGTACCTACCACTGCAAAGTAAATGTAAGGGCTATTCACACAACTGAGCCGAACTGAGCTGAACCAAACCAAGCTGTACTGCTCTGGCCTGGCTAAGCATCCACCATTGTTTTTGGAATTGGGCGGAAAAGGACAATGTGAAAAGAAATATCCAAGCCAGTATGGGCACGATACTGTGTTAAGGGTACTAGTAAACAATAGTGCTCATGTTGTCTTTATGTGCTTTGGGAGCTATCTGACAATTGAGTTTTTAATCACGGTCCCATCCAGGTGGTTCTGATTCATGTAGGAGTGACCTCAGTCATTGCACATATCAAAATTGGACATATGCATGCAGCTCTGGAGTCCAAGGTGCTGGTTGTCAGTGCTCAAGGTCAGTGTGCTGCTAACACCAGTAGTGTATCAATTTGTTATTATGCAAAACTTCTATTGCTACTCAAGGCTCACCCCTGTGGTGAGCATCAAACTGTGTTCTTTATTTGTTGCGGAAAAATACAGACATTAGGATGTTGTTGCTGCACAGAAGTGTTAAACTCTAGCCTGGGTCGTAGTGGTAATCTTTTCTTCTTGGTGCTGAGATTGACACGCTAATGTTATTGATGAGCCAGCTGGTTTCCCAGGTTCCCAGTAGTTATTTCAAGGCACTCTTGTGCCATAATAGTTACATGGGATTTTGTGTGTGAGTGTGCATCTCTGTGTGTGTGTGTGTGTGTGTGTGTGTGTGTGTGTGTGTGTGTGTGTGTGTGTGTGTGTGTGTGTGTGTGTGTGTGTGTGTGTGTGTGTGTGTGTGTGTGTGTGTGTGTGTGTGTGTGTGTGTGTGCGTGTGTGTGTGTGTGTGCATCTGTGTGTATCTCAGTGTGTGGGGATGACGTCTGCGAGCTGGAGGAGAACTGTCTCACGTGCCCGGCGGACTGTGGTGCCTGCCCCATGTCCATCACCATCAAGGTGGCCATCGGACTGCCCGTCACACTCTTCTTCGGTGGCTTCATCTTAACCATGGTGGTGAGGCACCAAACAAAACATATACACCAAACAATACTACTTTTTTTATATTCTCTTGCATCCAGACCAGGCACAAAACAAACTCACTTCAGAGTTTGGCCATGACCAGGCAAATCATTCTCATCCAATGCAGATGTTTTTGATAGATGTCTTCTCTCTTTCTCTATAGTGGTTCCAGTACCAGAAACAGAAGATGTTTTGGGACGAAAGTTGGATTATCAACTATAAAAATATAATGTTTGGTAAGATGAGATGTCATCTGAGATTTATAAAAGAGAAAATAAGTGAAAAAAGCAAACAGGTTAACTCTTTTGCTTGCTTGCTTGCTTATGCAATGCAGTTCAATACATACAGTGGCAAGAAAAAGTATGTGAACCCTTTGGAATTATCTGGACTTCTGCAGAAATTGGTCATAAAATGTAATCTGATCTAGGTCACAACAATAGACAAACACAATCTGCTTAAACTAATAACACACAAACAATTCTATGTTTTCATATCTTTATTGAACACAACATGTAAACATTCACAGAGCAGGGTGGAAAAGTATGTGAACCCTTGGATTTAATAACTGGTTGACCCTCCTTTGGCAGCAATAATCTCAATCAAACATTTTCTGTAGTTGCGGATCAGACCTGTACAACGGTCAGGAGGAATTTTGGACCATTCTTCTTTACAAAACTGTTTCAGTTCAGCAATATTCTTGGGAGGTCTGGTATGGACTGCTTTATTGAGGTCATGCCACAGCATCTCAATCGGGTTGAGGTCAGGACTCTAACTGGGCCACTCCAGAAGGCGTATTTTCTTCTGTTGAAGCAGTGTTTTGGGCCGTTGTCCTGTTGCATCACCCAACTCCTGTTGAGCTTCAATTGCCGGACAGATAGCCTTACATTCTCCTGCAACATGTATTGATAAACTCTTGGGAATTCATTTTTCATTTTTGTGCCTTTTTTTCCCCCACACATAGTGTTGTATGTTTCTTCCAAACAACTCAACTTTAGTTTCACCTGTCCACAGAATATTTTGCCAGTAAAGCTGTGGAACATCCAGGTGCTCTTTTGCGAACTTGAGACGTGCAGCAATGTTTGTTTTTTGGACAGCAGTGGCTTCTTTTGTTGTGTCCTCCCATGAACACCAATCTTGCTTAGTGTTTTACGTGTCGTAGACTCGTCAACAGAGATGTTAACACGTTCCAGAGATTTCTGTAAGTCTTTAGCTGACACTCTAGGATTCTTCTTAACCTCATGAAGTATTCTGCGCTGTGCTCTTGCAGTCATCTTTGCATGACGGCCACTCCTAGGGAGAGTAGCAACAGTGCTGAACTTTCTCAATTTATAGACAATTTGTCTTACCATGGACTGGTGAACATCAAGGCTTTTAGAGAGCCTCCGGCGCTGACAGAGATGGCCGCCTCGCTTCGCGTTCCTAGGAAACTATGCAGTTTTTAGTTTTTTTACGTGTTATTTCTTACATTGGTACCCCAGGTCATCTTAGGTTTCATTACATACAGTCGAGAAGAACTACTGAACATAAGAGCAGCGTCAACTCACCATCAGTACGACCAAGAATATGACTTTCGCGAAGCGGACCCTGTGTTCTGCCTTTCACCCAGGACAACGGAATGGATCCCAGCCAGCGACCACAAAAAACGACTTCGAAAAAGGGGAAAACGAAGTGGTCTTCTGGTCAGACTCCGGAGACGGGCACATCGAGCACCACTCCCTAGCATTCTCCTTGCCAATGTCCAGTCTCTTGGCAACAAGGTTGATGAAATCCGAGCAAGGGTAGCATTCCAGAGGGACATCAGAGACTGTAACGTTCTTTGCTTCACGGAAACATGGCTCACTGGAGAGACGCTATTGGAGGCGGTGCAGCCAGCGGGTTTCTCCACGCATCGCGCCGACAGAAACAAACATCTTTCTGGTAAGAAGAGGGGCGGGGGCGTATGCTTTATGGTTAACGTGATGTGGTGTGGCCAAAACAACATACAGGAACTCAAGTCCTTCTGTTCACCTGATTTAGAATTCCTCACAATCAAATGTAGACCGCATTATCTACCAAGGGAATTCTCTTTGATTATAATCACAGCCGTGTATATTCCCCCCCAAGCAGACACATCGATGGCTCTGAACGAACTTTATTTGACTCTTTGCAAACTGGAATCCATATATCCGGAAGCTGCATTCATTGTAGCTGGGGATTTTAACAAGGCTAATCTGAAAACAAGACTCCCTAAATTTTATCAGCATATCGATTGCGCAACCAGGGCGGGAAAAACCTTGGATCATTGCTATTCCAACATCCGCGACGCATATAAGGCCCTGCCCCGCCCTCCTTTCGGAAAAGCTGACCACGACTCCATTTTGTTGATCCCTGCCTACAGACAGAAACTAAAACAAGAAGCTCCCGCGCTGAGGTCTGTTCAACGCTGGTCCGACCAATCTGATTCCACACTCCAAGACTGCTTCCGTCACGTGGACTGGGATATGTTCCGTATTGTGTCAGACGACAACATTGACGAATACGCTGATTCGGTGAGCGAGTTTGTTAGAACGTGCGTTGAAGATGTCGTTCCCATAGCAACGATTAAAACATTCCCAAACCAGAAACCGTGGATTGATGGCAGCATTCGCGTGAAACTGAAAGCGCGAACCACTGCTTTTAATCAGGGCAAGGTGACTGGAAACATGACCGAATACAAACAGTGTAACTAATCCATCCGCAAGGCAATCAAACAAGCTAAGCGTCAGTATAGAGACAAGGTAGAATCTCAATTCAACGGCTCAGACACAAGAGGTATGTGGCAGGGTCTACAGTCAATCACGGATTACAAAATGAGAACCAGCAACGTCACGGACCAGGATGTCTTGCTCCCAGGCAGACTAAATAACTTTTTTGCCCGCTTTGAGGACAATACAGTGCCACTGACACTGCCCGCAACTAAAACATGCGGACTCTCCTTCACTGCAGCCGACGTGAGGAAAACATTTAAACGTGTCAACCCTCGCAAGGCTGCAGGCCCAGACGACATCCCCAGCCGCGCCCTCAGAGCATGCGCAGACCAGCTGGCTGGTGTGTTTACGGACATATTCAATCAATCCCTATCCCAGTCTGTTGTTCCCACATGCTTCAAGAGGGCCACCATTGTTCCTGTTCCCAAGAAAGCTAAGGTAACTGAGCTAAATGACTACCGCCCCGTAGCACTCACTTCCGTCATCATGAAGTGCTTTGAGAGACTAGTCTAGGACCATATCACCTCCACCCTACCTGACACCCTAGACCCACTCCAATTTGCTTACCGCCCAAATAGGTCCACAGACGATGCAATCTCAACCACACTGCACACTGCCCTAACCCATCTGGACAAGAGGAATACCTATGTGAGAATGCTGTTCATCGACTACAGCTCGGCATTTAACACCATAGTGCCCTCCAAGCTCGTCATCAAGCTCGAGACCCTGGGTCTCGACCCCGCCCTGTGCAACTGGGTACTGGACTTCCTGACGGGCCGCCCCCAGGTGGTGAGGGTAGGCAACAACATCTCCACCCTGCTGATCCTCAACACTGGGGCCCCACAAGGGTGCGTTCTGAGCCCTCTCCTGTACTCCCTGTTCACCCACGACTACGTGGCCACGCACGCCTCCAACTCAATCATCAAGTTTGCGGACGACACAACAGTGGTAGGCTTGATTACCAACAACGACGAGACGGCCTACAGGGAGGAGGTGAGGGCCTGTGGTGTCAGGAAAATAACCTCACACTCAACGTCAACAAAACTAAGGAGATGATTGTGGACTTCAGGAAACAGCAGAGGGAACACCCCCCTATCCACATCGATGGAACAGTAGTGGAGAGGGTAGTAAGTTTTAAGTTCCTCGGCGTACACATCACAGACAAACTGAATTGGTCCACCCACACAGACAGCATCGTGAAGAAGGCGCAGCAGCGCCTCTTCAACCTCAGGAGGCTGAAGAAATTCGGCTTATCACCAAAAGCACTCACAAACTTCTACAGATGCACAATCGAGAGCATCCTGTCGGGCTGTATCACCGCCTGGTACGGCAACTGCTCCGCCCACAACCGTAAGGCTCTCCAGAGGGTAGTGAGGTCTGCACAACGCATCACCCGGGGCAAACTACCTGCCCTCCAGGACACCTACACCACCCGATGTAACAGGAAGGCCATAAAGATCATCAAGGACAGCTACCACCCGAGCCACTGCCTGTTCACCCCGCTATCATCCAGAAGGCGAGGTCAGTACAGGTGCATCAAAGCTGGGACCGAGAGACTGAAAAACAGCTTCTATCTCAAGGCCATCAGATTGTTAAACAGCCACCACTAACATTGAGTGGCTGCTGCCAACACACTGACTCAACTCCAGCCACTTCAATAATGGGAATTGATGGGAAATGATGTAAAATATATCACTAGCCACTTTAAACAATGCTACCTAATATAATGTTCCCTACATTACTCATCTCATATGTATATGTATATACTGTACTCTATATCATCTACTGCATCCTTATGTAATACATGTATCACTAGCCACTTTAACTATGCCACTTTGTTTACATACTCATCTCATATGTATATACTGCACTCAATACCATCTACTGTATCTTGCCTATGCCGCTCTGTACCATCACTCATTCATATATCTTTATGTACATATTCTTTATCCCCTTACACTTGTGTCTATAAGGTAGTAGTTTTGGAATTGTTAGCTAGATTACTTGTTGGTTATTACTGCATTGTCGGAACTAGAAGCACAAGCATTTCGCTACACTCGCACTAACATCTGCTAACCATGTGTATGTGACAAATAAAATTCGATTTGATTTGATTTGAGATACTTTTGTAACCCTTTCCAGCTTTATGCAAGTCAACAATTCTTAATCTTGGGTCTTCTGAGATCTCTTTTGTTCGAGGCATGGTTCACATCAGGCAATGCTTCTTGTGAATTACAAACTCTAATTTTGTGAGTGTTTTTTATAGGGCAGGGCAGCTCTAACCAACATCTCCAATCTCGTCTCAATGTCTGTACTCCAGGTTAGCTGACTCCTGACTCCAATTAGCTTCTGGAGAAGTCATTAGCCTAGGGGTACATACTTTTTCCAACCTACACTGTGAATGTTGAAATTATGTTTTCAATATAGACAAGAAAAATACAATCATTTGTGTGTTATTAAGTTTAAGCACACTGTGTTTGTCTGTTGTTGTGACTTAGATGAAGATCAGATCTATTTTATGACCAATTTATGCAGAAATCCAGATAATTCCAAAGAGTTCACATACTTTTTCTTGCCACTGGTTTTATTGTCCAGGGATGGTAATTTGTAGCATTCACAATTGTAATTTGTAGGATTATTTTTTTGTTTCTTTAACATATCTCGCACAATATAGCAAATTAATTAATGTAAAAGAGCATGTCACGCATCCAAACATGTTTTCTTCAATGCTGCACACAAATTGCCATCCGGGGAATGGAGTCTTTTACATACATTTCTATACCTAATAGTTTCCTTTTTTTGGCATACGCAGGTAAAGTGTGTTACATGGGTTTCTGCAGTACGACCAGTCTCCAGCCGGTGAAGAGTAACTCCAGTGTGAGCCGAACTACAGACGTGACTGTCTGCACTGTGGTCAACACCACCTTTAAACAGAGCTTCATCCAACCTGCCATTTAGTAAGACGTCTTACCTTAACACTGTACTGCATAACACATGTCTAAGGCATGGTATTTATTACACAGTTGAAGGGGGAAAGTACTGCGGCCTGGGACAGCTGTAAAGTGGAGCATGCAGAGATATTCACGGCTATTGATAATAATGTATTTGATTCAGAACTAGTGCACTGCAATGCACTTAAACGGAGTACATGCACTTATCCAATGTGCACCTATCAGTCGTCAACTATATTCTCAGACAATTATTGTATGAGGAACATGTTTATTTTAACACCTGTTGCTTTGCATCTGTCAACGTGTAGTAAGTTTGCTGTTTTTCTTGATAACTAAAAAAAAGTCATTATTTTCTATTGGTTAGTGATGGAAGGACTGTAGCAGTGAAACACATCCAGAATAAACACTTCACCCTCTCCAAAACTATCAGGAGGGAGGTGAAAGAAGTGAGGTGAGTACAACGTGTGTACTCCTAAAACCCCATACACAGACACAATTACCTAGAGTATATATTTTGATTGATCTCATGCAACATTTTCATCACTTACTGAAGATCTGATAAAAGTCACATAGTAGTATCCCATCAGGCAAAAGCATTTTGAATTAAAATCAAATCTGGCGCCAACCCAGACAGGAAGACCACGTCAGCGACTCAACCCACTCAAGTGACGCACCCCTCCTATGGACGGCATGGAAGAGCACCGGAAAGCCAGTGACTCAGCCCCTGTAATAGGGTTAGAGGCAGAGAATCCCAGTGGAGAGAGGGGAACCGGCCATGCAGAGACAGCAAAAGCAGTTAGTTGCTCCAGAGCCTTTCCGTTCACCTTCACACTCCTGGGCCAGACTACACTCAGTCATATGACCTACTGAAGAGATGAGTCTTCAGTAAAGACTTAAAGGTTGAGACTGAGTCTGCGTCTGTCACATGGGTAGGCAGACCATTCCATAAAAATTAGGCTCTATAGGAGAAAGCCCTGCCTCCAGCTGTTTGCTTAGAAATTCTAGGGACAATTATGAGGCCTGCGTCTTGTGACCGTAGCGTAAGTTTAGGTATGTATTGCAGGAGTAGAGACCAGAGAAGGCTCGGCCTCTGACTCCAACTTGCTGCTTAAAGGGGAAAACCGGTTGAAAGTTTCTGTCGGCTGAATGAGTGACACCGGTTGAGCATTCCTACAGCATTTCCCTCCAGAAGCCATGAGAAAGTTGTCTGACCGTGCGAGGGGATTTATACTTCTAACGTTACCATCTGCACTTACTGGTGGCACAGACGCTGTTTCATCCTTTTCTAAACTGAAATTACCCTTACCTAACGATTGCGTCTGAAGCTGGGCTTGCAGCACAGCTATCCTTGCCGTAAGGCGATCATTCTCCTGTATATTATGAGTACAGCGACTGCAATTAGAAGGCATCATGTTAATGTTACTACCTAGCTTCGGCTGTTGGAAGTCCTGACGAACCATGTCCACATAAAACGTCTGGAGTGAAAAGGTTGAATGAAAAAAAGTTGAGTGAGGGAAAAACAAAAAATATAAAAGGTAATTAAAAAGTACAAAACGTGAAGTTGTCAGGTAGCAAAGTAAGTTTGGCAACAAAACGCACAGCAGCACGTAAACACATAATCCTATGTAGACCTTTCCTGCAGTCAATGACCAAAAGCGCCCTCTTTGGCTCCATTTGTGGATGGTTATTAATATTTTTCATAAGGAATAAAGACTGATGAAAATCCGGTGTTTTCATGTCAATCCCGTTTCTATGTCAACATTCTCTTAACATCACAATTCAATGTTGAACGTACAGTTTTTGTCTAATTTCAACCTAGATTTCAACAACATATCAACGGCAGGGTGATTTCAAGGTTTGGTTTATTTCAAATAAATTCACCTTCGTTGACAACTCAACGTCAACTAAAATTGGATGTTGATTTGTTGTTGACGTCCGGTCTGATTGGATATGACACATTTGCACCACTAGTTCATTTCTAGATATGGCATTGCTTTTCCTTAGGGAACTGGATCACCCAAATCTCTCCAAGTTTATTGGTGGTTCCATTGAGGTCCCCTACGTCAGTATCATCACTGAGTACTGCCCCAAAGGAAGCCTGGCTGATGTCCTCCTGAATGAGGATGTGCCAATCAACTGGGGGTTCAGGTGAATGTCAAGACATCAGCTTTTTCTACCATCTGTCTGAAGAGAGAATACTGCACTGTGTAGGGCGGTTTCCTGGACATTAACCTAGTCCTGCACTAAATGCATTTCCATTAAACATGCTTCTTAGTCTAGAACTAGGCTCAATATGTGTCGGGACCGTGAAGTAATATAACTATTTTTTTTGTGTGTTCTTCATTTATGTTCTTTGTGTTCTTAATTTATGCTGGCACACAGGTTGTCCTTTGCTACTGACATAGCCCGTGGAATGGCTTATCTCCACCAACACAAGATGTTTCATGGCAGACTTCACTCAAGGAATTGCGTCATTGACGACCGCTGGGTTTGCAAAATCTCAGGTGATACAATTAAGACTTCCCTCTGTAGGAGTGTGTAGGCAGGCACCATATCTCAACATGCTTCTACTGTTGTGTCCTTGAGCAAGGCACTTAACCCCTAACCTGCTCCAGAGGAACTCCTCTGCAGCTGACACTATGTTGTTTCAAGCCTCTCGTGTGAGTATATACAATTGAAGTCGGAAGTTTACATACACTTAGGTTGGAGTCATTAAAACTTGTTTTTCAACCACTCCACAAATTTCTTGTTGACAAACTATAGTTTTGGCAAGTCGGTTAGGACATCTACTTTGTGCATGACACAAGTAATTTTCCCAACAATTGTTTACAGACAGATTACTTCACTTATAATACACTGTATAACAATTCCAGTGGGTCAGAAGTTTACATACACTAAGTTGACTGTGCCTTTAAACAGCTTGGAAAATTCCAGAAAATAGGCTAATTGACATCATTTGAGTCAACTGGAGGTGTACCTGTGGATGTATTTCAAGGCCTGCCTTCAAACTTAGTGCCTGGAAAAATCAAAAGAAATCAGCCAAGACCTCAGAATAAAATTGTAGTCTGGTTTATCCTTGGGAGCAATTTCCAAATGCCTGAAGGTACCATGTTCATCTGTACAAACAATAGTATGCAAGTATAAACACCATGAGACCACACAGGCATCATACCACTCAGGAAGGAGACGCGTTCTGTCTCCTAGAGATGAACGCACTTTGGTGCGAAAAGTGAAAATCAATCCCAGAAACACAGCAAAGGACCTTGTGAAGATGCTGGAGGAAACAGGTAAAAAAAAGTATCTGTATCAACAGTAAAACGAGTCCTATATCGACATAACCTGAAAGGCCGCTCAGCAAGGAAGAAGCCACTTCTCCAAAACCGCCATAAAAAAGCCAGACTACGGTTTGCAACTGCACATGGGGACAAAGATCATACTTTTTGGAGAAATGTCTGGTCTCAGGTCTGATGAAACAAAAATAGAACTGTTTGGCCATAATGACCATGGTTATGTTTTGAGGAAAAAGGGGGAGGCTTGCAAGCCAAAGAAGAACATCCCAACCGTGAAACACGGGAGTGGCAGCATCATGTTGTGGGGCTGCTTTGTTGCAGGAGGGACTGGTGAACTTCACAAAATAGATGGCATCATGAGAGAGCAAAATTATGTGGATATATTGAAGCAACATCTCAAGACATCAGTCAGGAAGTTAAAGCTTGGTCTCAAATAGGTCTTCCAAATGGACAATGACCACAAGCATACTTCCAAAGTTGTGACAAAATGGCTTAAGGACAACAAAGTCAAGGTATTGGAGTGGCCATCACAAAGCCCTGACCTCAGTCCTATAGAAAATGTGTTGGCAGAACTGAAAAAGCATGTGCGAGCAAGGAGGCTACAAACCTGACTCAGTTACACCAGCCCTGTTGTAAGGGCATTTGTCTGTAGGAGGAAGAGAAGCGGACCAAAGCGCAGCGTGGTGGTTATTCATGTTTTAATAAATCACTACACATGAACAAACTAACAAAAAACAAGAAATGTGAAAACGCAAAACAGTCCTATCCTGTGACAACAAACACAGTGACAGGAACAATCACCCACCAACACACAGTGAAACCCAGGCTACCTAAGTATGATTCTCAATCAGAGACAACTAATGACACCTGCCTCTGATTGAGAACCATACTAGGCCGAAAACATAGAAATGCCCCAAAACACAGAAAAACAAACATAGACTGCCCACCCAACTCACGCCCTGACCATACTAAATAAATACAAAACAACAGAAATAGAGGTCAGAACGTGACAGTACCCCCCCCCAAAGGTGCGGACTCCGGCCGCAAAACCTTGACCTATAGGGGAGGGTCTGGGTGGGCGTCTGTCCGCGGTGGCGGCTCTGGCGCGGGACGCGGACCCCACTTCACCATTGTCTTAGTCCGCCTTATTGTCCGCCTCCCTGGCTTACTCACCATGGCCACCCCTCTCAATGACCCCACTGGACAGAGGGGCTGCTCGGGACAGAGGGGCAGCTCGGGACAGAGGTGAAGCAGCTGCTCGGGACAGAGGGACAACTGCTCGGGACAGAGGGACAACTGCTCGGGACAGAGGGGCGATAGCAGCTCGGGACAGAGGGGCGATAGCTGCTCGGGACAGAGGGGCGATAGCTGCTCGGGACAGAGGGGCGATAGCTGCTCGGGACAGAGGGGCGATAGCTGCTCGGGACAGAGGGGCGATAGCTGCTCGGGACAGAGGGGCGGCAGCTGCTCGGGACAGAGGGGCAGCTGCTCGGGACAGAGGGGCAGCTGCTCGGGACAGAGGGGCGGCAGCAGCTTGGGACAGAGGGGCGACAGCTGCTCTGGACAGAGGGGCAGCTGCTCGGGCGGCCCCTGGCTGACTGACGGCACTGGCGGCCCCTGACTTACTGGCGGCCCCTGGCTGACTGGCGGCACTGGCGGCCCCTAGCTTACTGGCGGCCCCTGGCTTACTGGCGGCACTGGCGGCCCCTGGCTGACTGGCGGCACTGGCGGCCCCTGGCTGACTGGCGGCACTGGCGGCCCCTGGCTGACGGGCGGCACTGGCGGCCCCTGGCTGACGGGCGGCACTGGCGGCTCCTGGCTGACGGGCGGCATTGGCGGCTCCTGGCAGACGGGCGGCACTGGCGGCGCTGGGCAGACGGGCGGCACTGGCGGCGCTGGGCAGACGGGCGGCACTGGCGGCGCTGGGCAGACGGGCGGCACTGGCGGCGCTGGGCAGACGGGCGGCACTGGCGGCGCTGGGCAGACGGGCGGCACTGGCGGCGTTGGGCAGACGGGCGGCGCTGGCGGCGCTGGGCAGACGGGCGGCGCTGGCGGCGCTGGGCAGACGGGCGGCGCTGGCGGCGCTGGGCAGACGGGCGGCGCTGGCGGCGCTGGGCAGACGGGAAGCTCAGATGGCGCTGGGCAGACGGGAAGCTCAGATGGCGCTGGGCAGACGGGAAGCTCCGATGGCGCCGGACAGGTGGGAGGCTCCGGCAGTGCTGGACAGGCGAGGCGCACTGTAGGCCTGATGCGTGGTGCTGGCACTGGTGGTACTGGGCCGAGGACACGCACAGGAAGCCTTGTGCGGGGAGCTACTACCGGAGGGCTGGGGTGTGGAGGTGGTGACGGATAGACCGGGCCGTGAAGGCGTACTGGAGATCTTGAGAGCAGGGCTGGCACTAACCGCCCTGGCTGGATCTTCACCCTAGCCCGGCAGATGTGGGGAGCTGGGATGTAGCGCACCGGGCTAAGCACGCGTACTGGGGACACCGTGCGCACAACTGCATAACACGGTGCCTGACCAGCACCACGCCCGCCACAGTTAGCACTGCTAGGAGCACTGTAGTGCTGAGATGGCACAGGACGTGCAAGGCTAGGGAGATGCACAGGAGGCCTGGTGCGTGAGGCTGGCACAGTCTTCACCAGACCCCTCGCACGCACCTCAGGATGAGTATGGAGAGCTGACCCCGGTGCCATTAAATCCCTGACACGCTCCGTCGGGCGAATGTCGTGCCTCATGCACCAAACCAGCAAGTCCCTCATATCACTCTCCTCCAATTTCCCCATTAACTCCTTCACAGTCTCTGCTTCGCTCACCTCCAACACCAGCTCTGGTTCTGAGCTCCTCCTTGGCTCCTCACGATAAACGGGGAGAGTTGGCTCAGGTCTGACTCCTGACTCTGCCACACTCCCCCTGTGCCCCCCCCCAAGAAATTTTTGGGGGTGACTCTCGGGCTTCCATCCGCTCTGCCGTGCTAGTTCCTCATAATGCCGCCTCTCTGCTTTTGCTGCCTCCAGCTCGGCCTTGGGGCGGCAATATTCTCCTGGCTTTGCCCAGGGTCCTTTCCCGTCTAGAATCTCCTCCCAAGTCCATCTCTCCAAGTAGTGCAGCCTCTCCCACTGCTGATTTTGCTGCTGCTGCTGTTGCTCCTCCTGCTGCTGCTTTTGCTGCTGCTGCTGTTGCTCCTGCTGCACCAGTCGCTTCTCCTGCTGCTGCTGTTGCTGCCGCCTCTGTTTACCACGCCGCTTGGTCCTTGGTAGGTGGGTGATTCTGTAAGGGCATTCGTCTGTAGGAGGAAGAGAAGCGGACCAAAGCGCAGCGTGGTGGTTATTCATGTTTTAATAAATCACTACACATGAACAAACTAACAAAAAACAAGAAATGTGAAAACGCAAAACAGTCCTATCCTGTGACAACAAACACAGTGACAGGAACAATCACCCACCAACACACAGTGAAACCCAGGCTACCTAAGTATGATTCTCAATCAGAGACAACTAATGACACCTGCCTCTGATTGAGAACCATACTAGGCCGAAAACATAGAAATGCCCCAAAACACAGAAAAACAAACATAGACTGCCCACCCAACTCACGCCCTGACCATACTAAATAAATACAAAACAACAGAAATAGAGGTCAGAACGTGACACCTGTCAGGAGGAATTGGGCAAAATTCACCCAACTTATTGTGAGAAGCTTGAGAAAGGCTACCCGAAATGTTTGACCCAAGTTAAACAATTTAAAGGCAATGCTACCAAATACTAATTGAGTGTATGTAAACTTCTGACCCACTGGGAATGTGATGAAAGAAAGAAATGCTGAAATAAATCATTTTCTCTACTATTATTCTGACATTTCACATTCTTAAAATAAAGTGGTGATCCTAACTGACCTAAGACAACGAATTATTACTAGGATTAATTGTCAGGAATTGTGAAAAACTGAGTTCAAATTCATTTGGCTAAGGTGTATATAAACTTCAGAGATTTGGAACAACATAAGAAAGAAAAGGCAACATTTATTTCACAAAGGACAATTAAAATGTTATTGTATTGTAGCATATTATGTTTGGTTTATATTAGTGAGTACACAGGACCAGTAAAAAAGCAAAAGAAAACATTTGAAAATTGAATTTATCCTGTGTTGTTCCAGACTATGGCCTGACAGCCTACAGAAAGGATGACTTTGAGGTAGTCAGTAATGGGTTCCACTGTGAGGATACCTACCGTATATACTATGCCCCTGAGGTCCTCCTGGGAAGCAGCTCTAATGTCACTCCGGCTGCTGACATTTACAGGTACTGTAGCCCAACTGCGACAGCTATTATATAGTTGCACCATGGGGATAACCATGTTTGGGACTAATTCCATTTCAATTCAGTCAGTTGAAAAGTAATGCGGGAAATTCAAATTTGACTTCGTGAATTTACAGTTGAAATGGAATTAAGCCCGACCCTGGTGATAACAATTGTATTTACTGTATGTAATATTATTATGCTGGTATGGTAATGACTTAAATACTAGACCATGGACATGTTGTTTAAATCAGCACAACAGTACCTGCAAGTTTTTCATCCAAAGTGATTTACTATATGTCAGTAGTTTTATGCTATGCTAAATTGAGTCAGACATGTAGGCTATAAAAGAGCATGCATGAAAAATCTGGGATATGGTGATACCATCTGTATGATCTGGTGTTATTAGATGTGTTCAATGGTTTCTGTCTTCTCCTCCCCAGCTACTCTATCATCTTAGTTGAGATTGCCACTCGCTCTGACCTCCTTTCAGTAAGTATGATACAAAGATAATACTAATGATAATGACCTTTGACCAGGCACGCTTAGGTTTTTGTTTAACATTTTTTTCTACGAACACCTCTCCGACAGGACCAAACAGAGGGCGTGAAGTTGGATATCATGTGGCGTCCTTCCCTGCCTGAACTGAAAGCTGGGAAAGCGGATACTGATTGTCCTGACCGGGGAGATTACTGTGAGGTCTGTGACAAAATCCACTGACATTTGCCGTGGCTTATTATTTAATATACTTTGTCCAATGATTCAGATCTATTCATTTAAGCACTTTAAGGAGAATTTTACACCCAAATATTTTTTTACCTTTGTTCATGTTATGTATGTCACCATTCAAGTTTTGTAAAGTAAAATCCTTTAGTTGTACTGTAAATGTGCCAAAGATGCTATTTTTTTTTTTTGTATCTCTACTCTAATACTTCAACAGCTGATCAAGAAGTGCTGGTCTCAAAATGTCACATTGAGGCCAACTTTTGAGCAGGTGAAGAAGATGCTGGATAAAATGAACCCACACAAAGTCAGCCCTGTGGACATGATGATGAATCTGGTAATGCTATGATATAACATTTGGCCACTTAAAGGATGAGTAAGTTATTTCAGTAGCTAACAAATTCATTACTTACCAACAGCTGCAAATCTCAATAAAACTACATATTGATTTGAAGTTCACTTTCCTTACTTTTTCTTAATACACAGTCCTTAATCTAGCAAACAAGTTTTGTGGGTCAGAGTGCAGTATTTATTTAGTTTCATAGCACAAACACTTGCTAGCAAGTTTCTCACACTGGCTTTAGCCGGGGCCTCCCTGGAGATGCATCCAGGTACAGACCCGAAGCAGCTTGCTTTCCTAACTTCCTTTCCTTTTCATTTCCTGGCCATGGTTAATCCCTACCACATACTGTACATGTGAACTCCTTTTCTTTCTAGATTGCCCTTTTCTCCTTCACTATAATGGGGGATCCTGTTTTCTGCAAACAATGCTTGAAGTACCCCGGTCCGCCTTGAAATTCGTGGATTGAATGAGGGGGGCAGTCATTCTCCCCTGGTTCTCCCCTGGTTTAGCGTAACAGCTAAAATGGCTTTGAAAAATACGATTTCAGCTAATCGGGAGAAGTAGGCCTATCTAAGAAAATAACTACATTAGGCATTCACTAATCATAAATCATTTTTAAGTGATAATGCCCTCTAAGCCGGTGTTTGGAGGATATATTGGCATGGGCAATGTTAGGCCTGAGACGAAGTCGAGGTCAAACCGTGCCAATATATCCTCCAAACACGGGCTTCGAGGGCATTATCACTTTTTTACAACGGGTTACCAACATATTCAAATAATGATTGACATATTTTCATTAAAAACGTTATTTTGATTAATTTATTCATATTA
The DNA here is from genome assembly GCF_057628025.1 of Oncorhynchus mykiss. NCBI lineage: Eukaryota > Metazoa > Chordata > Actinopteri > Salmoniformes > Salmonidae > Oncorhynchus > Oncorhynchus mykiss. Next base: position 50,999,075 of record NC_143025.1, read on the forward strand.
TTTCATCCTTCCACCAGATATAGTCCAGACACAATTCTAGTGTTGCTACCCAAGCCGGCTGGTGTTGTTCAGTATCTATGGACCCAGTCGTTCATTCTAAATGTTCCATTTTCATACTGGCTAGCAATGTTCTTATCCCTTGCTTGCTAGCTGGCCAACTATGGCTAAAAAGTACAGCCAGAATAACAGAAAAGTAGCTTAATTTGCATTTGTTTAACTGTTTTCTAGTGACATTTAATTGGATACATACATAACAATAAGCTAATGAGGCGCGATTTCACCTGGCATAGAAAATGTGCTCACTCGTCAGGACACTTGTTCAGAGGAGTTAGCCAACACCACAGCTAACACAATCACTTCAAATTGACGCTGGAAAGACTGCAAACTACAGTTGCTGCAGTTCATTTCGTTTGACCTTTTTTCAAATTACGTTTCTTTGTATATATCCATAAAAATGATGCCAGCTGATTAAAGATTTAGACTTACTGAGAAACGCTGTCTATCTGTTTGTTTCGTCCCGACTCGTTCATTGCAATGGGACAGCTGGAGATCGAATTTGATTATTGAAACAATGTTGCAAATGTTGGAGACAGCAAGGTTTATACAAATCTCCACTGTTGAAACTAAATGTTAGTCTAAAAGAAATGTAGATAATGTCTAGATGCTTTTTATAGTGGAGATCAAGTTTATAACTGGCCTAGCTGGGATGATGAGAGTGGATTGCGCAGTCAGATGGAACAAAGTAAACGGGCATTTTAACATCATAGATTTAGCCGGTAGCAACTTGTGGAATAGACACTGTCTGGAATGCGATTTTAACCAGCATTCAGGATTGGACCCACCCGTTTTATTAACATATAACAGAAACGTTGGTACATTTGTGGACAAAATTCTAATTTATGGCTCTAGTCAATCTGCATTGCTGAAGCGTTACTGAATGTGTGATAGAAATGTAAAAGTAATTTCCGATTGAGCCGACTTATGCAGCATTTACCGTGAATGCAGTCTCCGTTAACGTGGAAACATTTCCTTTAAATTTATATCACGCTGTAAAGCTGACCTTCCTCCATACAGATTGAATAGAGCCCTTACTGAAGCTTTAAATCAAAATGTTACATATTTGGAGAAAGAAAATCAGCAGACTGATTATTATGTTTATCACAATACATGTCATGAATATCACAAATCTGTAATATAAAATAATTTGGACTTTAGATCAAAATGGAGATCTGTTGTGTATGGATCTCTGGAACTGCTTTCATAATTAGCAACATACAGTATATTTTCTTATATGTACACTGCATAACATGATGTCTGTTACAATTCTAGATGGAAAAGTACAGTAAGCATTTAGAGGCCATTGTAGCTGAGAGAACACAGGATCTTCTCCAAGAGAAACAAAAGACAGACTGTTTGCTATACAGTAAGTACATGAAACCACAAATGGTCCACGATATGGCTTCTTACACTATATATACAAAAGTATGTGGACACCCATTTAAATTAGTGTATTCTGCTATTTTAGACACACCTGTTGCTAAAGGGTGTATAGAATTGAGCATACTCCATAGACAAACAATGACAGTAGAATGGCCTTACTGAAGAGCTCAGAGATTTTCAACGTGGCACCGTCATAGGATGCTACCTTTCCAACAAGTCAGTTGGTCAAATTTCTGCCCTGCTAGAGCTGCCCCGGTCAACTTTAAGTGCTGGTATTGTGAAGTAGAAACTTCTAGGACAAACAACAGCTCAGACTCAAAGTGGTAGGCCACACAATCTCACAGAATGTGACCGCTTTAGGGCTAAAGTGCGTATCGCGTAAAAATCGTCTGTCCTCAGTTGCAACACTCACCACCGAGTACCAAACTGCCTCTGGATGCAACTACAGCACCACACACAAGCTTAAGATCACCATGCACAATGCCAAGCATCAGCTGGAGTGGTGTAAAGTTCACCGCCATTGGACTCTAGAGCAGAGGAAACCCGTTCTCTGAAGTGATGAATCACGCTTCACCATCTGGCAGTCTGACAAACGAATCTGGGTTTGGCGGATGGCAAGGGGAACGCTACCTGCCCCAATGCATAGTGCCAACTGTAAAGTCTGGTGGATGAGGAATATTGGTCTGGGTCTGTTTTCATGGTTCGGGCTAGTATGACAATATACAAAGCGAGGTCCATACAGAAATGGTTTGTCGAGATCGGTGTGGAAGAAATGGTCTGCTCTGCACAGTCCTGACTTCAACCCCATCAAACACCTTTGGGATGAATTGGAACACCGACTGCGAGACAGACCTAATCGCCCAACATCAGTGCCTGACCTCACTAATGCTCGGGGCTGAATGGAAGCTAATCCCCACAGCAATGTTCCAACATCTAGTGGAAAGCCTTCCCAGAAGAGTGGAGTCTTTTATAGCGCAAAAGCGAACCAACTCCATGTTAATGCCCATGATTTTGTAATGAGATGTTTGACGAGCAGGCGTCCACATACTTTTGGTCATTTAGTGTGGTGTTGCCTCCACTGTCATCTAGTGGTAAAGAAGTAGAAGGTACCACAATGACAACATAAATGCTCCCAAAATACATTTGGATGTTGCTTTTTTTTAACGTTTTGAAGAGAAAGAGTTATTTGAATACAAAGCCATTGGTTACACCAATGACCAGCATATCTACATTCAACAAAATTCCTGAATGAAACAGTTTGAAAGGCAGGAAAATATTTTGAATCTTAAGTTACTTCTTGTCTCCAGGTATGTTACCAAAGCCGGTGGCCGATGACCTTCGTCAGGGTCGCACAGCAGAGGCTCAGAGCTACTCCAATGCCACAGTCTACTTCAGGCAGGTGTCATTTGTAGGGCCAAGAGTTTTTCCTAATCAGGTCACGTGATCTGGAAAATCTCTTGGATCTAGTCATAAGAGAGTGCAGTATTGTGGTACATCCACATTAGTTTATGTATTGTGTCCTATGGAGGTGTTGAATTCGGTTTTTATTTAAACATTAAGAAAGTTCTATGCAGATTCCCTCCCAGCTGCCACTGTCTACCTTTTCAAGTTAAAGATTTAGAGATGAGTAACATTTCTTTCTCCTTGTTGGCAGTGACATTGTGGGTTTCACAGAGCTCTCTGGCTCAAGCACTCCTCACCAGGTGGTGGACTTTCTAAATCAGCTCTACACCACGTTTGATGACATCATTGATAATTATGATGTCTACAAGGTGGAGACTATAGGAGACGCTTGTAAGTATGATGGCAAAGAATCTGTCACTGCTTCGATCCATCTGTTTGTGACTGCCTGTCTGTCTCCATCAATCTGTCCATACTTCTGTCTGTTAGTTAGTTAGTCTGTCCACCCATTCATGTGTGTGTGTTTGGGCATTGTTATCAAGATTGATCTAAATGTGTCTGCCCCTCCAGACATGGTGGTCTCTGGTGTTCCCAATGAGAATGGCATAAACCATGCGGGGGAGATCGCCAGCATGGCTCTGGGTCTGGTCAATGTTTGCCATGCCTTTAAAATCCCACACAAACCCACCACGCAGTTGAGGATACGAGCTGGCATACACTCAGGTAAACAAGTCCAACTGGGCTATGTTCATTAGGGCACACGGTTGTGCCTACTGAATACAAACCTTGTGATGTCTCACTGTTTGAGTGGAATAATTGTAATAATTGGTAATAATGGTCAAAATATCTAACTCAATTGCATCTGGTCTGCCCTTGTTGAAATGTTAGGCAGTTTTGCTAACAGAATGTACATTTATTTTGTGCTATGTATTCAATCTGAAATAAAAAAATGTGTGTTTTCCCATGTTTAAATCCTACTTGTATTTGTGAGAGGTATTTTCATGTTGAAAGCACCGAGCTGTCTGTTTGAACTACTGGCACAAAGCTCGGACACCAATGCATACCCCACGAGAGGTCTCTTCACAGTCCCCAAGTCCAGAACAGACTATGGGAGGCGCACAGTACTACATAGAGCCATAACTACATGGAACTCTATTCCACATCAAGTAACTCATGCAAGCAGTAAAATAATATTTGAAAAAAAACAGATAAAAATACAACATACGCACTATTCCACATCAAGTAACTCATGCAAGCAGTAAAATAATATTTGAAAAAAACAGATAAAAATACAACATACGCACTATACACACATGTGCACATTAATTTTGTGTTATAGATATGTGGTAGTAGAGTAGGGGCCTGAGGGCACACGGTTAATATGATGTGAAATCTGTTATGAATGTATTGTAATGTTTTTTGCCTTGGCAGCAGCTAATGGGGATCCATAATAAATCAAATACAAATACATCCCCACAGGACCCGTAGTTGCTGGTGTCGTGGGAACCAAAATGCCACGGTATTGCCTATTCGGTGATACAGTGAACACAGCATCGCGGATGGAATCAACAAGCGAAGGTACTCAAAGATCAAATACAACCCTTGAGTATATAAATTTAAACTCTGTGAGAGTGCAGTTTGTAGGCCAAAGTAACAGTGAAATATTCAGATTCTTTATCTGATTCAGGGTCTTTAACAGGCCAACTGACTCTACAGACCACTCAGCCTGGCTAAGGTTGAGCATATTGTTCATGGGCTGGGTGGCAGCTGAGGTTGCCATTGGTGGGGCACCGATTTAGCCCCTCTGCCTTTATGCCAAGCTGAATTTTCTCTGTCTGTGCTCTTCAGCACCATGCAGATGGGTTACATCACGAGAGAGAGCCGTTCTCCTCACTGAGCTCTTATAATCCTCGGAACCAAGCAAAAAAAGACAATGAGGGTAGAAAACAGTGACCCTCGTGCGGCAGTGATTTTAAAACGTGAAACAGTGGCTTTTAGGCTACTACATGAAAATATATTATTTCTCATGTGATAGGGCAGGATGCACAGCATTACTTTTGTAGTACTGAATTACTTGTTGTACAATGTTACTTTTCTAACACTGTATTTGCCTTTTGTAGATTGTCATTTATAATCCAGCTAGTATAAAACAATGTGTGATTCTGTCCATAGCTATGAAGATCCAGGTCAGTGGAGCCACTGCTGACCTGCTAAACACACTGGGAGGTTACACTCTGATCTGCCGAGGATCACTAAACGTGAAGGTAAGATAATCAGCCATTTCCCACTCAGTAGTATCGATAAGGATACAGTTGCCAAGGGTTAATGAGGAGAAAATCTAGCCTAGTCCCAGATCTGTTTGTGCTGTCTTGTCAACTCCTGGTCATTGTCTTTGCCAAAAAAATATGTTTTTGACAACTCCTATGGTCGTTGTTTGGGAAAGACAGTGGCCATATGCAAGACGGCCTATGAAATACAAACTGTATCCAACAATAGTGTTGTCATATCACCTTCTCACACTACTAGTTTGACCTAATTTAAGACTTCTCCTAATTAGCAAATTTACAATATAGTATTATCTGTCTGTTCTGTGAACTGCTACTGTCGGTTAAAAAAAAGTGATGTGCTAAGAGTGTGCTATGTTAAGGAAATTTTTTGACTTGGCCATGGTGGTTGCTGTAGAAATCTTGCCAAAAACAAAAATGTATTATATTCACCCCCTCCGTCTCATGGGCTGGTATTCATGCAGTCACGAAGACCTTTGATTTGAAGGGAGGGAGGGAGTTAGTAGAGGGTGGACAGAGAGGGGGGGTGGGGGGCAAGTGTATCCCATGGGATGGGGCCCAACGTTCATACTCATTGAAAGACTGCATGTCTCCATTAGGGAGCGGCCTCAGCTGCTTTGTGCTTGTCCCTTACTAACCCTAATGGCCCTCATTTAGTATTTACAAGGACACACACATGCTCCCCAAATACAGCCCCTTTCTCAGGAGAGAGAAAAAGCAAAACAACAGTCATTGGTCTTGATAGGCTGTCAGACATGTCAGACATACAGTATGCTGCTTTTGGATGGTGTATGACCTACAAGTTTAGCCTCCATTTCTTTGTATCAACGATACTGCTCTTTGTTTGTAAAGGGAAAAGGTGAAATGACGACTTGGTGGCTGGAAGCAAAGAAAGAAGAATCCTCTGACCCACTCCTCAGATCCACCGAGTTCAGAGGAGTCCCTGTGCCAGTTAGCAACTAGCCAACTACTAGCCTTCATAGTCTCTGTCTGCATAATGTATGGACCACAGTTTGTGTTTAACAGCTGTATTGTGCAATTTATGTCAAATATATTTCTATACTGCCCGAGAATCTTGGAGCTGTATTGTGAGTTTGTACAGTGATTTTATGTTCTGGCAGTTATTGTATTTATTCATATCCATATGGTGGATATATACTTGATATGTGCACTCATATTATATATTGTAATGGAGATGGATGGGGGAGAGGGAATAAGCACAAAATTAGATTAGCCAGTGTGGAATTCAAACCACAAGTCACATGATTTTTTCTTGCGTCTCTAACATTGCCGCCAACAAGTCGAATGACCACCAGAATCACACCCCAAATGCCATAGGATATCTGGAAAATAATCCATTGCAGAGAGGTAGTCTAATTGTCCACATAGTCCAATATGATGAATTGAAATGCACAGTATTGTAGCATATAATATATTCTGATATTATCTTTACCTGATTTGATTCCATGTGTAAAATACTGTAAGCACGTTATTGTTCTGTATTGCTATGTAGCGCCTTTTGTTGGTAGGGAGGTTGTGTTTTCTGCTGCATTTCCCACACACCTCATTGCTACCAAAATAAGAATTAAACTGTGATCCTTCTGAGTTTCTTCACTTCTTTATAACATGTTTCTCATCTGGTGCAACACAAATAATACATAATTTGGCATTATAAACTGGGTGGTTCGAGCCCTGAATGCTGATTGGCTGACAGCTGTGGTACATCAGATCGTATACCACAGGTATGACAAAACATTTATTTTTACTGCTCTAATTACGTTGGTAACCAGTTTATAATAGCAAAAAGGCACCTCGGGGGTTGGGGTATATGGCCAATATACCAGGGCTAAGGGCTGTATCTAAGAACAACCCTTAGCCGTGGTATATTAGCCATATACCACAACCCCTCATGACTTATTGCTTAAATAAACCATTCAAAATATATGGCAAAAGTATGTGTTATTTACAATGTTACTACAATTGAAACTTGACACATTACATTTAAAGTTTCTCTCCTGATGGCAGCTACATGTCTGCTTGACCCAGAACAAAAAAAACCTGTTGCGACATTGCAGATACAATAGTGGTGATGCACCACTATGCACCCTCACTCTCAGTGAAAAGCATTGCACTAATCTAGCTTCAACAGCCTGCCATTCACATGCAGTGATATTTTTTGTATTAGTAAATTCATGGAAAATGTGTTTCTACACCAGCCCTGTTCCTGGAGAGCTACTGTCCTATAGGTTTTCACTCCAAAAACCTACAGGAAAGTAGCTCTCCAGGAACAGGGTTGTGATATGGATCAGTGATTGTACACAAGGATTGGGTGAAAGAGCAAAAGCAGGCCACGTCATTGCAACCTTTTGAAATCATGCTTCAAACATCTTCAAACATGCGATTGCTTGCTAAAAGTGTTGTTTGGGAATTTGTCGAAAATATTATAGGTTTGCAACCAATCGAGTAAGGAGGTGTTGGTTGCCTGACAACGCAGTAGCCAATCCCTGAGGTGTTTGGTTAGTCAGCTCCGGAGTCTACAGGCCAAGCAAGCTCGTCAGACGGGTTATGCTTTTTTTTCCGAGGGTACCTTCATGATGACATAACACGTAGGTTAAGTTTTATTACACGTCACCTGTAGAATGTTCTATGTAGGAGACATTCGCATATCCCTTGGTCTAGATATTGGCTTTATGTTAGTAGCTAGCATGCTAACTCTACTGTACCTGGTTTGACCGTTCAAACAAGTCATCGTTAGCGAGCTAGCTACTGAGGCGTTAAAATCTGTCCTGCAAACGATATTAACTGCGCTGTTAGACGAGCTATATATGAGTGCTCCAGCTTGTTGTCTTGCTAGCTACCCCTTGCCCATTGTTCTACAACGGGCTGGTGAAAACAAGCATCTGTGTTTGGTTAAGACGCGTCCATATGTTTAGCACAGTTTTTAATATATATATATATATATGTTTTTTTAATGTTTAGCACAGGTGTCTTGGTCTGTCTTGTGGTGAGGAGTTTTGTTAAGAGCCGCGACGCTCTGTCTAAATATACACGCATCGCTTGCGCCACGGTTTTGGAAGACCTTTCAAACTGACGAAATTTTATTTTCCTAAAACAAAATGTTAAATTAATACACAACTTTATAGAGTTAAGATTCCCACATGGCCATATTTCGCCGCTTCTTTAGGAGAACAGACGAAAGTGAACTACTTGTGTTAATGAACGCCTGTGTGTAAATGACACAAACGTGTTGTCACTGAAACATTCTGCCGGCTGCAACTGTTAAAACATGTATAGTAAGTGTGTATTTTGCTTTTTTAAAATTATTTTGATGTGATAGGAAAGTAAAGGGAATTGTTTCTAGGACTCTACGGCAATTGAGACTCGATTCACGTTTAGAAAGAGTATTTGGCTTCCAGGGCCAATTCGCTCTTTGAACAGAACATGTAAGGTCCATGGACTAAGGAGTAACTTTAGTTAATAACAATAATGTGCTAAATTACCCCTAACCAGTCTATCAATAACAAGTCATCGGGGAGCTCGAGCCTTCCACCATTCACCAACTGGTCCCACTTTTTTTTATTCTGGCTCTCTGTTTCAAACTCGATGATGTAGTGTGACACTGTATCATGAACTTAATCTGGTATTGGAAGTGGATTTCTAATCACACATTCAACCTGGCACACCAGGTCATTTCAACGTGGACATTTGTGTAATATTGATATCAACCTTTATTCACACTTATAAAGACTGCATAACGTTTGTTGAATTCCCAGTGTGTTATCACTATACTTTAAACAATCTAAAAGCACAATCACATTCCAATGGAAAAACAATGTCAGATTGTTGATTTAGTTGCCATCTAAATGTGTTATCACTGCACTTAATTTTTTTTTTAAAGATACAACAAAGTTCAAATGGGAATACAATGTCAGATGTGTTGTATTTATACAACAACTTAATGTTTTATCTCTGTGCTTAATCTAGGCCTAATAGCTAGGGATGCACAATATATCGGTGAACATATCAGAATCAGACGATATTAGCTAAAAATGCCAACGCCGTTATCTGCCTGATGTCTAGTTTAAAGCCGATGTAAAAAAACAATGTCAAAGCTGACGTGCATGCCTATATAACATAGGTACATGAAGTAATGACGCCACGTAAAATTTTGCGCTACATGTTCAACACAGCATTCCTAACCCAGCCCACAATGTCTGCTGTGTGGATCGAGCAGTCATTTGAAAGAGTAAGAACATTTCAGCGAGACAACTCAAAGGCGAAATCCATTAACTACAAGACAATGGAATTCATTGCCCTTGACAATCAACCATTCTCTGTCGTGGGTGATGTTGGCCTTAGCGACTGGTCGAGCACCGGTACACACTATCGTTACCAAGTGCGCTATTGTTGAGATGTTGCCCTACCGTAGTTACACAGTAATAGCGCCACTGCTTTTAGCTTCACTGATCTGATTGGTTACTAATAATATAATTTAAAATCCCTCAAATTGTGTCCTATATGTGTTTAGACACGGTGACCATTTACGGTGTCATGCACAAAGTAGATGTCCTAACCGACTTGCCGTTTGGGTCATTGGAACGCCATTTGGGTCTTTGCTTGTCAACACTATTTGACACGTCAAATAACACTGTTCTTTTATAGAATGTTGTATATTCTGAATAGAGTTCGACCGATTATGATTTTTCAACGCCGATACCGATTTATTGGAGGACAAAAATGGCCGGTACCGATTAATCGGACGATTTTTAAAATTTATTTAAAATGTATTTGTAATAATGACAATTACAACAATACTGAATGAACACTTTTAACTTAATATAATACATCAATAAAATCAATTTAGCCTCAAATAAATAATGAAACATGTTCAATTTGGTTTAAATAATGCAAAAACAAAGTGTTGGAGAAAAAAGTAAAAGTGCAATATGTGCCATGTAAGAAAGCTAACGTTTAAGTTCCTTGCTCAGAACATGAGAACATATGAAAGCTGGTGGTTCCTTCTAATATGAGTCTTCAATATTCCCAGGTAAGAAGTTTTAGGTTGTAGTTATTATAGAAATTATAGGACTATTTCTCTACCATTTGTATTTCATATACCTTTGACTATTGGATGTTCTTATTAGAGGTCGACCGATTAATCGGAATGGCCGATTTGCGGATTTTTTACATTTGTTATTTATTTTTTATACCTTTATTTAACTAGGCAAGTTAGTTAAAGGCACAGTCAACTTAATGTATGTAAACTTCTGACCTACTGGAATTGTGATACAGTGAATTATAAGTGAAGTAATCTGTCTGTAAACAATTGTTGGGAAAATGACTTGTGTCATGCACAAAGTAGATGTCCTAACCGACTTGCCAAAACTATAGTTTGTCAACAAGATATTTGTGGAGTGATTGAAAAACGAGTTTTAATGATTCCAACCTAAGTGTATGTAAACTACCGACTACCGACTGTATCAAAGCTAAGCAGGCTTGTTTAAAACCTTGGATAGGAGACCAAATTGACAGCCATAAATAGATAATGTCTTCGGTAGGAGATGCTGCCCAGCCTATTTATTTGTATCTGAAAGTGGATATAAAGTTTAAGATCTGACATTGTTTCAAAGGTATGAATTCAGCGTATTGTATACAAGGTTTGTCTGTGGAAAATTGGTTACCTTGATGAAATAATCCGGTGGTTCAAATTTCACCCTCAACAACCGTTTATGTGGATGACTTAGCAAATCCAATGTATTTTCCACGTAGATTCCACATCACAATGCAGGGACAAATTACTTTAAAACAACTAGAGGTCGAAGGATTATGATTTTTCAACGCCGATACCGATTATTGGAGGATCAAAAAGGCCGATACCAATTAATCAGACAATTTTTATTTTATTTATTTGTAATAATGACAATTACAACAATACTGAATGAACACTTATTTTAACTTAATATAATACATCAATAAAATCAATTTAGCCTCAAATAAATTATGAAACACGTTCAATTTGGTTTAAATAATGCCAAAACAAAGTGTTGGAGAAGTAAAAGGGCAATATGTGCCATGTAAAAAAGCTAACGTTTGAGTTCCTTGCTCATAACATGAGAACATATGAAAGTTGGTGGTTCCTTTTAACATGATACTTCAATATTCCAAGGTAAGAGGTTTTAGGTTGTAGTTAATATAGTCTTTATAGAACTATTTCTCTATACCATTTGTATTTCATATACCTTTGACTATTGGATGTTCTTATAGGCACTTTATTATTGCCAGTGTAACAGTATAGCTTCCGTCCCTCTCCTCGCCCCTACCTGGGCTCGAACCAGGAACACATTGACAACAGCCACCCTCGAAGCAGCGTTACCCATGCAGAGCAAGGGCAACAACCACTCCAAGTCTCAGAGCGAGTGACGTTTGAAACGCTATTAGCGCACACCCAGCTAACTAGCTAGCCATTTCACATCGGTTACACCAGCCATTAGGCTGATAGGCTTGAAGCCATAAACAGCACTGTGCTTGCGAAGAGCTGCTGGCAAAACACAAAAAAGTGCTGTTTGAATGAATGCTTACGAGCCTGTTGCTGCCTACCATCGCTCAGTCAGACGGCTCTATCAAATCATAGACTTAATTATAACATAAGAACACACAGAAATACGAGCCTTTGGTCATTAATATGGTCGAATCCGGAAACTATCATTTCAAAAACAAAACTTTTATTATTTCAGTGAAATACGGAACCATTCGGTATTTTATCTAACGGGTGGCATCCCTCAGTCTAAATATTCTTGTTACATTGCACAACCTTCAATGTTATATCATAATTACGTAAAATTCTGGCAAATTACTTCGCAATGAGCCAGGCTGCCCAAACTGTTGCATATACCCTGACTCTGCGTGCAATGAACGCAAGAGAAGTGACACAATTTCATCTGGTTAACCTGTCTACGATACTGGTTCCCAATTGGGAATCAACCCTCCCACGTTCAGCTGAAACGGTGGCGCATGGAACGCAAAAATATTCTTAAAAATATTTAACCTCCACACATTAACAAGTCCAACAGCTCAAATGAAAGATAAACACCTTGTTCATCTAGCCAGCAAGTCAGATTTCTAAAATGTTTTACGGCGAAAACATAGCACATATATATGTAAAACCACCACCAGACACAGCTCATTTCAATAGCCAAAACATGCAATCAACAAACGCAGGATTAAAAAATAAATCGCTCACTAACCTTTTGAAAATCTTCATCAGATGACAGTAATATGACATATTACACAGTACATATTTTTTTTTTTCAATAATATGCCATTTATATCCATAAATGTCCATTTACAGTGAGTTCACCTTCAGAAATTACTCAAAAATGCCCGCAGGAAATCTATGTAGCGCGGCAAGATAACGTAAATAGACATCATAAACTTTGACTAAATATACATGTTCTACATATAGTTAGAAAGATACACTGCTTCTTTATGCAACCGCTGTGTTAGATTTATTTTTAACGTTACAGAAATCGCACACTATTCCATATGCTGAGACAGCGCTCAGTTCCAAGCTACATTTCCACGTAATGTTGGAGTCAACAGAAACACAGATTTAAGCATAAATATTCCCTTACCTTCGATGGTCTTCGTTCAGAATGTTCTGGAAGGCTTCATACTTACCCAATACATCGTTTGGTTTCAAGACTTGCGTCTTTGTATTAGCTACTGCTAATAACATCAGCTGAAATGCACCCAAAACGTCCTCTGGTCCGGATAAGTTGCGCATCAAAACTTCAAAATTACACATTATATGTCGACTAAACAGGTCAAACTAAGTGCAGAAGCAAGCTTTATGATGTTTTAGACATGCAAAACAAACTTCAATTCAATCGGCCATCGTCTGCCCTTCTCTTGAGTGCTGGAAACAAAGGAATGGCTGGGACCAATTCGCGCCCATACGCACAGCCTATTCTCTCGTGGCACGCACTAATTTCACTCCCATAGGGTCAATTCTCGCGGGATTTGAACGATTCAAAGCTCTAATGAAAGAGGACATCTAGCGGAAGAGATAGAAAGTGTCCCCAGAATCATAGCTGGTTGGGAAGGGTGGGGGCCATGACGTCAAAGTTGCTCCAACTTTCATGGCCACAAAAACTAGTTTGGAAGAATGCCTGCCCTGTGAGTTCTGCTATACTTACAGACATAATTCCAACGGTTTTAGAATCTTTAGAGTGTTTTCTATCCAATAATAATTTATTTGCATATATTAGCAATTTTTGACAGATTTTTTTTCCAGTTTACTAGGGGTACCCAATCTCTCCAAAGGGGGCGTATGTCTGCCATATCCTTAACAGGATTGCCTGCTAACCTGGATTTCTTTTAGCTAAATATGCAGGCTTAAAAATATATACTTCTGTGTATTCATTTTAAGAAAGGCATTGGTGTTTATGGTTAGGTACAGTCGTCCAACAATTGTGCTTTTTTCACAAATGCTCTTTTGTTAACTCATCACCCAGCGTTGCATATAATATATGCAACGCAGGACACGCTAGATAAACGAGTAATATCATCAACCATGTGTAGTTATAACTAGTGATTATGATTGATTGTTTTTTATAAGATAAGTTTAATGCTAGCTAGCAACTTACCTTGGCTTCTACTGCATTCGCGTAACAGGCAGGCTCCTCGTGGAGTGCAATGAGAGGCAGGTGGTTAGTGCGTTGGACTAGTTAACTAAGGTTGCAAGATTGGATCCCCCGAGCTGACAAGGCAGTTAACCCATTATTCCTAGGCCATCATTGAAAATAAGAATGTGTTCTTAACTGACTTGCCTAGTTAAATAAAGGTCTAAAATAAAAAAAAAAACATGTAAAACATTATTTTTTTTACATCTGCAAAATCGGCGCCCAAAAATACCGATTACTGATTGTTATGAAAACTTGAAATCGGCCCTAATTAATCGGCCATTCCGATTAATTGGCCGACCTCTAGAAACAACATTAATTCAACCAGTTTGTGCCCAGTGGGATAACTCAATCAGATGGAAGGAATTTGGCTGTGCAGTTATACCTAAACCACTGGGCAAAAACCTGATTGAATCAACTATGTTTCCACGTAATTTCAAACCCCAAAATATGTGACGGCGTTGAATCAATGTGAAAAATGAATTTGATTTGCAAGAAGTCATCAACATAAGGGCATTTAGACTTTTTTTCACCCAACTTTTAAATCCAATGACGTTGAATCCACGTTAGTTGACAACTCAACCAATTGTAAATCAAAACTAGACATTGAACGGACGGACGTCTGTGCCCAGTGGGCAGGATTTATCAAGTTAATTAAGAGTCAGTTTATTAAGTGTCTGACTAGCCTAAATAAGCTTGGTAGGTTCACCATCTGTTCAGTAGATTCAATTAGATTAAGTGTCACCAGAAGGTCCTGAATGGTTTGGGTGGTAAAGCAATATAAATGATTGAAACAATCCCAACATGCATAAATTGTTTTCCCACTTCCTAAAATTGTATTTTTTGTTTTGTTATTGTGATTTTGTTTACTTCAATTTCATTTTGTTGACCCATTTCAAATTTAACAAAGCCTACATTTTATAGCCCTAGGCTAACCCTACAATTATTAATTTCCTCAGTGCTTGTCTGGTCAACTGTTTTTGAAAGGGTAGCCTACAAGCCATTGGTTGTTTTAATTGCACAAGGGACTGTCTGTTTCTTTAGATAAAATACCATATTATGTCTCTTGGATTAGGCTGGTGATAAGAGTATGAGGAGATGGTATGTAGCTATTCCATTTGTTAATAGCTTAACTTCATTGGTAAAATTGTTTATTGCCCAGTTTCTTTGCTCTGACTTGGTGGTTCCTTCTTTCCACAACCACATTTGTAGTTGTACAAATCATATGCTATAACATGCTAATATAGAATACTAATATGTAGGTTTATTTTATGTGCAAAAACCATCAGTGCCTTAAACTGCAATTCAACCTTTGGATTCTTACAATGACGATATGAATCCCGGCCTGTGTTGCTGTAGAACTGGTGCCTGCTGAGATAAAGGATTTGGCTTTGTCCCTTCCTAATAAGCTCCCCACACTCCCCTGTTCTTTAGGCTATTGCATGTTTCCATCCCTCCTTGTAGACGTCCTTCGTCCCTAGTAATCCCGCGTCCACTTGTTGAATGTGCACTGCTAATCTATTATCTGCCCCTCTATTTCAGGAGCTGTCTGCGTAGGCCATTCCGTGAGCTGCATGTATCCTGGGAGGTAGCGGATGATCCAGACACATTCGGTGTGTTCTGAAGCACCGCTGCCCTGAGGGAGTCTGGAGGACTGCAGCGATGCCAGAATCTTCACTTGGTGAGTATTACATTGACCTTATGTACCGCTTGTGGTTTTCATTGAAATTGTGATGCACTTTTTCAGCTTTGTTTAGTTTGATTATGATTCTCCATTTGTCACTCCACTAGTAGTATAGAGCTAGCCTACTTAGTTAAAGATGCAGTGATGAGTAGCTAGGCTGCTACTGTCTCATTTTTCTGGTGCTCTACATAAAGTAAAGCCTCATGTGTAAAGGAGAAGATTAAATTGACAGAAATAGCAGATGAATGCTATTTTAAGGTTGTGTGCCCATAGTAACCTCAATTCCAAAATTCACTCGTAAAAGGAATGCCTCATTGCCTTTTTGTTATCGCGAAGATATTATACTATCTATGTATACTATTTTGCTTCCCAATAGTCCACCACAGTAGACGCGTCCATAATACCCAGAAAAACACCGAAATAGTTCTAGTGTTTATTTTTTTTGCATTACATTTTTACATTGCAATAAAACATAGATCTTTTTTTATTGTGTGTTTGGTGCAGGCTTACCTTGGCGCAACGTTTTTTAGTTTGTGTAATTCTCTCTCGAACAATGTGAGTTTTATCAATATATTCACCTCAATTTACTCCAAAAAATGTGCAATGCTAGTTATTGATAAGTTACCTTGTCCGAGAGAGATTTTTGCGGTTATCAAAATGTCGCGCCGGGGTAACCCTACATGAAGTAGTTCTAAAATCCCAGATAGAAAAATGTAATAGTGAAAAAACTATTGAAACATTTTCTGGGTTTTATGACTCATACTGTTGTACTCAATGTCGTTTTCTGTTCCCAGAATTTTGTATTTATTTCATGCTAATGATTCAAAATTAGACTGACAATAAGGTTGGAATTCAAGTGTTTCTAATAGCCCTGGATTTTCACTCAGTTTTTATACTGTAGCCTATTGGGTGTTTCAACCATGTTGAAGGAGAATTTGACTATTTAGGGCTTTAATCTGTATTTTTTTATGTGTATTAAAGAAGGGTCCTGAATCTTACCCCATCAGCAATTAACTTCCTCAAACTCATTCTGGAGTTCAGGGCATCCAAAACATGAACAAAGGCTTCAAAAACACCCGAATACGTAATTTTACAAACGGCAAAGCTCTCACGAACATTTCTGACTATGTATACGAGGATGAAATCGAATTTGCAGGTGAACCTTATTTCTTTGAACCGGAATACACAGACGAGGAGCTTCAACAGATGGAGAATGACCGAGAAAGGAGAGAGACAGAGCAGGCAGAGGCTCAGGCTTATAATCATCAAGCATCCGAGGCCCGACTCAGGACATCTGGGGACTGGTGCTGTACCTGAGGGCAATGCCAAGCGATGCCCACTGAGAACTAGTGTCTTTGCTGCCCAGATTGGGACCTGCTTATGCCACCCTTGGAAAATCTATGTGTCTGGCGACGAGAGAACGTTGACCCGCGAGCCCACCCTACTCTGTGTAACCAGTGACAATAACTTTCCAGCCCTCATTAACCAGGCAGTTGTAGAAACTTTTTCCATGTGCGAAAAATAAGCTGGAAGAAGAGACCTCGGCCAGGGGGACCAAATGTCCACCTGTCAATAAAGTAAGTACCGGTAGTTTTTAAGTGATAAATAGACTTCCCAGCATTACAGTATTCATAGGCTGCGTCAAATGTCATCCCTCACCCAAATGCTCATCAGTAGGCCTACCTAGTGTTATTCTGCTTTCGCACAGATATTTATATTTATTAATTTTCTAGGCAATATAGACTTGTGGTCTTGGAATGGGGATTGAAAGGCAAATTACTTGGCGTTGGCCAAAAACGAGTGTTACTCAGTTGCATCGTCAGAATCATCTGCAACAAGTACCCTTCACCCACCGGTATCTACGTTGGATTCAAGGAGGCAGATGAAGCCTTCAGAATCCTTTGCACAATCTTCAACCGATGGCTCATATCCTTTCCCCTTCTATACTGGTGTATTCGGAAAGTATTCAGACCCCTTGACTTTTTCCACATTTCTTGCTACATTACAGCCTTATTCTAAAATTGATTAAATCATTGTTTTCCCTCATCAATCTACAAACAATACCCCATAATGACAAAGTGAAAACAGGTTTTTAGACCTTTTTGAAAATAAAAAACAGATACAAATTTACATAAGTATTCATACCATTTGCTATGAGACTCATCCTTGAGATGTTTTTCAACTTTATTGTATTCCACCTATGGTAAATTCATCTTTCCCTCGATCCTGACTTGTCTCCCAATCCCTGCCGAAGGAAAAACATCCCCAAAGCATGATGCTGCCACCACCATGCTTCACTGTAGGGATGGTGTCAGGTTTCCTCCAGGCGTGACGCTTGGCATTCAGGCCAAAGTGTTCAATCTTGGTTTCATCCAGACCAGAGAATCTTGTTTCTCATGGTCTGAGAGTCCTTTAGGTGCCATTTGGCAAACTCCAAGCGGGCTGTCATGTGCCTTTTTTTTTACTGAGGAGTGGCTTCCATCTGGCCACATAAAGGCCTGATTGGTGCAGTGCTGCAGAAATGGTTGTCCTTCTGGAAGTTTCTCCCATCTCCACAGAGGAACTCTGGAGCTCTGTCAGAGTGATCATCGGGTTCTTGGTCACCTCCCTGACCAAGGCCCTTCTCCCCTGATTGCTCAGTTTGGCCGGGCGACCAGCTTTAGGAGGTTCCAAACTTCTTCCATTTAAGAATGATGGAGGCCACTGTGTTCTTTGGGACCTTCAATGCTTCCCCAGGTCAGTGCCTTGACACAATCCTGTCTTGGAGCTCTACAGACCATTTCTTCAGCCTCATGGCTTGGTTTTTGCTCGGTTTTTGCTGGGAGCTACTTTAGCATCATAGTTTGGGTTGGGTTAGCTGCTTTGCATCATATGAAAGAGGATAGATGTTGGTGTAATTGTACTCTAAACAACATGTTTAAGGCATTGATGTGAAAGCATATACAGTACTGAGTTACCTTAATAAGAGGATGTAGGATTGTTGCAATGGAGGAGAATTGGGAACAAAGTGAAAATGACATGGCTTGGGAACACCTCTCGGAACCTGGGGCCAGAAAGGGGAAGACTGGGCGAAAGCATGAGGAGGCTTTTTAGGGATTTCATTTTTGTGGAATCCAGCAGAAAAAGTATCCTGGAGAAATGGGAGTGGGAATTGTTATGGTCTCAGTCTTTGGTTTTCATGCATATATAATAATGCATAGCTTACCACATTGTTAATAGTATTATGTTTTGTGTGTTTTTGTTGCTTTCCAAGTCTTGTGCTATCACTCTCGTAGGAAACAGAAGGAGAGAGTGGAGAAACAAAAAGAAGCTCCAAATGACATGGAACAAGACAGCAGATTCAGCTGAAATGTCATTTTGTTGTGTGATTAGAGATGGAAATAAGATTGTGTATGGTGTGATCATAGACCAGGCCATAACTCTCCGAGTTTGTAAACCTCCCGGTGGTGAATGTTTTTTTTATCATTGTTCGTTCATTTATAATCATGTTTTATTTATATTTTATTTATTCATTTTCGTTATCAATTTTTGTTCATTTATAAGCAATTTCTTGCTTTTTCTTGCTTCCCCCACAACACGGGAAGCCATGTCTGGTCTGATATACAGCTGTATCGACCCTTTGGGAAGAATTAAACTTGGTTAAGCTTCACTAGTGTCCGTGAGTTATTTCCTCTGAAAATTAGAACCTAACAGTATAGTTGTTTTCTTCAAATATATATATATTTTTTTTTACCAATGATTTTTCTTGTTGGTTGTGGTTTTCAGAGGTCGTCACCAGAGAAATGCTCACTACAAAACCGTAGATCCAGTCTTTAGATGGGAGTGTTTATGCATCTTTGCAGGACAACTAACTAAAGTCTCAGTAAATCTGTGTCCAAAGGAAGTCCGTGAGAAGATATCGGACTGTGTTTTGTCTTTGCGTTGTCACATGTTGGGATTTCACATCTGCAAACCATTTTCAACAATATTCAGCTATTAACCTAACAAAAACTATTTCTGTCCCGTTTTCATCGCCTGGCTGAACTCATGACTGACTATCAACGTAGCTAGCTAGGTACCTAGGACTGTATCTGTGCCAGTAGCGTTCCCCCTATTTACACACTCGCAGTAGCGAGAGGAATTGGATTGAAGAAGTACATGCATGGTAGCGAATATGCTTGAACTGTAAATTATCGCTCGAGTTCAACTAAATGGATTATAATGTTCGGTATGACACAATTTCATGTGTACAACATCTAGAAGACTATACTGGAGCAATAGAGCATTTGTTCATGTTTTTGGATGCCCCGGAACTCCAGAATGAGGCTGAGGAAGTCAATTGCTGGTGGGGTAAGTTTTTCAAAACCAAGTGAAATTCCCCCCAAAATTTCTGCACCCTTCTATAACATGCCATTTACATCAAAGATACAGATTAGGGTCCTAAATAGTGAAATTCTCCATTCGCTCCAACATAATGTATCTTAACCGTTTTGTGGTTGGATGGCTTGAACCTCCTTCAATCATTTTCACTGGACATTTCATTTCAACACTAAAGCAAGATGGCTGCGCTTCTTTGAATCACATACCTCTTTGTCCACTTTGAAAGACAGTTTGCAATTAATTGATTTTGACCTAACTAGTAATGGCAATCCTTTTGTCCTATTATTCCTGCACAGAAATCAAGGACACTTCCTGCAGCTCTTCAAGATACAGAATGTCTTCTCTGAGGCAGTACAGCCAATCATCAGTGCTCCCTCTGCCAATGACCAGAAACCCCTACAACATGCCTACAATAAGTGCCTTCTGTACAGAGGACAATGTGTCAGAATGTATCTCATACATCAATCGGGTAAGAGACCTCAAATGTTTTAATTCATAAAAGATGTCACAATGATGTCATTGCAACCTTTGTTGCCTGCTGGGTTCATGCTTGCTTTCATGTGTTTGATGCCAGTAGCTAACCGCTAAGCTGCATGTCTGATCCCATCCCTGATTTGCCTCTGCAGGAGGTATCCTCTCTGGGCTTTCCATTGCTTTGCACAGAGTCTAACAACGGTCCTGAACTGAATCTGGTGGACGTGCTGAATAACGTGTACAACCTGCTCCAGCTGCACCGCCGGTGCCTGCAGACAGTGGAGGACATTGAAGTGGAACAGGTCAAGTCCAACAGCAACATGGACTATCTGCAGCTCAGCAACACTAGACTGAAGGTTTGCCCTTGACTTACTCACTCGCTAACCTTCTTAGTTTATTATCCTTTATTTATTCTCTTAGTCCTGTCTATGCACATCAATTGCTGTTCAAACGTGATTTACCCTTACGCAAACACATAACACATTATAAAGAGTGGACATGTAGTTTTATTAGGAATTCTAGCTTTGTAATTAAAACCACAGTTTTTATATATTTGTTTTTATATGAATCCTTATAGGATCAACTTGAACTCTCCAAGAGGGAAAACACTGGACTTCTTGAGAGAGAACGTCAGCTACAGCTGAAAGTGAAGAGCTTACATAACTGCCTGAAAAATGAAAAAGAAGAGGTACGCTTCGTTGATTTATATGGAAACTTGAGATAAGATTAGAATATCTAGTACCAGTCTATTTATTCCTAGAAAGGATTATCATGTAATAGCCTACTTGTATTGTTTTCGTGCCAGGTACAGAAACTTCAAAGCATCATAGCAAGCCGTGCCACTCAGTACAATCATGACATGAAGAGGAAAGAAAGGGAGTTCGGCAAACTAAAGGAGCGCCTGAATCAGCTTCTGATCGACAAAAAGGATAAGAAACAAAGTAATCATTCGAGTTATGCTTCATCCTCTGATCGCCCATTTTTATTTAATACGTTAATATTTTCCTTTTCACCAAATGCTATGCATCATACAGTTGATACTGTGGTGGAAGTTGACCTATGTGTAATTTCTCTATTCTAGCGTTTGAAGTATTGAACTACGTGGGAAGATCGGATGGGAAGAGAAGCCTTTGGAAAACTGGGAAGACTGAGGCCAGGTAACTATGTATACTGAACCAAAATATAAATTATGTAATAATTTCAAATCAGTCAATTTAAATAAATGAATTAGACCCTAATCTAGGAATTTTATGTGACTGGGCAAGGGCGCAGCCACGTGTGAGCCTGGGAGGGTATAGGCCCACCCACTTGGGAGCCAGGCCCAGCCAATCAAAACAAGTTTTTTTCCAACAAAAGGGCTTTATTACAGACAGAAATGCATGTCAGTTTCATCAGTTGTCCGCGTGACTGGTTCCAGACGATCCTGCAGGTGAAGAAGCCGGATGTGGAGGTCCTGGGTTGGCATGGTTACACGTGGTCTGCGGTTGTGAGCAAGGTTGGACGTACTGCCTAGTTCTCTAAAACAATGTTGGAGGCGGCTTGTAGTAGAGAAATTAACATAAAATTCTCTGGCAGCAACTCTGGGGACATTCCTGCAGTCAGCATGCCAATTGCATACTCCCTCAAAACCTGAGACATTTGTGACATTGTGTTAAGTGACAAAATGGCACATTTTAGAGTGGCATTTTATTGTCCCCAGCATAAGGTGTAATGATCATGCTGTTTAATTGGCTTCTTGATATGCCACACCTGTCAGGTGGGTGGATTATCTTGGCAAAGGAGAAATGCTCACTAACAGGGATATAAATACATTTGTGCAGAAAATATGAGAGAAATACGCTTTTTGTACATATGGAACATTTCTGTGATCTTTTATTTCAGCTCATGAAACATGGGACAAATACTTTACATGTTGTGTTTTTTTTGTCTCATACTGGCACTCATGACATTACCAATTACTTCCATCTACAGTGAGCTCCAAAAGTATTGGGACAGGGACAGTGTTTGTTGTTTTTGCTCTGTACTCCAGCACTTTGGATTTGACAATGAGGTTAAAGTGCAGACTGTCGGCTTTAATTTGAGGTTATTTTCTACCAAATTAGCGCTTTTTGTACGTAGCCCCCCCCCCCCCCCATTTTAGGGGACCAAAAGTATTGTTACAAATTCACTTGTGTATTAAAGTGCATCAAGCTTGTGACTGACAGATTTGTTTGATGCGTTTGCAGTTTTCTTTGGATGTGTTCCAGATTATTTTGTGCCCAATGGAAATGAATGGTAAATAATGTATTGTCATTTTGGAGTCACCTTTATTGTAAATAAGAGTCGATTATGTTTCTAAACACATCTACATTCATGTGGATGCTACCATGATTACGGATAATCCTGAATGAATCGTGAATAGTGATGAGTGAGAAAGTTAGACGCACAAATATCATACCCTCCCCAAAATGCTAACCACTGTTATTGTAATGGTGAGAGATAAGCATGTCTTGGGGGTATAATATTTGTGTGTCTAACTTTCTCACTCATCATTATTCACGACTCATTCAGGATTATCCGTAATCATTAATGTAGAAGTGTTTAGAAATATATTCTATTCTTATTTACAATAAAAGTGACTGCAAAATCACACACTCCATTATTTACCATTTATTTCTATTGGGCACAAGCTTGAAGTAGTCATTGCGTGCTATGAATATGGGAATTTGTCACAATACTTTTGGTCCCCTAAAATGGATGGGACTATGCACAAAAAGTGCTGAAATTTCTAAACGGTTCACCCGATTTGGATGAAAATAACCTCAAATTAAAGCTGATAGTCTGCACTTTAACCTCAGTCATTGTAGTAGAGAGTAGAGAGAATCATTTATTTCAGCTTTTATTTCTTTCATCACATTCCCAGTGGGTCAGAAGTTTACATACACTCAATTAGTATTTGGTAGCATTGCCTTTAAATTGTTTAACTTAGGTCAAACATTTCTAAGTTGGGTGAATTTTTTTACGTTTATCTCTAGGAGACAGAACGCGTCTCCTTCTTGAGCGGTATGATGGCTGCGTGGTCCCATGGTGTTTATACTTGCAGACTATTGTTTGGAAAGATGAACATGATCCCTTCAGGTGTTTGGAAATTGCTCCCAAGGATGAACCAGACTTTTTTCTGAGGTCTTGGCTGATTTCTTTTGATTTTCCCATGACGTCAAGCAAAGAGGTACTGAGTTTGAAGGTAGGCCTTGAAATATATCCACAAGTACAGCTCCAATTGACTCAAGTGATGTCAGTTAGCCTATCAGAAGCTTCTAAAGCCATGATGTAATTTTCTGGAATTTTTCAAGCTGTTTAAAGGCACAGTCAACTTAATGTATGTCATCTTCTGACCCACTGGAATTGTAATACAGTGTATTATAAGTGAAATAATCTGTCTGTAAACAATTGTTGGAAAATTACTTGTGTCGTGCACAAAGTAGATGTCCTAACCGACTTGCCAAAACTATTGTTTGTTAACAAGAAATTTGTGGTGGTTGAAAAACAAGTTTTAATGACTCCAACCTAAGTGTATGTAAATTTCCAACTTCAACTGTATGTACTCCCTATGGGAGTCCCAATCACGGCTGGTTGTGATATTGCTTGGATTCGAACCAGGGTGTCTTGTGATCCCTCAAGCGCTGCGATGAAGTGCCTTAGACCCCTGCGCCACTTGGAAGCCCCCATCATCACATGCACTGAGAAAAGACTAAGCACAGGTGAATTTCTTTATTTTTCAGACATGAGGGAGAGATGTATAAGACTCTACTGAACGACTACGACAGTCGCCACAAGGACCTATTGATGGAGAACGCAGAGTTAAAGAAAGTATTACAGCAGATGAAAAGGGATATGGTCACCATTTTGAGCCCCAGGAAACATAGCCAAAGTGGCGAGAAACATGATGACAGTCTAGAACAGGTTTGTCTAGTAGTATTGTCTTTGTCATGGGTACCCAATATGCTGTACCGGATGGTGTATTTGGTATTTACAGTCCCCTCCATATGTGTGTGGACAGTGAGGTTAACATTTTTAAATGGTCTCTAAGCTAACATTTTTCATTTGGCTCTATACTCCCGCATTTTGGATTTGAAATCAAATGTTTGAGGCAACAGTACAGAATGTCACCTATTTATTTGAGGGTATTTTCACACATCTGATTTACCATTTCGAAATGAAGCACATTAGGTATCTAGTCCCCCTATGTGAAGTCATAACTATTTGGGCAAATTCACTATGACTCAACAAACTCGTTGGATGCATTTGCAGTTTGCTTTTGTTATGTTTTGGGTTATGTCAAATTGTAGAAACCTCTCAAGGATGACCAATGGAAACAGGATGCAACTAGGGTTGCACATTTTGGGGAATATTCAGGGGTGGAAACTTTCCGTGGGAATTAACGGGAATATATGGGAATTAACAAGGATATATGCAAATTTATATTAATACCATTTAAATGTAGATTTTTTTGCATTGGATATATTTACCGTATCATAAGTAGACATAATTGCAAATTATTAAATCCTTCCAATAGAAAAATATATATAATAATTGTTGAATTGAACTTTAATTAAATAAGTTGACTCTTTGCATGGGATGATTTCACTGAACAACAAAAGAAAGGGAATATTGAATGATCCATCATATCTCCCAAAAAACGTTTTCATCATACGTCTGTAAAATTATAGTCTAGAAACTAAAGCTTTGGTTGCCTTCCTCTCAGGCCTCCATGTATTCTCCCTGGACCTCCTCAATGTCCACCTCTTGAACATCATACTGAGGCCTCGTCTTCACTGTCACTTTCCAACCTAGTTGAGGATGGCTCGTTGTCAGGCTCAAATTTGTCCAGATGGGCACCATTTTTTCAACCCTTGTATTGGTCAGCCTGTTGCGTGGTTTTGTGTGTGTTCCCAAACAAGGACCAGTTGCGCTCTGAGGAGGCTGATGTTGGTGGGATTTGGAGGATGATTGAGGCAACAGGAAAAAGAGCCTCAGATCCACAAAGTCCCTTCCACCAGGTGGCTGATGATATGTTGGCACGACTGCCATATTGCATTTCCTTCCCAAAGTCCTTACCAAACTGCAAAGAACCTAGGTCTCATCCAGGCGGCGAGACACAGTAGTGATGACACCATTGATCTCTGCACCAGACAGGATGCTCCTGCCAGCATACTTGGGGTCCAACATATACGCTGCGGCGTGTTTGGGGTTCAGGCAGAAGTCTTCACGCTTTTTGATGTATTTTAGAACTGCAGTTTCCTCTTCTTTTTTATTTAATTTAACTAGGCAAGTCAGATAAGAACACATTTTTATTTTCAATGACGGCCTAGGAACAGTGGGTTAACCGCCCCTCCCCCCATGGGTGTTGCTGGGCAGCTTCAATGTGCTGCACTTATTCTTCTCACTTTGCTTGGTGAGGTAGATTGCTGCTCTAACTTGATGACCCTTCACAAACCTAACCATTTCCTTGACTCTCTTGTAGAGTGTATCCACTGTTTTCAGTGCCATGATGTCCTCTGGGAGCAGATTCAATGCATGAGCAGCACAGCCAATGGGTGTGATGTAAGGGTAGGACTCCTCCACTTTAGACCAATCAGCCTTCATGTTCGCCGCATTGTCGGTCACCAGTGCAAATACCTTCTGTGGTCTGCAATGTAGAGACCGGTGTGTCTGTTGTCCCTTGTGTCTGTGCTCTTGTAGAATACTGGTTGAGGGATGGAGATGTAGTTAATTCATCTTTGGCCCTCGAACAGTTTACCACCCATCAGAGATGATTTGATTTGCTTGACCTTCACTTGAAATCTGTTGAACTCTGCATCCAGCATATGAGTAGATAAAGCATGTCTGGTTGGAGTGGTGTGTGCTGGGGGAAGAACATTCAAAAAATCTCTTCCAATACACATTGCCTGTGAGCATCAGAGGTGAACCATGTGAACAGCTCAAGCAAGACATTCATCAGCCATTCTCTGAATACATTCCTCCATTGAGTCAAAAAAACTTCTCATTCCAGGAGGACCATGAGCTGTTGCTATCGATAAGGTGTCTGATTCATAATTTTCACCTCTGACCAAAGTCCCTCTACTTCTATTCTAGATTGCTTGTTGTGAGCGCTGAGGGAACTTTATGCACTTGGCCAGATGATTCTGCTTCTTTGTTGCATTCTTCACATGTGATTCGGCACAGTATTTGTATACAGCTTTTCCTTCTACATTAGCTGCATATTCCTGTAAAAATTTGAAGAAAATTAGTATAAAAAAAAAACAACAAATACAATTCCATGTACAGATAAATAGTTAAGCAGTTAGATTAAACAACTCCTTTGTAAGAGAAATGTTTTAAATGAAACATGTATGGAAACGTGAATTAACACTCCTCAGTTAATAGGCTCAAGCAAGCTAAAACCCACATGGTAGCAAAAACTAACTAGCAGAAATTGTTAACAAGTTAGAAATTATTTAAACACAATTTGCTGTAGGTTACTATTTACCAGTTAACAAAAAATCATGTATGTCGTATAAAATAGTTCACAACTGAAATTACTCCGGCATAGTTTTAAAACCATCTGCACACAAAAATAGCACACTATATAAAGGTGACTGCTTAATTAAATAAATTAACCAATTAATAGTCTATGCCTGTTGTCACGACATCTCTCTGCAACAGACCAGCTCAGAAGAGGATGAGGTGTGTGACTCAAGTAGAGAGAGCCTGGAGCTGTCCTGTGAGCATGCAAGGGAACAGCTCACCAATAGCATTCGCCAGCAGTGGAGGAGACTAAAGAGCCACGTGGAGAGACTGGACAGCCAAGGTATTCTTTGTCACATACTACTCACATCATCCCTAGAGGGCAGCCACTTGTGAGGTTTTGTTTGCTTACCACCGGAGAAAAAGGTCACTCAGGATGCTCAGTTTTATTGTCTGTGGTATTATAGTTTTGTTATAAATAACATGAAAGACTACCGGACTTTGAGTTGATTAAATGTCCACTTAAAGCTCAACTGAACAGTGATACAAATCGCTTGTTATAAGTAATGTCAGTTGATGGGTGGTCATTTTACTCTGTTATCAGCCAAATCAAATGAAAAGAGTCCAATAAAAGTGGTAGCCACTGTCTGTGAAACATGAACCAACTGACACCTCTAGTGGTTCTTTGAGGAGAAGCTGTTTTTTATTTGTATATTTTTCAAACCCAGACCTTTAAATCCATTAGTTAAACCTATTATTACCGTAATCATAAACAATAAACCATCTCAGAATCACTGGTAATGTTGTGATGTGATTCCTGTCCAGCATCCTTGGTAGGGGAGAGAGCCAACATGAATGCCATCCCCAAAGAGGTCCATGAACAGGAGATGGACAGGCTGAAACTGGAGATCCAGCAGTATAAAGACTTCATCCACACGCAGCAGCAGCTCCTGCAGGTATACACTTAACTCTCTTCTCTATGATGCTGCTTGAGTTCAATACTTATTCAGCCTTGTTTGTTTTTAATTAATCTGGCTATTACACCTACAGTGTCTTATCTACCTCATTCTAGCAGACCTGTAAATTTGTCTACCTATTGCCTCAATAGATCTATCAGCATAGACATTAAAGTAAATGGAAAATACTTATTAACAACTCGAGATCTTGGGACTATAAGGTTCTATTTGACATTTTTGTCAAAAATGAGTTCACATATAATTGATATTTTAGATGTGTTCATATGTCTGTGAAGTTAGATTTTAGAAAGAGTGCATTTTAAGTGGGAAAAAATGACAAACTACAAAATGATGAGGTTCTGTCTGCAATCCAATCACAAGCCTGAACAAATACAAACGGACCAATCAGAACAATGCCTTTGCTATCTCCTTCTATTATGGTCTTGTCTAGTCAGTAATAATGGCACGGAAAGCAAAAAAAACACTTGTCAGAAATCTTAAAGTAAATGATGTTGTCTGGTGACAGTAATTCGTTTGATCATAAATATTTATTGTATTTGATGTGTTCTGACTATCATGTACATATTTAAATAGTTTGTTTTCTTAACTGAACATGTGTAATTCAGAAGTGTCAGATAGAACCTTATGGCTAAACTCAAATGGACATTTCAGAGGCGTAAGGTTCTACTGCGATTGCGCCCAACAATTTTTATTTCTTTCTTTTTTTCCCACCTTTGTTTAACCAGTTGAGAACAAGTTCTCATTTACAACTGCGACCTGGCCAAGATAAAGCAAAGCAGTGCGACAAAAACAACACAGAGTTACACATTGGATAAACAAACGTACAGTCAATAACACAATAGAAAAAATCTATATACAGTGTGTGCAAATGTAATAAGATTAGCGAGGTAAAGGCAATAAATAGGCCATAGTTGCGAAATAATTACAATTAGCATTAACACTGAGGTGATAGATGTGCAGATGATGATGTTTAACTTCCATTAAAATTGCAGAGCGCGAAATTCAAACTACAGAATTAAACAAATTTAACTTTCATAAAATCACAAGTGTAATACATAAAAATAAAGCTTAACTTCTTGTTAATTTAGCCGCTGTGTCAGATTTCAAAAGGCTTGACGGCGAAAGCACACCATGCGATTATCTGAGGACAGCGCCCCTTCATACAAAACCATGAAAAACCTATTTCAACCAGGCAGGTGCGACACGAAAGTCAGAAACAGCAATATAATAAATGCCTTACCTTTTATGATCTTCTTCTGTTGGCACTCCAAAAGGTCCCAATTACATCATAAATGGTCCTTTTGTTCGATAATGTCCTTCTTTATATCCATAAAAACTCAGTTTAGCTGGCGCGCTTCAGTCAATAATCCATCCAGTTTCCCTCCATCAAAATGCATACAAAATGAATCCCAAATGTTACTAATAAACTTTTCCAATCAAGTCAAACAAAGTTTATAATCAAACCCTAATACTTAAATAAACAATCAAATTTAAGACTGAGAATCGTTATTGTCTTTACCGGAGGAAAATACCAAAGAACGCGCTCTCATTCACGCGCTTGGAAACACTACAGCCAAAATGGGAGCCACTTAGAAAAACTACAATTTCTGGCTCATTTTTCCAAAATCCAGCCTGAAACTCTTTCTAAAGACTGTTCTAGTGGAACCATAGGAACTGCAATCTGGGAGGACTTCGCCTTATAATATAAGTGACAGCCATTGAAAATAGTGGTAGGCTGAATTTGTTTTGTTTTTTGGGGGGGGGTTGTCCTCGGGGTTTCGCATGCCATATCAGTTCTGTTATACTCACAGACATTATTTTAACAGTTTTAGAAACTTTAGAGTGTTATCCAAATCTACCAATTATATGCATATCCTAGCTTCTGGGCCTGAGTAACAAGCAGTTTACTTTGGGCACACTTTTGATCCGGACGTGAAAATACTGCCCCCTACCCAAGAAGGGTTAAGTAGAGATACTGTGGTGCAAAAGAGCAAAAATAAATAACAATATGGGGATGAGGTAGTTGGGTGGGCTATTTACAGATGGGCTGTGTACAGGTGCAATGATCGGTAAGCTGCTCTGACAGCTGATGCTTCAAGTTAGTGAGGGAGATATAAGTCTCTAGCTTCAGTGATTTTTGCAATTCGTGGCAGCAGAGAACTGGAAGGAGTTGGCTTTGGGGATGACCAGTGAAATGTACCTGCTGGTGCGCGTGCTATGGGTGGGTGCTGCTATTGTGACCAGTGAGCTAAGATAAGGTGGGGCTTTACCTAGCAAAGACTTATAGATGACCTGGAGCCAGTGGGTTTGGCGACAAATATGAAGCGAGGGCCAGCCAACAAGAGCATACAGGTCGCAGTGGTGGGGTGTATATGGGGCTTTAGTGACACAACGGATGGCACTGTGATAGACTACATCCAATTTTCTGAGTAGAGTGTTGGAGGCTGTTTTGTAAATGCCATCGCCAAAGTCAAGGATCGGTAGGATAGTCAGTTTTACAAGGGTATGTTTAGCAGCGTAAGTGAAGGAGGCGTGTTGCGAAATAGGAAGCTGATTCTAGATTTAATTTTGGATTGGAGATGCTTAATGTGAATCTCAGGATTTTTATACTCTGCAACTTTAGGACCTTTATGGGTTATGAAAGAAGAATCCACTACAAAACAGATCTGGGATGTGAAAACATTGATGCTTTAATATCTCAGAACTTTGCTTTGCACCGATAAAACATTATAGTCCCAAGGTCACGAACTGCTACCTCACTTGTCAGTAATAATCAGTTGTCTGTAATTCTCCCTCCTAATCCTCAGTCTCCACTGCTCTGTGTGTTCTGTTCTCACAGCAGCAGCTGAACTCCCCATGTGACGATGAGACAGCCTCGCTGCTCAACGACTGCTACATGCAGGAGGAGAAGGAGCGCCTTAAGGAGGATTGGAAGTCCTTCGAAGAAAAAAGGAAGAACTTTGAGGCGGAAAGGAGGAACTTCACAGAGGCAGCCATAAGACTGAGCCACGAGGTACAGAGAGGGTACAAGAGGGCAGATAACTTGGAAATTTGATTACTTGCAATTTCATGAATTATTTTATTTCAAAGTGAATTATTCAGGCTAATATTCAAACATTTGTCCTGCAGAGAAAAGCATTTGAGGAGGACCGCGCTACATGGCTCAAACATCAGTTTTTAAACTTGACTCCATTTGGAGATCAAATGAAACCACAGATGTCAAAGTCTCAAAGTGCCTTATCAGGATGTAAGTAATTAGCTACTCCTGAATACCATCAGCACCAAGCTGGAGGACATGGCTCTTCCTTCATATCAGTCAAATCAAATAGAAAGCATTTGTCTCTGAACATTTCATAAAGCGACCTGCACCGAAATTCCCAAAAGAGAAAGTCTACTGTAGGGCACATTGGTGGAATTGGTGAAAACTGTTTTGTCTGGTTGTTGACACATCATGACTTATTTAATATCTTTTGCCAGGGGCTGAGTCAAAGGTTAGGCCTGTGTCGACTCCAGCAAAGTTAAATAAATCACTATCCCACACGGCTTTCTCCACATCCAGAGCCTCCCCAGCGAAGACGCCATCCACGGCAGATCTGTATCGCACACACCGCCTTATCCCAGAAAAAAGGTACCCTACACATGATATAGATATTCATAACAGGTACACGTTACAGTGCAGCACTCAACACAATTGCAAAACGAAAACAAACTAATTGCAAAAGGAAACTAACAAAGCAGAGCTTAAATCAATTGAAGCAACCGTCTCATACATATGTAGATAGATGTCCTCTGTATGCACTGACTGTTTGTTGCTCTGGTTTAGAGGAACTGCTAGCTAAATAACTATAATGTCAAGAATTCAAGACTTTGCTCTCGATGTGGATGAAGACGTAATGCTGTATAAAATGTTCTTTCCAGCCCAAGCACAATCCACCCAAAGCAAGACTCCAGCATCCTTCGCAATGGTGACATTCCTGCCCAGCTCCGACACGTGAATGGAGGAGCAAATTGCTGAGCATACACATTCACGGGAGATAGAAATGGCTCCATTTAAACACAGGGATAGACACCTTGGCCTTTTCCCATGACAATCCATGCTCTTAAACCATTCAATATCAAGTGTAGTATCAAAGGTAGTCAGACACACTTAAATGGAAACGCCAAACACAAAATATATTTAGTTCTTGTTTGTAGAACTTTATAAAATAAAAATCTATAATTTAACTAGACAAAAAGGACCCGGACAGACGAGGCCCCTGTCTTAGTTTTGATAGAGCCATAATATTTTGGCTGCTGAGTGGCTCATTGTAAATGACAGGGACAAATTAGTGTGGTTTTTAATGTAATGTTGGTGTTTGTAGAAGTCGTTTTGTATATATTTAATGTCAAATGTCTTTGTTGTATTACCTTTTTGTTAAGGTCATGTAGTTTTATAAAGTTGAATGTTTATCCGTCGGCACTCTGTAAGAGCGTAATGTATTTATCATGGTCAACATTGTTTCCCCCTTAAATGTTTGATAGCATCTTAGAATGTACTTTTATTTCAATGCTGCTGATACACCAAAGGCAATAAGATATATTAGTTCTGTCAATTTCATAAATACATTTAAATTGTGTCTTTCCCCTTGAAGTGATTGTGGTGATGATGACAAAACAATATTGCTCAAGGCTATTGTGTTTATTGTTGTTGATGCAGCGCACGGAACAGTCACAGCGAGGCAGATGCACTTTATAACTGCATATATCACTTTGAAAGTGTTTTCTGCATTGATTTCTTATTTTACAATTCACCATGAAAAGTGATTGCCATTAGATTACTGTTGTTAGAGGGCTATAATATATCAGAGACCATCTTTGAATGCACAGTTGGATTTATTACAATTTGAATGGTCAAGATCTCAGTGATGTGAAATGATGTATTTTCTGTTAGAAAGGTTACATAGTATCTGCTCCACCAGAGCTCTAAGCACACTGCTCAGAGCAGCAACAGGCCACATGGGCTTCTGCCTTCTCCCTCAGGTCCACACTCTAATCATAGATGCTGCTCAGATATTCAGAGCGGTTCAGGTTGGAATCTGTAATATGAAAGAAAGTAAGAAATCAGTATTTTTTGAATACATCACATACAGTATGGTGTCTTCAGTAAAACAGTTGCCCATTCTAGATTCACTGACTGCCAGGCAGTGGAATTGTGTAGGTGGTCCTCACTGGGAGGCAGACAGTGCAGGACATGCTTAACAGTAGCATTTGGACTTCTTGCCATCAACAATCACCTGCTTCTCCAGCTTCAGACTCAGGATTCATGTGACATTCTGGGATAGAGAGGTACAGTAATAATGTTAACTAAATGAACTGACATTTGTTAAAGTGATGCAACATCGGCAGTTCTCGGAAGAAAGCACCCAAGAATGGGCAAAGCTGATTGGGCTCTGGAGGCCACTAGGTGTT
This sequence comes from Oncorhynchus mykiss, assembly GCF_057628025.1. Lineage (NCBI taxonomy): Eukaryota > Metazoa > Chordata > Actinopteri > Salmoniformes > Salmonidae > Oncorhynchus > Oncorhynchus mykiss. Next base: position 51,032,310 of record NC_143025.1, read on the forward strand.
CCGTACTCCTGTCTGACTTCCCCATCAGCCTTTCCCCAGATTCAACAGGTCTGTCCCTTCATTCAGTCCACAACTTGAAACTGAGTGCCAAAATCATACGATTTAAAACTTCTCTAGCTTATGTTTTAGTACCCTTTAAAAGCACTAACCTTTTGGTGACATTTGGTTGGGCACTTCACCTAGTCTTAAAGTGAATTTCCTGCAATTCTATTTTGCCGTGGGGCAGAGATGTTTTAGTTTCACATCTGAATCCTAGGTTTCTTCCTTGGTTCCTTCCTTTCTATGGAGTTTTTCCTAGCCACCGTGCTTCTACATCCGCATGCAAATCAAAATGTATTTATATAGCCCTTCTTACATCAGCTGATATCTCAAAGTGCTGTACAGAAACCCAGCCTAAAACCCCAAAGAGCAAGCAATGCATGTGTAGAAGCACGGTGGCTAGGAAAAACTCCCTAGAAAGGCCAAAACCTAGGAATACACCTAGAGAGGAACCAGGCTATGAGGGGTGGCCAGTCCTCTTCTGGCTGTGCCAGGTGGAGATTTTAACAACATGGGAAAGATGTGCATATGTTCATAAATGACCAGCATGGTCAAATAATAATAATCACAGTAGTTGTCGAGGGTGGAACAGGTCAGCACCTCAGGAGTAAATGTCAGTTGGCTTTTCATAGCCGATCATTGAGAGTATCTCTACCACTCCTGCTGTCTCTAGAGAGTTGAAAACAGCAGGTTTACGACAGGTAGCACATCCGGTGAACAGGTCAGGGTTCCATAGCCGCAGGCAGAACAGTTGAAACTGAAGCAGCAGCACGGCCAGGTGGACTGGGGACAGCTAGGAGTCATCATGCCAGGTAATCCTGAGGCATGGTCCTAGGGCTCAGGTCCACAGAGAGAGAGCATGCTTAAATTCATGCAGGACACAGGATAAGTACTCCAGTTATAACAGACTGACCCTAGCCCCACGACACAAACTACTGCAGCATAAATACTGGAGGCTGAGACAGGAGGGGTCAGGTGGCCCCTTCCAATGATACCCCCGGACTGGGCCAAACAGGCAGGATATAACCCCACTCACTTTGCCAAAGCACAGCCCCCACACCACTAGAGGGATATCTTCAACAACCAACTTACCATCCTGAGACATGGCCGAGTATAGCCCACAAAGATCTCCGCCACAGCACAACCCAAGGGGGAGCGCCAACCCAGACAGGAAGACCACGTCAGTGACTCAAACCACTCAAGTGACACACCCCGCCTAAGGACGGCACGGAAGAGCACCACCTACTGAAGAGATGAGTCTTCAATAAAGACTTAAAGGGTGAGACCGAGTCTGCGTCTCTCACATGGGTAGGCAGACCATTCCATAAAAATGGAGCTCTATAGGAGAAAGCCCTGCCTCCAGCTGTTTGCTTAGAAATTCTAGGGACAATTGGGTGGCCTGCGTCTTGTGACTGTAGCATATGTGTAGGTATGTATGGCTGGACCAAATCGGAAAGATAGGTAGGAGCAAACCCATGTAATGCTTTGTAGGTTAGCAGTAAAACCTTGAAATCAGCCCTTGCCTTAACAGGAAGCCAGGGTAGGGAGGCTAGCACTGGAGTAATATGATAATTTTTGGGGTTCTAGTCAAGATTCTAGCAGCCGTATTTAGCACTAACTGAAGTTTATTGAGTGCTTTATCCGGGTAGCCGGAAAGTAGAGCATTGCAGTAGTCTAACCAAGAAGTATCAAAAGAGTTGATTAATATTTCTGCATTATTTTTGGACAGAAAGTTTCTGATTTTTGCAATGTTACATAGATGGAAAAAAGCTTTCCTTGAAATGGTCTTGATATGTTCGTCAAAAGAGAGATCAGGGTCCAGAGTAACGCCGAGGTCCTTCACAGTTTTATTTGAGACGACAATACAACCCATCAAGATTAATTGTCAGATTCAACAGAATATCTCTTTGTTTCTTGGGACCTAGAACAAGCATCTCTGTATTGTCCGGGTTTAAAAGTAGAAAGTTTGCAGCCATCCACTTCCTTATGTCTGAAGCACAGGCTTCCAGCGAGGGCAATTTTGGGGCTTCACCATGTTTCATTGAAATGTACAGCTGTGTGTCATCCACATAGCAGTGAAAGTTAACAGTATGTTTTCGAATGACATCCCCAAGAGGTAAAATAAAAAGTGAAAACAATAGTGGTTCTAAAACTGAACCTTGAGGAACACTGACATTTCCAGTTGTTTATCAAACCATCCACAGAGACAAACTGATATCTTTCCTACAGATAAGATCTAAACCAGGCCAGAACTTGTCTGTGTAGACCAATTTGGGTTTCCAATCTCTCCAAAAGAATGTGGTGATCGATGGTATCAAAAGCAGCACCTAGGTCTAGGAGCACGAGGACAGATGCAGAGCCTCGGTGTGTAGCCATTAAAAGGTAATTTACCACCTTCACAAGTGCAGTCTCAGTGCTATGATGGGGTCTAAAACCAGACTGAAGCATTTCGTATACATTGTTTGTCTTCAGGAAGGCAGTGAGTTGCTGCGCAACATCTTTTTCTAAAATTTTTGAGAGGAATGGGTGATTCGATATAGGCCAATAGTTAAAAAAAAATATTTTCTGGGTGTCACGCCCTGATCGTAGATTGCTTTGTAAGTTTCTATTTTTTGTTTGATCAGGGTATGATGTGGGTGGGCATTCTATGTTTGTATGTCTAGGTTTTGTATTTCTATGTATTTGCCGGGTATGGTTCTCAATCAGGGACAGCTGTCTTTCGGTGTCTCTGATTGAGAACCATACTTAGGTAGCCTGTTTTCATACTGTTAGTTGTGGGTGGTTATTTTCTGTTTAGTGTTGGTTGCACCTTGCAGAACTGTTTCGGCTATTCTTTTGTTATTTTGTATTCAGTGGTCAGTCAGTTAAGCTATTAAAGATAAACCCGTACCCCGCTGCACTTTGGTCCAATGACAGTGGACAAAGGTTTGGCTTTTTCAAGAGAGGCTTTACTAGTAGTTTCAGTAGTTTAGTTGGAGTAGGGTCCAGTATGCAGCTTGAAAGTTTAGAGGCCATGATTATTTTCATCATTGTGTCAAGAGATATAGTACTCAAACTTTTGAGTGTCTCCCTTGATCCTAGGATCTGGCAGAGTTGTGCAGACTCAGGACAACCTGAGCTTTGGAGGAATACGCAGATTTAAAGAGTCCGGAATTTGCTTTCTAATGATCATGATCTTTTCCTCAAAGAAGTTCATGAATGTATTACTGCTGAACAGAAAGCCATCCTCACTTGGGATGCTGCTTTTTAGTGAGCTTTGTGACAGTATCTGAAATAAATTTCAGATTGTTCTTATTTTCGTCAGTTAAGTTAGAAAAATAGGATGATCGAGCAGCAGTGATGGCTCTTCGATACTGCACGGTACTGTCTTTCCAAGCTAGTCGGAAGACTTCCAGTTTGGTGTGGTGCCATTTCCGTTCAAATTTTCTGGAAGCTTGCTTCAGAGCTCGGGTTTTTTCTGTATACCAGGGAGCTAGTTTCTTATGACAAATGTTTTTCGTTTTTAGGGGTGAGACTGCTTCTAGGGTATTGCGCAGTTAGGTGGTTAATTGATTTTTGTCCTCTGACGTCCTTGGGTAGGCAGAGGGAGTATGGAAGGGCATCAAGGAATCTTTGGGTTGTCTGAGAATTTATAGCCTGACCTTTGATGATCCTTGGTTGGGGTCTGAGCAGATTATTTGTTGTGATTGCAAACATAATAAAATGGTGGTCCGATAGTCCAGGATTATGAGGAAAAACATTAAGATCCACAACATTTATTCCATGAGACAAAACTAGGTCCAGAGTATGACTGTGGCAATGAGTAGGTCCGGAGACATGTTGGACAAAACCCACTGAGTGGTTTTGATGGCTCCGAAAGCCTTTTGGAGTGGGTCTGTGGGCTTTTCCATGTGAATATTAGTCACCAAAAATTAGAATATTGTCTGCTATGACTACAAGGTCCGATAGGAACTCAGTGAGGAACGCTGTATATGGCCCAGGGGGCCTGTAAACAGTAGCTATAAAAAGTGATTGAGTAGGCTGCATAGATTTCATGACTAGAAGCTCAAAATACGAAAAAAAATGGGATTTTTTGTAAATTGAAATTTGTTATTGTAAATGTTAGCAACACCTCCGCCTTTGCGGGATGCACGGGGATATGGTCACTAGTGTAACCATGAGTTGAGGCCTCATTTAACACAGTAAATTCATCAGGCTTAAGCCATGTTTCAGTCAGGCCAATCACATCAAGATTATGATCAGTGATTAGTTAATTGACTATAACTGCCTTGGAAGTGAGGGATCTAACATTAAGTAGCCCTATTTTGAGATGTGAGGTATCACAATCTCTTTCAATAATGGCAGGAATGGAGGAGGTCTTTATTCTAGTGAGAATGCTAAGGTGAACACCGCCATGTCTATGTTTGTAGATAAGATGAGAGCACCCCTCCAGCTAGGATGGAGTCCATCACTCCTCAACAGGCCAGGCTTGGTCCAATTATCTACAAATTCCCAAAATCTTTTGGGAGGGGCAGAAAACAGTTTTCAACCAGACATTGAGTTGTGAGAGCTCATCACAATTGGGAGGGGGCCAGAGACAATTACTCGATGCCGACATCTTTCAAGCTGATTTACACACTGAAGCTATGTTGCGCTTGGTGACCTCTGACTGTTTCATCCTAACATTGTTGGTGCCAACATGGATAACAATATCTCTCTACACTCACCAGTTTTAGCTTTAGCCAGCACCATCTTCAGATTAGCCTTAACATCGGTAGCCCTGCCCCCTGGTAAACAGTGTATGATCGCTGGATGATTTGTTTCAAGTCTAATACTGCAGGTAATGGAGTCACCAATGACTGGGGTTTTCAATTTGTCAGAGCTAATTTATTTTTTATTTTACCAATATTTAACTAGGCAAGTCAGTTAAGAACAAATTCATATTTTCAATGACTGCCTAGGAACAGTGGGTTAACTGCCTGTTCAGGGGCAGAATGACATATTTGTACCTTGTCATTTGAACTTGCAACCTTTCGGTTATTAGTCCAACACTCTAACCACTAGGCTACCCTGCCACTAATGGTGGGAGGCTTCAGCGTCTCAGACCCCGTAACAGGAGGAGTAGAGACCAGTGAAGGCTCGGCCTCTGACTCCGACTCGCTGCTTATTGGGGAGAACCGGTTGAAAGTTTCTGTTGGCTGAATGAGCGACACCGGTTGAGCATTCTTCAGCATTTCCCTAACCGTAAAGTTGTCAGGTAGCAAAGTAAGGTTAGCAACAAAACGCACAGCAGCACGTAAACTGCATTGCTTGCTGTTTGGTGTTGTAGGCTGGGTTTCTGTATAGCACTTTGTGACATTGGCTGATGTAAAAATTGCTTTATAAATACATTTGATTGATTGATTGACAGATTCGCACCCACTTTGAGATCTAAATATAAATGTAACCTTGAGCGACAGGGAGAGAGAACTCCAGGGCCAGACCCTGGTCTCTTCACCATGAGATACTGTCTTGCTGTGAATTAAGTATCATTCATACAAATCTTAACCTTGTGACCCATTCATATATATTTTGGTTGTCATGAACATCCAAGAGGATGGACTTTGCTATAAAATGCTGTGTCTCAAACCAGCTCATTGAGTTCTCAGTGATCACCTCCAGGGGAGATTACCGACCAGCTCCATTACTGCACTAATAAATAATACAGTTTGATTGCTTTACTAAAAGTCTCTCCTTTTGATTACAATAATTCCACCACACCTTACCAACACATGCAGTGCCCTTTGCTCTGTTGACCAAATCCTCCCCCTTTCTTTTTTATTTTCTTTCTGAGTAGCCCACACAGCGCTCCCCATCCCAGTAAGGATGTGTCTGTCATGAACACCCTGCGAGACACAACTCGGCTCATGACAACCCCTTACAGCAGTCGCGGTACTCTTGAAGGAGTCAATGCCCTTAGGCACGACGGGGATTACTTGAGCAACCAATGGCAGTGGTTCAATTTGTCCAGACACGTAGCAATCACCCAGTGCTGAAACAGACATCAACAGAAGTCCCAGAGTTAACACAGCTATCATAGAGGACATAAGACCCAATAACTGCATGCACAAGGGAAAAGGCACTGAGTGCCCCAGCTGAAACCGTGCCAGACAGGGCCAGAATGCAACCCTCTGTTGAGACAAAAATGCATGATTCAAAACCGAGTCCAGAACGAGACCCAGAAACTGAATGCACCGAGCCAGAGTCAAACAACTTTTTTTGTGATTCATTGTGAATCCCAGCGACTGAATGTAGTAAACCAGCATAGCTGCGTGGAGCTCTACATGTTCCCTTATCTCCGCTACGACCAGCCAATCGTCCAGATAGGCCAATACTCTGATCCCCTGGCACCGCACCGGTGCCAAAGCCACCTCCACCACCATAGAAAAGTTGCAGGAAGATGGGGAGAATGTTTAAATGAGATTTGATAGAAGCAATTCATATTGCCTCCAGACAGCTGTTGTGTGTAATAGCACATGCATCCTTCAGATCTATGGAGGTGAACCAATCGCTGGGACGCACCAACTGCAATGGAAGTGTGAGCATTTTCAATATTCAACATTGAGGTATTTGTTTAAAGCACACAAGTCCAGGATGGGACGCAATGTTCCACCACTCTTGGGAAATAACAACTACTGACTGTACCAACTGCTCTGTACTTCTGACTAGAGGTCTTCACGGATCCACCTTCACCCGAATACACAAGACCCAATCTAGGACCCGAGCGGATCCGGATCCAGAATGCTAAATGATGTCACAGGTCTGGGTCGGATCTTATATGATTTCTACGAGTTTCGGGTATGTGTAATTTCAATTGACTTGTCCGGAAGGTCCCATACAGATCCGAACATGACTGCTGCATCAGAGAGAGAGGTGAAGAAATTGCATAATTTATGCTGCTGCTCTTTGCTTTTCATTAGAGTGGCGCATGTACCTTGTTGTTGTTGGCCAATCATAAGCCATCAAAGCGGCAATAGGATACAGTCCTATAGCCTCAGTGTGGGGCAAAAGTGAGGAAATATCTAATCAATGGAAGATGTGAAAAGTGATCATACTTTATCACTCAGATATGAACAATGGTGCTAATTTGCAAAGTCATCAACAGCTTTTGTTTCAATTCAACCCAGGATTCAACTAAAAACAGACAATACAATATGCTTAGGGTTTCAAGCTCTGGGTAATTTTAAACACAATGATTTTTTTGTGATATTGAATTGTATTTGGTTGTCAACACAACCAAATATCTACATTTGAAGGAGAGGCATCTTCTGCTTGGATAATTTCATATGTGCCACTGACTAAGTCTACAAATTAATAATTTATATGGTGGATTCAAGTCTCCATCCCAACCAAAATCAAAGTTAAAGAATAGGACTAAATCAGATCAAATCAAACTTTAAAGGCACTTTAAATCAAGTTTGATTTGATTTAGTCCTATTATTTAACTTAGATTTTTGGTTGAGATGGAGATGTGAATCCAACATAACATAACAATGTTTTATTTGTCAGTGGCACAGATCGAACTATCCAAGCAGAAGATGCATCTCCTTCAAATGTTGATATTTGGTTGTGTTGATAGCCGAACACCATTAAATATCATTTTTGAAATACAATAAATAGCCTATTAACTTGTCGACAAGTTAACAAATTATACTGTATGTTGAATTCACATCTCCAACTCAACGAAAAATAAAAGTTAAAGAATGGTATTTTGGTATTTTGCCAGTGGCTCAGATGGAAAAATCCAAGCAGTTGATACCTTTAAATATGGATATTTGATGGCGTTGTCAAACAAACACAATTCAATATTACTTTTGTAATACAGTAAATAGCCTAAAGTTATCTTACAAACGAATATAACATTCAACCTTAAAATGAGTAACACATCCATGGCCACATTTTCAGGTAACTGTAACTATACATTTATTTTTATGTAATCATATAACGTGTGCAAGATGTCCAAGATAGGATGCGTAGGTCGTCGTAGGTCTGGGCATATTTTCACAATTACTGTAATAATCTACACAGAATCTTGAATGGCATTGATCATTTGCACCATGTAATTATTATGAATCTCAACTGCAATCCAGGTCATTTGGTTCGGCTATTAGAAGAAGCACAGTGATAACACATTAACAAACAAAATATCTGACATTGTATTCCAATTTGAACTTTGTTGAATATATACAGTGAGGCCCAAAAGTATTTGGACAGTGACACATTTTTGTTGTTGTTATGGCTCTGTACTCTAGCACTTTGGATTTGAAATAATATGATGACTATGAGGTTAAAATGCAGACTGTCAGCTTTATTTTGAGGGTATTTTCATGCTAGGTAAACCGTTTAGAAATTATTGCACTTTTTGTACATAGTCCCCCCATTTTAGGGAACCAAAGGTATTTTGACAAATTCAGATAAAGTAGTAAAAATATGAGTATTTGGTCCCATATACAGTACCTAGCATGCAATTGTAACCGGTGCTGTACTGCACCGCTGTCACTGTGCGTTGTGTGTGGTTGATTGAGACTATAGACGTGGACTTTGGAGATTAAGTTGTTTAATGAATCAGAATTCACTCTCTGCATCTGCATCCAAAAGGAAATAAAACATTTGTAGAGCACATATGTTCTGAGAATCGTCCCTCTTTCTACAACAGATGCACAAGGGACTGGGATCGTTCGAGGAGCTAGCCACCGTTCACACATACACATGCTAATACCTTAGCTAGCTATTAACCACATATTGAATTCAGAATGTTAATATCATCCTAAAAAATAAAATTACAAGTGCATCTTAACAATACCATCCACCTATGAGTAACCTCTAAATATACATTATTCATGAACAAAACACTGTGTATATGACTTTGTGCTTAAAAGAATCAAACTTTTCTGAAGACGACAGAAAAAGCGTGCCTACCTCTCATTGTGCATCAAAATGATTTGAGCACGAGCACGCAGGAGAGAGAATAAAGTAGACGGCACGGGTCAACATTTTGATTGATGACCCTGTGTCCATGATGACGTGTACATGTCCAAATATGGGCCTCCGACCATGCCATCCTGTTCCTGTGGTCACGTGTTAGAGGGTGTGTTATTTTATATCTATATTGCATCCTTTGAAGTAGTCATACTGGTCATTCATTATGCAGACATTTGTTTTATTAGACTCTATTTCTCATTAGGAATACGGTTGTCAGCCCCTTGGAGGCTTGATGCATGTACAAAGAAAAAGTACCAAATTCAACCATGGGTGGCTGTTAACTAAAATAATGGCAATGCGTGTAGTCATGTTAAGGTTTTCATTGTTTTCTTGTCAGAGTTTTATGGTTTTGCATATGACTGTGCATTACATGCTGTCGTAATAGGGTTGAGGATCAGATCAAGCTGTCACGATCGTCGTAAGAAGCGGACCAAAGCGCAGCGGGGTGTGAATGCATCGTTTTAATGGATGACGAAAACACGAAGTAAACTGAACAAGCCAATAAATGAACAACGACCGTGACGCTATATACCAAATGTGCTGACACAAGCACCTAACATAGACAATCACCCAACAATGACAAAACAGGCTACCTAAATATGGTTCCCAATCAGAGACAACGACTAACACCGGCCTCTGATTGAAAACCATATCAGGCCAAACACAGAAAAAGACAAACTAAACATACAGCATAGAATGCCCACTCAGATCACACCCTGACCAAACAAAACCTATAAACATACATAGAAAACTATGGTCAGGGCGTGACACAAACCTATTGGGAATTCTTGATCAATCAAAATGTACCTGTTTTCTGTATAGAATGACATGTATACAGATTATATTACAACTTTTTGTGTTTTGGCTTAGTGGTTGTTTCTTTACTAACTAGGAAAACTCAACAGTGTGTAAGTCTGAGAAACATTATTGAGATGGTTGGTTTATTGTTGTTGAAAGCTTGAAATGTACACACATTGAGAAGTGATATTGCAGCAACAGTTTTAAAGTGGGTAATTGTATTATATATATATATATATCCTTGCATGTTTGAATTAGAGCTCCTTTAAAGTATTTTCATCACCGCCTGGTAAACACATTCTTGTAAATTGTCTACGTTGACATTTCTGGTTATGTCTCACATGTAACGTAATAATACTAAAGATTATGATAATAATGTTATATTATTTTTATAATAATACATATCTGCAAACCAAATGTATTTCTGAAAACCCCTTTTTGCATCTTCAATAGTTGTAGATTTTCCAACGTTCGTAGATGATCCTCAGGGGCATATAACAACCAGGGTTGTTGTAGAGTTCAACACTCAGGAGTCAATGTCCTAGCTTTTGTCTTTTTCATAGCCTGAGAGAGAGAATATATTCCACAGCCTTGGTTTCTAATCATACTTTCTAATCAATAAGCAGGTCATGTTGACCCTAAGAGGGCAGAAGCTATTGTTTACAAACAGTGTGAATAAAAAAACATTGTTTCATTGTATAAATAGTCTTCATTTTTAAAAACGTACATGTAAATGCCTAGAATTAATACCTATCATTCTTAAATAATATATATCTATATACATACACATCACCTTGAATATTCAACTCCCCCTCAAAAAAGTTCCATGAGGAAGGAATGATTCCCCGATTATCGTTTTTATCTGTCCTGGGACTGCTGCCTGGTGTTTGGAGTTAGGGTAAGGCCGCTAGTACAAGAAACGTAGAATAGCATCTGTTTCATCGGTTCCTCCGATGTCGTTCAGAGTCCCTAATGCATCCAAGTCACCCGTTGTGTCAGTTGTCCATCATACCTAAAAAAAATTAAATAATAATAATAATAATTTTAAAACATCGTTGTCCCCCTGTTTAAAACACAAATAACTCGTGTTTAATATTACAATATCACGATAATATTCAAACAAAACTTATATATATATATATATATATATATATATATTTTTTTTTTTTAATTCACAAAATATATTGAGGGCTTTACAGACTATGTTATCTGTCCTGGCAGCTAAATATTCAGGGCTGTGTGTTTGCGCTAAAGCTGTGGTAACATAGTGTTAAAATGTATGCTCCACTAGACTCGCTCCACGTTCTGTCCCTAACTAGCGAATGTACGGAATGAGTTTACAGGGCCGTGGTGGCATTTTTTCGGGAGATATCATGTATGCAACACCCTGTATATTTGGTTTAGAGTACAAAGGCGGTGAATTCAAACAACAGGAGGGGGTGTCGAGACATTCTGTCTACAACCGGGGTGGGGGGCACCGGGCGCTGATTAGAGATATCAATATTTAACCCCGGGCGTTCGGGAGATATCTCGACATGCCGTATGCATGATGGTGCACACCTTGGTTTTAAACGATTCTCTACAGATAGAATGGGGCTACATGGTTGGGCCCTGTTGAACACACACACACACACACACTTTTGTTTTTGAAACGCACACACACTCCTGCTGCTCCGTCACACGCACACTCACGCACGCCCCCTGATTTTCGGTGTCTTTTTTTGTTCGCGACAGACCGGGGTGATGGCTGGAAAGGACATTTCCCATCGTTAAAGGGTGAGATACTGTTTTAAAACCATTGATTTAATTCCAAAATATATAGTACAAACTTTTTAAAGACATGTTAGAATTAATTACCAAATTGTACTACTATTTAAACATGCATCATTAGTGTTATTATGTAAAAACATTGGAGGCCTACAGTTGTACATTATTATAAACTTTATAACATACCATTGTAGGAAAGACTATAAAATAATACATGTTTTTTTCAGACATTACATTTCTTTGTGACAGACCGTGGTGATGGATGGAAAGGACATTTTCCTGTCATTAAAGGGTGATATATTGTGTATTCTATAATAATTTAAGGTCCATAAATATTTGATGCAAAATAATGAAAGCTTAATGTAGTTCAGATAGAGCACGATCAGCAGGGCGGGCGATAAGAGTACACAACTGTATCAACGGCTTGAATTTCTGACAAAATAATATTATCAATGTGTACAATATATTTGTTTATTAGACCTACCAACATATAACAAAATATTGAGATACTAAAAAATGTATATGCAACCTGTGGACTGATCTAGACTATGTTGAAATAATCTAAATGAATGCAGCGACCACTTCATTAAAAACCTATAGATGCATTTGACCGTAGACCATTTTGTTTTATAATGGTTACATGTTCAGTACACACCCTTGCATTCTATATTATAAAGTGGGCTGTTGGTCTTTGAGGTCCGTTATGTCAATTTGCCTTTATACATCTCATTGACCTACTGTCAACTCCCTCCGTTGTAAACATCTACAATAATCATTAGACGTACGCGTCAGAGTTATCATACCCCGTGTCGGGGTTTGTACAGAGTTGGGTAAATCCGCTTTTTGCTCCCCACTTACATGGGTAATAATCTCCAAGCTGCTCTAAACGTTGATGTTTTGGTGTCTCTAGGTTCATCTCTAGACTGTTGAATGAGGCCTGTTACAACTTTCTTACAAAACCTTTAAAGGGAGTTTGTGAAACCATTCAGTCGTGGATGTATGTAAAACATATTTAACACGAATTGCAGGTTACAGAAGACTCCTGTTGTACTATGAATCCCCACTCATCCCTGTTAGATCTTGATGTGTTGGCTCTCTATGTATGTACATGTTTATAATCCACATAGTGTGAATATTGTTTTCCATAAAGTTAATAACCCCCTAAACCGAAATATGAAATTACCGCTTCCCCTATCGTTAAAGCGTGAGATACATTTTTAAAACCAGTGATTTAATTCAAAATATTTTGTACATTCATTTTAACACATGTTATAATTCAAAATGTTTACTATTTCTTACAGATAAAGGGTCCGGTTAGCCCTAACCATTATCCGTTTCGAATTCACCATCGCAAAGACGCTTGTCCGCACCATCAAAACTCCGTAAGTTTTCCCTCCATGTGTAGATCAACCATCCTGCATGTAAATCCTGGGTATGCCCACATTATTAATTAATAAGATGTGTAGAAAACTGTTTAGCCATAAGTAAAGGCCTTTCATAAAGAGGCTGTCATGATTGCCTGTGCCACATATTTAACACATATTGCTTGTTAAAGAATACTACCGTTGTACATTTAATATCCACTAGCAGATTTCGTCGAATTTGCACAAATTCTGTCATGTTACTGTGGTCTTTTTAAAAATCAATAAATATGTGTGTAAAGTGTACATGTTTGTTTCACTGTAGATTTGTTTAAGCCCTCCTAGAAACACCTCATTTTATCCCACAGCATTAATTAATAAGCTGTGTAGAGTAAAGGCCTTTGATAAAGAGGCTAAACCTGAATCTGAAATTACCTTTAGGATCTTTTCTTTGGGGTTCTAATCTCTCCAGGTGTACATGCACTTAAAATCCTTAGGCTGGAGCCATCTGGAAGTTCTGTGCATGTACATATAAAGATAACTAAATAGGAAACTAGGCTGAGAAACATTATTTAGATGGCTGTTTAATTGTTGTTGAAAGCTTGAAATGGACACAATGCCAAGGGACCTTGTTTCTAACACACACACTCCAGCTTCATAGATAGCAACCAATGACGGCCTAGGAACAGTGGATTAACTGCCTGTTCAGGGGCAGAACGACAGATTTGTACCTTGTCAGCTTGTCAACCTTCCAGTTACTAGTCCAACGCTCTAAGACACTAGGCTACCCTGCCGCCCCTAAAGTGAAGTCATGTTAGTCACATTACACCTAATCTCATTCCCAGACACTTCCGCCCAAATGTGCAGAAGGTCTGGTGGACCAACACATTAAACTTGGCCTTCATTAGTTAAGGTTAGGTTTAACATTACTATTTAAGAAGATCAATTGTGTAAATGGGCAGGGTTTAGCAATAATTATGACTTTTTGACTGTGTTAAGTAGTGATGATGACAAACACTTTACCCGGTAAGGTCACACCTATAGAATTCTGTCGTTACTCCCACTAAGGCTAACTTTGAATGGTTGATATCCCAGGCTTATATGTGCCATGTGTGGAGATGATGTTCCACCAAGAAACACTTACCTTGATGAAAGCCCCCAACCTAGAGAAATTGAGTGTGTCTTTCTTCTGGAACCAAGTTACATGTTCCTCAGTACACAAACATGCACACAACAAAAACCATCCATAACGCACGGTGCTCTGCCCAGTCAGGTCTTTGACACAATGTAACAGGTTGTAATCAACCCTGGTCTCCATCATGGGGACAGAAGAGGAATAGCTGGTGCGGAAGTGTCAGGTTGGACAACTCCAAATAATCTTGGTTCTGACACACACACACACACACACAAATGCAAACTTTGCAGATCCATCAATCAATTTATTATTGTTTTATTTATAAAAGTACATTTTACCCCCTTTTTCTCCCCAATTTCGTGATTACAATCTTGTCTCATTGCTGCAACTCCCTAACAGTTCAAATCAGACAACTTTTGTCATGTATAACACATACATAAATGCATTGTATCATATGACGCTGTACTTACTATAAATTCAGACACCTTTGGTCATTCATAACACATACATAAAGGTTTAATGATGTAAACAGATGTATTGTCAAAAAAGAATAGAACACGTCTGTGGATGCTACTGTTGGATTCGACATTTTGAACATTGAGATATTAAATAAATTATAGGGAAGAAGTAGAGCAACGGTTGAGATAGGGGAGACAGATGGACATCTGTGGACTAGGGGAAGGAACGGTTGAGGTCAGGAGGTGAGGTCAGTTCCCCTTAATCCCCTTAAGGGAGTAATCCGGGTTTAGTATCTGGTTACCTTATTCCTGTTGAGAATAAGATGTAAGGATTGGAGAGAAGGGGGAGTGTCTTAAGTGGGATATAAATATCTGGATGGGACAAATGTTGGGTTGTCTGAATACAGCTGTACAGAACCTTTGGGAAGGACTAAACTTGGTTAAAGCTTCTCTATGATGAGAAAGTTAGAGGCTCAAAGATCCCCCATGACATGCTAATCTCTCACCATTACCAAAATCAGTCATGTATACAGCCATGCCTTCATTGCCTGGTCTTCTCCTGGGCTGCTGCAATGATGATGAATGGGCCATGTCGGCGGATAATGGGGCCAGACAGCTTAGCATTAGCTTGGGTTTCATAGTGTTGCTGTGAATGGGGAAGTGGACTGCATTTAATAGCACGCACGTTTTCCAATAACAGCAGCATTCTGCAAGGGCTGACCAATACTTTATCAAAGCCTTCGGCGAGGGGACGGACTAAAGTTAAACTGTTACATCAACATCACCTTCCTTAGCAGCTATAGTGGAACATTTAGATGTTTACCAATTGACACGGGCACAGTTCTTTAAGTTGCTCAATGTCCTCTCAACTGCCCAGTCTGAGAACAACCAGCAGGCTAGAACCTTCCACTAGTCTCAAACCCTTAAGCTTTTGCAGATGTATGATAGAAAGTAAAAGCAATAACATAGTAGAAGCGAGGATAATAGAATTGAGTAGATGCAATAAACCTATCCCATTCCTACGGCCTGCTTCTACCTATCCAGTTCCTACCACACCTACAGTGATGTAATTCTGGTTAATTATACACTATTAATGATGCCCATTTAATGGGAACCGATGAACTTTAAATGCATTTGAAGTTCATTGGTGTGAACTGGGATGAGTATTTGATTCGATCATTTCATTAGTACAGTGCTCTGTTTTTCTCATGCACACACACAAACACACGCACTTACACACAGTAGTGACCCAATCTAACTGTGAGCCTTTCTTTCTACCCACACAGATCAATGTACTCCAGTCTAAGAGAAGATCGGAAATCCTCAAATGGGTAAATATCGTTTTCTACGAAAATAACCATATGAACTTAACTGTTGTTCCCATGTCTTTTGCCTCGTGTACGACGTCTCTGATTGGTACGTTCCTGTCCGTAGATGCTGTCCTTCATGTACGCCCACCTGACCTTCTTCCACCAGGGTTACGACCTCTTCAGTGAACTACAACCTCTCATGGAACAGCTGGGGGGACAGGTAGGCCTTTACCCCATTTACTCCCATTAAACTGTAACTGTATCTCCACCTGGCCCATCCGAACACAAAGTGGTTCTTAAACCTCTCCTCGGGGATCCCCAGATATTTTACAATTCACCTAGTTAAGGGCTTGATGATGATAAGTTGCCAAGTTGAATCAGGTGTGCTAGCTCTGGGGGGGTTCCCCGAGGAGAGGTTTGAAAACCACTGTCCCCTCAGCGCTAACATACCTGATTCAACTTGGCAGCTTATCATCAAGCTCTTACTCTCTATATAGAAAGGTAAAGCCATGCCAGTCAACGCTTTTTTCTCCCTGCCAAGGGGTTGAACTAGGGTGAAAATGAATTGCTTCGCCCCACAAACCAAACTGTTGTCCATTATTTTCGATGGGTGCATATGTACACAAATGTGCCCTAGTTTAGTTCAGTGGCACTAGGTTGGGACAACCAACACTGGGCCTGTGGCCAGTAATGATGCACTTTCATTGTGTGTTCCATGGTCACTGGTAAGGGCTGGGAATTGCCGGTGACCTCCTGATGCGATACTATCATGATCCTTAGATGCCGATACGATAGTTTTGCGATTCTCACGATTTTATATGTATTGCAAATCGCGATTGCGCACTATATGTCTGCTGCGGAGAGAAGAGAAAACAAGTTTTGATCAGTCAGAGAAATAAAAGTACTGAAGAGATGTTGGCTCACTATTAAAAAAAAGATATAGGATAAAACAAACTGGAGTTTCGGCTCAGGTACAGCCGACTAGCGCTAGCTAACGCTACCTACAGCAGCAAATGTTAGTAATTGGATTTTTTTTAAATATAGATTTTTTTTCCACCATCACTGGTCAGATACACCAGCAGCTTCCTCTGGGCCAGGGGGAGTTTAAAACAGGGCTGGGCGATATGGCCAAAGTATCATATCACGTATTGCCGGTTTGACAGCATTTTATGTTTTGTGAGTAGTGCGTGACCCTAGGGTGGCAACGCAAACATTCTAAGTGATTTCAATGGGTCTTTCTCCATTCTGATTGTTTTATACTGTTGAATTCCACTTCAATCAAAAATAATTTCCTGCATTTATTTGTGATAATTTCCACACTGCCACAAGATATTTCTATTTAACTAGGCAAGTCAGTTAAGAACAAATTCTTATTTACAATGAAGGCCTACCCCTGCCAAACCCTAACGACACTGGGCCAATTATGCGTTGCCCTATGGTAATCCCAATTACAGCCGGTTGTGATACAACCTGGAATCGAACCAGGGTCTGTAGTGACGCCTCTAGCACTGAGATGCAGTGCCTTAGACCGCTGCGCCACTCGGGAGCACAAACATAGCAAGGCCGTCATTGTAAAAAATGATTTATTCTTAACTGACTTGCCTAGTCAAATAAAGGTTCAATTAAAAAAAAATAATATCAGGAGAGGTTAGCATTTTTGGGGGGTATGATATTTATGCTTCTAACTGAAATCTCTATCTGACTGAGGAACAGGATGAGGTTAACCCAGCCTTTCATATCTACTTCTCTGTGTTCAAATGATCAGTGTCCAATCTACAAAAAAGTGTCCATTTCCATTTACCTTTATCTTAATATTCTTGACAATAAAATGTTTTACAGTATGTCCTCACTTATTTTCTTTGAAATTGTAGTTACAAAACAAACATAGGTTACATTATTACTGGCTGCCATGGCCACGCGTGTGTAGAGGGGCCGATGGGGTCTCAACCTTCTCGTGAAGTCAAAGGGTGCAGGGCAAATCAGATGCCCAGTCACTGTCCTGAAATGTGGAGGTGGGTGGTGCATAGAGGCTCACCTTTTTGGACGGTGACTATGGAGCCAATGTGTTAAGTTAATGTGTTCTGGCTAAGCAACACAAACATAGGCACAGACACATGATAACATACGCACTATACACACACGTACACATTAATTTTGTGTTGTTGATATGTGGTAGTGGAGTAGAGGCATGAGGGCACACATTTAGTGTGTTGTGAAATCTGTTAAGAATGTATTGTAATTTTTTAAAAATTGTATAACTGGCTTAATTTTGCTGGACCCCAGAAAGAATAGCTTCTGCCTTGGAGCAGCTAATGGGGAACCATAATAAATGGAAATATGTTGTGCGCTCCTTTTGGAAATGGATTGATCATCACTCACCAATCTTTGAATTAGTTAGAATGGTTTATTCATGAAAATCTGTACTGTTTTATATATAATGTTTTGGGAGAGCAGTTAAATGTGTATTGTTACAGTGGTATGTTTTGCAAGTGTGTGTGTACATAGGACAGTAATTTAGATAACTCTGGAACAACCCTGGCTGGCTTGGCTGTGCCCACTCCCTCTCAGAACCCTGAATTTAGTGTTTTCTTCAATACTCTCATTACCAGTGTGCATTGCATGGTTTTGTCTATGTATTTATTATTACTGCATGCTACAGCCTTTGGCTAACTACAAATGTCCAAGTTTCCGGGGGTATATGGTGCTCCAGGTGTTACCTGTTAGTGGTGGGGGGTGGGGTGTACATGTAGACGTGTACAGCTTGCCGTGTTCAGGTAGGAGAGAAGTGTTGTACGAGCGACAGTGCTGAAGATGGTGTTTGAAATGTGCGAGCGCTCCGATTATTATTTTATTTTTGGGGGGTCAGCTTTAATATTGTAGATTGAGGCTTCCATCAATGTAATTGTCTGCATCCTTTCAAATCCCCCATTAATTCAAAAAAATATACAGTATATATATATATATATTTTTTTTTAAATATATTTTCCTTTATTATTTTCCACTAACCCTACCATCCCTCCCCTAATTGGAGTAAACTAATGGACAACAATTCTTAGGCTTCTACTTCCAGCTTATTCATACTATATACATTTTATCAACACTGTATAGTTTATAATACTTATATTTTCTTTGTTTTTAGTACCATCCTTCAGCTCCACTCAACCCCTCCCATCAATCTCTGAAAACCATCCAGTTTTGATATCTATTTGCCATATATTTTTCAACTGTGCTGTGATATTTCACAAGTTCTGAACCTTTCTATTCTCATAGATTCTCCATATTAAAGAATTAAAGAAACATTTTTGCTAAGAGTATTATTTAATCGACTGACTATGACTTAAAATTAAAAATTAAAATGACCCAGTAGTGCTATTTGCAGAGTTAGCTCCAGGTCAATGTTGCAATTCTTTAGCCATTCCTGAGCGCTCCAGTTATTGATTATTGAACATTATGATTTCATTGCTGTTATAGGCCTACAGAAAATAAAAGCTTTGCATTGCAATCTCTGATTATTTCCACGCTCCATCCATGATGGTAAAGAATCTGGGTTTATTCATGTTTAGTTGTTTATTTAATGATCCTCACCTCATTAAACCAGGTGGCATAACAGCTACAATCTTGAAATTGTAAACAACTTGTGCTGTAGTTTGAATGCTGCAACAGCTAACTGGTGAATGTTTTAATTGAATCAGTAGATTTTGATCGTTTGTGTATTTTAAAGCTGATGCTATGCTAAATGAATGTATGATTCTGACAGTAAGCAACTTCTATCAAAATGTGTATATGACAGTGTTTGCAAACTGTATCCGACAGGATCAAGCATTTACAGTACTGAAATGTCCATCTGGCTCTGCTAATTTGTCAGAGTAGTCTCTTGAAAAGTGGAGTTTCATCTGTTCTTATTTAGTGCTGTAATCCAAAGGATTGAATGTGAATCCAAAATTAATATGAATGCAGCCGAAGCATCACCCAAGTAGGTGCTACATATCGTCAATGGAGGAGCAGATACCTACGGAGGAGCGGCTACTATAGGGAAACTGGGAACAACGGAGAAGCCGAGGGGCCCTAATGAAATGCTCCTGGCATGTCTGACAGACTGACTTTCTCCCTGGCTGTACCAACGATGCCCCCTCCACTCCAGCCATAGGCTTCAGACTTTTTCAAACCCTCTGAACTCCTTTTCCAAGCAAATATCTGAAGCGGACTAGAGACACCATACACTCGCCTCTTTAATTTGTTTTGCTTTAAATGCTTTGAGATTATTTTGTAATATAAAGTGCCTTCAGAAAGTATTCATGCCCCTTGATTTATTCCACATTTTGTTGTGTTACAGCCTGAATTCAAAATTGATTAAATATACTGTTTTCACACCCATCTACACACAATACCCCATAATGTGAAAACATGTTTTTAGAAATGTTAGCAAATTTGTTGAAAATTAAATACTGAAATCTCATTTGCATAAGTATTCACCCCCCTGAGTCAATACTTTGTAGAAACACCTTGGCGGTGATTATAGTTGTGAGTCTTTTTGGGTAAGTCTCCAAGAGCTTTGCACACCTGGATTGTACAATATTTGCCCATTATTCTTTCAAAAATTATTCAATCTCTGCCAGCTTGATTGTTGATCATTGCTAGACAGGCATTCAATTCTTGCTATAGATTTTCACCGATTTAAGTCAAAACAAACTGCTGTAGGCCACTCAAGAACATTCAATGTCGTCTTGGTAAGCAACTTCAGTGTAGACTTGGCTTTGTGTTTTAGGTTATTGTACTGCTGAAAGGTGAATTTGTCTCAGTGTCGGTTGGAAAGCAGACAAAACCAGGTTTTCCTCTAGGAATTGCCTGTGCTTATACAGTTGAAGTCGGAAGGTTACATACACTTAGATTGGAGTCAATAAAACTTTTCTTCAACCACTCCACAAATTTCTTGTTAACAAACTATAGTTTTGGCAAGTCGGTTAGGACATCTACTTTGTGCATGACAAGTAATGTTTCCAAAAATTGCTTACAGACAGATTATTTCACTTATAATTCTTTGTATCACTATCCTAGTGGGTCATAAGTTTAAGTACAGTAAGTTGACTGTGCCTTTAAATAAACAGCTTGGAAGATTCCAGAAAATGGCGGCATAGCTTTAGAAGCTTCTGATTGACTCAAATGATGTCAATTAGCCTATTGGAGGTGTACCTGTGGATGTATTTCAAGGACTACCTTCAAAACGCAGTGCCTCTTTGCTTGACATCATGGAAAATCAAAAGAAATCAGCCAAGACCTAAGAAAAAAAATGTCAACCTCCAAGTCTGGTTCATCCTTGGGAACAATTTCAAAATGCCTGAAGGTACCACATTTAGCTAGACAAACAATTATAAACACCATGGGACCACACAGCCGTCACACCGGATGGGACGTTAAACGGGTGTCCTGACTCATTAAAGATCTCATGGCACTTATCGTAAGAGTAGGGGTGTTAACCCCGGTGTCCTGGCTAAATTCTCAATCTGGCTCTCAAACCATCATGGTCATCTAATAATCCCCAGGTTACAATTGACTCATTCATCCCCCTCTCCCATGTAACAATTTCCTAGGTCGTTGCTGTAAATGAGCACGTTTTCTCAGTCAACTTACCTGGTAAAATAACAGATAAAAAAATACCACAGGAAGGAGACTCATTATGTCTCCTAGAGATGAAGTACTGCAAATCAATCCCAGAACAGCAGCAAAGGACCGTATGAAGATGCTGGAGGAAACGGGTACAAAAGTAACTATATCCACAGTAAAACAAGTCCTATCTCGACATAACGTCGGCAGTGTAGCCTAGTGGTTAGAGTGTTGGACTAATAAAAGGTTGCAAGTTCAAATCACCAAGCTGACAAGGTCCAAATCTGTTGTTCTGCCCCTGAACAAGGCAGTTAACCCACTGTTCCTAGGCCACCATTGAAAATAATAATTTTTATTAACCGACTTGCCTAGTTAAAAGGTAAAAGTAACCTGAAAGGCTGCTCAGCAAGGAATACACTGCTCCAAAACCGTCATAAAAAAAGCCAGACTACGGTTTGCAACTGCACATGGGTAGAAAAATCGTACTATTTGGAGAAATGTCCTCTGGTCTGATGAAACAAAAAGGGTGCTTGATGCTTGCAAGCCGAAGAACACCATACCAACCGTGAGGCACGAGGGTCGCAGCATCATGTTGTGGGGGTGCTTTGCTGCAGGCGGGACTGGTGCACTTCACAAATTAGATAGCATCATAAGGATATATTGAAGCAGCATCCCAAGACATCAGTCAGGTTAAAGCTTGGACGCAAGTGGGTCTTCCAAATGGACAATGACCCCAAGCATACTTCCAAAGTTGCAGCAAAATGGCTTAAGGACAACAAAGTCAAGTTATTGGAGTGGCCATCACAAAGCCCTGACCTCAATCCTATAGAACATTTGTAGGCAGAACTAAAAAAGCGTGTGCGAGCAAGGAGGCCAACAAACCTGACTCAGTTACACCAGCTCTGTCAGGAGTAATGAGCCAAAATTCACCCAACTTCTTGTGGGAAGCTTGTAAGAAGGCTACCCGAAACATTTGACCCAAGTTAAACAATTTAAAAGGCAATGCTACCAAATACTAATTGATTGTATGTAAACTTCTGACCCACTGGGAATGTGATCAATTAAATAAAAGCTGAAATTAATCACTACTATTATTCTGACATTTCACATTCTTAAAATGAAGTGGTGATCCTAACTGACCTAAAACAGGGATTTTTTTACGAGGATTAAATGTCAGGAATTGTGAAAAACTGATTTTAAATGTAGTTGGCTAAGGTGTATGTAAACTTCGACTTCAACTGTAGCTGTGTTTCATGTTTTTATCCGAAAAAAAACAAGCATACCACATTTTTTGCAGTATTACTTAAGTGCCTTGTTGCCAACAGGATGCATGTTTTGGAATATTTTTACTATGTACAAGCTTCCTTCTTTACACTCTTTCATTTAGGTTAGTATTGTGAAGAAACTACATTGTTGATCCATCCTCAAATCACAACAATTAAACTCTGAAACTGTTATAAAATCACCATTGGCCTCATGGTGAAATCCCTGAGTAGTTTCCTTCCTCTCCGGCAACTGAGTTATGAAGGACACCTGTATCTTTCTAGTGACTGAGTGTATTGATACACCAGCCAAAGCCTAATTGATAATGTCACCATGCTCAAAGGGATATTAAGCGTTTGCTTTTTTTTTTTACCAATCTGTGCCCTTGGTGCGAAGCATTGAAAAACCTCACTGAGCTTTGTGGTTGCATCTTTGCTTGAAATTCAATACTCGATTGAGGGACCATATATATATATATATATATATATATATAGATAGATGTGGCTGGGGTACAGAGATGGGGTAGTTATTTAAAATAAAATCACGTTAACCACTATTGTTGAACACGGAATGAGTCCATGCATCTTATGTGATTTGTTAAGCACATTTTTACTCCTTAACTTATTTAGGCTTGCCATAGCAAATGGGTTGAATACATTGACTCAAGACGTTTCAGCTTTTAAAAAAAACTGCAAAATGTTCTACAAACAAAATTCTACTTTGATATTATGCAGTATCATGTGTAGATCAGTGACAAAATCTAAATGTAATATAACACAGAATTCGGGAGAAAGCAAAGGGGTGTGAATACTTTCTGAAGGCACATACTTTCTGAAGTCTTAAATTATTATGTTTCATAGTCCCACCATTTATTTTTTATTATTTTCAGAAAACAATGGGTTTTGCAATGCTGCTTGAAATGTACTCAAATGTATATTAGGAACAGTCATTCAGAATATTGGTGAAATAAAAGAACTGTGTTTGTGGCAAAGATGACAATGAAATTAAGCACTTCAGTGCAGCGACAAACCAAATGGTCTTCTGCAGTCTCCCTCAGGTCCACACTCTTATCATAGATGTTGCTCAGACCCATTCAAATTGAAATCTTGAATAGGAAAGAAAATGAGGAATTAGGATTTGCAGATGTGTTCATTGACTACATCAGATACTGTTTGACATCTTCAGTAAAACAGTTTTGTAGACTTACCGGTGGGGAGGCAGTTAGAAACCACTGGTGACAGGGATGGTCCTCACTGGGAGGCAGCCAGGCAGACAGCGCATCACATACTCAGTAGCATTTGGACTCCTTGCCATCAACAATCACGTGCTTCTCCAGCTTTACAGACTCGATCTTCATGTGACATTTTGGGATAGATGGGTGCAGTAATATGTAAACTAAATTAACTGACATTTGTAAAAGTGATGCAGCATAGGCAGTAGGCTAAGATATACCAGACTTGTCACGGCAGTTTTCGGAAGGAAGCACCCAGGAATGGGTGAAGCTGACTGGGCTATTGGTCAGGCATCCACTGGGTGTATGGTATTCCTGTCTGACTTCCCCATCAGCCTTTCCACAGATCTGTCCCTTCATCTAGTCCACAACTTGAATCTGAGTGCCAAGGATCAAACAGGGAATTAGCCAGGCTCTATTTCATGTGTTGGCCCTCCTTTATAAAACACTTTCCACTGGGAACACACTGATTGAATCAACGGAATGTGACATGGAATCTACGTGGAAAATACTCTGGATTTCAAAAAAGTTATCAAATTGTATTTGTCACACGCGCCGAATACAACATGTGTAGACCTAACCGTGAAAGCCCTTAACTCTATTTCTTGAACTGCATTATTGGTTAAGAAAATATAGACTATATACACTAAAGTAACAAAATAAAAAGTAACAAAATTACATAACAGTGAGGCTATCGGTATCTATAGGTAGTTTCAAATTGTGAAGTTCAAATTATTTTCTAACAAGTTTTACTAAAAAAAGTTTGAATTGTGATGTGTTCCGCCTCATTAATTCACATATGTAGCCCATTTCACTGTTGTGGACAATTTATGTTTAAGCCTTTACTGAGCCAGACAACTTCTCTTCAACAACAGCCCCAGCACTTCTCTAGACGTTTCTCCAGATCAAGTATGAAGACATCCAAGACTTCCCATTTCCCGGTTGTTTTGAACCTTCAACAGATTGTAAATATGGTACCTCAGGGTTGCCAGCTCAGACCCCCCTCCTTTCCAGGGATTTTATTTAGCGTATAAACTTGCAACCCATTTATTGATAAATCCCCCATCATAGGAATATTTCCTGCATCATATCCCCCCCATGATCCGTCGCCGATTTCAACCTCCCATGGAGTAAAAAAAATAAAAAAATAAATAAACCCCCCCCTAAATGGTTTCATCCCCATTTATTTTATTATGAGTAGATCAGCTTTAATATTGCAGATAGATTGTAGCTTCCTCAATGTAATCGTCTGAGTCACTTCCAATCCCCCATTCAAAAGTTCAAATACACACCCAGTCAAAAGTTTGGGTTCACTTAGAAATGTCCTTGTTTTTGTCCATTAAATAACATCAAATTGATCAGAAATACAGTGTTGACATTGTTAATGTTGTAAATCACTATTGTAGCTGGAAACGGTTGATTTTTTATGGAATATCTACACAGAGGCCCATTACCAGCAACCATCACTCCTGTGTTCCAATGGCACGTTGTGTTAGCTAAGCCAAGTTTATAATTTTAAATGGCTAAATGATCATAAGAAAACCCTTTTGCAATTATGTTAGCACAGCTGAAAACTGTTGTCCTGATTAAAGGAGCAATAAAACAGGCCTTCTTTAGACTAGTTGAGTATCTGGAGCATCAGCATTTGTGGGTTCAATACCAGGCTCAAAATGTCCAGAAACAAAGACTTTCTTCTGAAACTCAGTCTATTATTGTTCTGAGAAATGAAGGCTATTCCATGCAAGACATTACCAAGAAATGGAAGATCTCTTACAACGTGGTGTACTACTCCCTTCACAGAACAGCGCAAACTGGTACTAACATGAATAGAAAGAGTGGGAGGCCCTGGTGCACAACTGAACAAGAAGACAAGTACATTCGTGTGTCTAGTTTGAGAAACGGATGCCACACTAGTCCTCAACTGGCAGCTCATTAAATCGTACCCGTAAAACACCGTTCTCAATGTCAACAGTGAAGACTCCGGGCTGCTGTCCAGTGTGTTCTTTTGCCCATCTTAATATTTTTATTGGCCAGTCTGAGCTAAGGCTTTTTCTTTGCAACTCTGCCTAGAAGGCCAGCATCCCGGAGTCTTCACTGTTGAGACTAGTGTTTTGCGGGTACTATCTATTTTTGCTGATTTTCTATTAATTTATTGGAGTGAGATCATTTATTTATGTCAGGATATGTATACTGAGTATATCTCCATAACCATAAGAACATTGGTAAACTACATGGTAATGCAAAAGTAAACTTTTTTTGTGATCCAATACGTAATATCAATTATCATAATTTTTATAACCTCTGGATTACAACCAAATTATCTAGATCCTCTATGAGGGTCTGGAGGGATCCAAGTTGTGGATTTTAAAGAAAACATTAATCAGCGTACAATGACACCTTTGTTTTTAAGCCCTGCATTTCTAATCCCTTGATATTGTTGGAGCTGATTTTAATAGCCATAATAAATATGCCAATAGTGGACAACCTTGTTTTACTCCTCTTGACAGTTTAAAACTTTGAGAAGTAGCCATTATGTACTATTTTACACATAGGGGTACTATACATAACTGTAACCCATTTGATAAGAGATTCTCCAAAATTGAAGTGATCCATGCACTTATAAACTCCAGTCGTACTTATCAAAAGCCTTTTCAAAGTCAGCTATGAAAAGCAGGCCTGGTGTCCCAGATTTTACATTAGTGTTCTATTGTTTCCAGTACATGCCTTATTATCTCCAATGTATCGTCCATGTAAAAAACCTGTCTGATTAGAATTAATAATACCCGACAATACCTTTTAATTCTGTGCGCTATACATTTTGCATCACAACACTGTGTAAGAGGCCTCCAATTTTTTTAAACGGACTGGATCGTTATATTTCCCACTTGTATCCTGTTTCATTAATAATGAAATCAGACTTACTTGTTGAGTGTCTGATAATCTACCATTTAGATAGGAGTGGTTAAAACATGCTAATAACAGTCCTCTGAGTATATCAAAAAAAGGTTTGGTATACCTCAACTGGTATGCCATCCAGCCCTGGAGTTGTCCCAGACTTACAGGCTTCAATTGCGTCAAGAAGTTCCTCCTCTGTAATTACCTTCACGTGAGTATTTGTATTGCTGTTAATTTTACATTATTAATAGAAAATAAATCCATACAATTAGCTTCAGTTAGAGGATATGGAGGAGATAAAGGAAAACATATGCTTAAATTATTTTTGGTACCATTTCAATGTTGAAGATTAAAACAGATGTTGGTGGATTTTTTCCCATATTTCATCCAGTTTGCTTTAGTCATCCAGGTTTAGCTTTCGTGCTATGGTTAGGCTAAGCAGTAGGCTTGTATTTGGGGTGAAGATCTGTGAGCTGATAACATTTTATTTGCTTCGTGATTTGTCAAAAATGGTAAACGACTTGTCAAGTCATGTCCCCCGGTTCTTGTATACACTAATAAGTACATACAAGATTTGTAATGTGCTGAAGTGGCCAAACTAAGTTAATATTTTTCAGGCAATGGGCGCAGCCATCTGACTTTGTTTATGTGCATCTTATAGTGAATGCATTCTGGGATTATGGAGTTCACGCTTGTCAAACAAACATGGCTGAATTTAGAGTAATGAATTTAGGTACTGTTAGCTTAGCTGACACACGTCTCTTTTCTAAACAATATTACATATACTCGCTTGTGCTCACCAGAGATGTGGTACATTGTTAACAAGTCTAGCTGTTTGGTCACTAACTTGCATTTTGTTTTTTGACCATGCAACCTGTTTTTTAGACTGGTTTATGGAATGAGTTTGGCTGTGGATGTGTTCAGTGATGAGGAAATTGAGGAATAAATAAAAGTGAAGACCTTTATTTCCCAGCAGTACAAAATATTGTTTAGATGCTTTTCAGACAATGCTGTTTAGATGCGGTTGTTGCATCATATGTTCTGTTGCTACGGTTCCAATCACATGCAGTATGTGAATTGATTGCCCCCCCATCTATCGTCAGAGCTCATACTGTTAGGGGACCTAAAGTGGGACATTGCCCTCAATCTCACAAGTTATCAATGAACCTACCAGGTACAACCCCAAATCTGTAAACACGGGCACCCTCATTGATAAAATCCTAACCAACCTGTCCTACAAATACACCTCTGCTGTCTTCATCCAGGATCTCAGTGATCACTGCCTCATTGCCTGCATCCGTAATGGGTCTGCGGTCAAACGATCACTGTCACACGCTCCCGAAAACACTTCAGCGAGCAGGCCTTTCTAGTCGACTTGGCCCGGGTATCCTGGAAGGATATTGACCTCATTCCGTCAGTAGATGATGCCTGGTTATTCTTTAAAAGTGCTTTCCTCACCATCTTAAATAAGAATGCCCCATTCAAAAAAATGTAGAACCAGGAACAGACATAGCCCTATGTTCACTCCAGACCTTACTGCCCTTGATCAGCACAAAAATATCCTGTGGCGTACTGCATTAGCATCGAATAGCTCCCGCGATATGCAACTTTTCAGGGAAGTTAGGAACCAATATACACAGACAGTTAGGAAAGAAAAGGCTAGCTTTTTCAAACAGAAATTTGCACCCTGTAGCACAAACTCCAACAAGTTCTGGGACATTGTAAAGTCCATGGAGAATAAGAGCACCTCCTCCCAGCTGCCCACTGCACTGAGGCTAGGAAACTGTCACCACCGATAAATCCATGATAGAGAATTTCAACAAGCATTTTTCTACGGCTGGCCATTCTTTCCACCCATCTACCCCTACCCCGGTCAATAGCCCTGTAGCCCCCACAGCAACTTGCCCAAGCCTCCCCCATTTCTCCTTCACCCAAATCCAGATAGCCAATGTTCTGAAAGAGCTGCAAAATCTGGACCCCTACAAATCAGCCGGGCAATGCAATCTGGACCCTTTCAAATTATCCGCCACAATTGTTGCAACCCCTATTACTAGCCTGTTCAACCTCTTTCATATCGTCTGAGATCCCCAAAGATTGGAAAGCTGCCGCTGTCATCCCCCTCTTCAAAGGGAGAGACACTCTAGACCCAAACTGTTACAGACCTGTAGCTACCCTACCCTGCCTTTCTAAGGTCTTCGAAAACCAAGTTAACAAACAGATCACCATATCAAATCCCATCGTACCTTCTCCGATATGCAATCTGGTTTCTGAGCTGGTCATTGGTGCACCTCAGTCATGCTCAAGGTCCTAAACGATATCCTAACTGCCATCGATAAGAGACAATACTGTATTCATCAACCTGGCCAAGGTTTTCGACTCGGTCAATCGCCACATTCTTATCGGTAGACTCAACAGCCTTGGTTTCTCAAATGACTGCCTCACCTGGTTCACAAACTACTTCTCAGACAGAGTTCAGTGTGTAAAATCAGAGGGCCTCTGTTGTCCGGACCTCTGGCAGTCTCTATGGGGGTGCCACAGGGTTAAATTCTCAGGCCGACTCTTTTCTCTGTATACATCAATGTTGTCGCTCTTGCTGCTGGTGATTCTCTGATCCACCTCTTCGCAGACGACACAATTCTGTATACTTCTGTCCCTTCTTTGGACACTGTGTTAGTTAACCTCCAGACGAGCTTCAATGCCATACAACTCTCCTTCCGTGGGCTCCATTTAACTGCTCTTAAATGCAAGTAAAAATAAATGCATGCTCTTCAACTGATTGCTGCCCGCACCTGCCCGCCCGTCCAGCATCACCACTCTGGATGGTTCTGACTACAAATACCTGGGTGTCTGGTTAGACTGAACTCTCCTTCCAGACTCACATTAAGCATCTCCAATCCAAAATTAAATCTAGAATTGGCTTCCTATTTCACAACAAAGCATCCTTCACTCATGCTGCCAAACGTAGCCTAATAAAACTAACTATCCTACCGATCCTTGACTTCGGCAATGTCATTTACAAAATAGCCTCCAACACTCTACTCAGCAAATTGTCACCAAAGCCCCATATACTACCCACCACTGTGACCTGTATGCTCTCGTTGGCTGGCCCTCGCTTCATATTCGTCGCCAAACCCACTGGCACCAGGTCATCTATAAGTCTTCGCTAGGTAAAGCCCCGCCTTAGCTCACTGGTCACAATAGCAGCACCCACCCATAGCAAGCGCTACAGCAGGTATATTTCACTGGTCACCCCCAAAGCCAATTCCTGCTTTGGCCACCTTTCCTTCCAGTTCTCTGCTGCCAGTGATTGTAACGAATTGGGGGAGAAAAAAAAAACGTATAATTACTTATACCTATCCATTTGATTATTGAGGGTCAACTTATACACTGAGTATACCAAACATTAGCAACACATTCCTAATATTAAGTTGCCCTCAGAACAGCCTCAATTCGTCAGGGCTTGGACTCTACAAGGTGTCGAAAGCGTTCGACAGGGATGCTAGCCCATGTTGACTCCAATGCTTCAAACCGTTGTGTCAAGTTGGCTGGATGTCCTGTGGGTGGTGGACTATTCTTGATACACACGGCTGTTGAGCATGAAAAACCCAGCAGCGTTGCAGTTCTTGACACCAACCAGTGCGCCTGGCACCTACCACCATACCCTGTTCAAAGTGTTCTAATTTTCGTAGTAAATAACTCACGGACACTAGAGAAGCTTAACCAAGTTGAATTATTCCCAAAGGGTTGATACAGCTGTCATTCAGAGAAACGACATGTCACAAACACTGATATTTATCCCTTTCTCCTAGGCTGAGTCTTCTCCTCCACATCTGAACAGCCAATGCGTCGCTGTTGTTCGACAGAACCTTAGTGATATCTGTTCTTCCTCACTTCATCTAACCTGACCTCTACCCCAAAGTGCTCACTCCTCCCTAACTCAAGGCTGTCATGGTGATTGGTACCAGACTGTCTCTTCTCCTCTCAGAGGATCCCTGATGGCTAACAATAACATATCCTGACATAATGTAAACGTTATACATTCCCCCTCTCCCTCAGTGACATTGTTAGGTTCTAAGATCTCCACCCGTCTCCCCTTATCAATGTCTGCCACATGTAATCGCTTTCCTACACTCAACACATTCCAAGCTTAGTGGCAGACTACATACCGTCCTCCTATAACCCTTAACTTCTGGTGTAGACCCTCTAAACCTTAGCACTCCATCAGTGACATGAATAAGTATATTTCACATTGAATGGCACACATACACAATCCATGTCTCAATTGTCTGAAAGCTTACTAATATTTTTTAACCTGTCTCCTTCATCTACTCTGATTGAAGTGGATTTAACAAGTGACCTCAATAAGGGATCATAGACTTCACCTGGATTCACATGGTCAGACTGTCATGTAAAGTGCAGATGTTCTTAATGTTTTGTATTCTCAGTGTACAGTAAAAACAGCATTATTTGTATTTATTAGGGATCCTCACTCTTCCTGGGGTACAATATATAAAGCACTTACATTATATGTGTCACGGCTTTTGTCGGAAGAAGAAGAGTTATTGGACCAAAATGCATTAGCTTAACTGACTGAACACTGAATACAAAATAACAAAAAGAATCTCCGAAACAGTTCTGCAAGGTTTAACCAACACTAAACAGAAAATAACCACCCACAACTAAAAGTGGGAAAACAGGCTACTTAAGTGTGGTTCTCAATCAGAGACAACGAAAGACAGCTGTCCCTGATTGAGAACCATACCATACCAAAACATAGAAATACACAACCTAGACATAAAAACATAGAATGCCCACCCACATCACACCCTGACCAAACAAAAAATAGAAACATACAAAGCAATCGACGGTCAGGGCGTGACAATATGACATTAAAATCAAAAGATTAAACAGCACATCATACAACATTATTACACTACTACATACAATACAAAATGTTTGATACCACTATTCAACAATATCACAATGCATGCGTATGTCTGTACCTTTGTGTGTGTCTCTTCACAGTCCCCGTTGTTCCATAAGGTGTATTTTTACCAGTTTTTTTATCTGATTCTACTGCTGCATCAGTTACTTGATGTGGAATAGAGTTCCATGTAGTCATGGCTCTATGTGTCACGACTTCCGCCGAAGTCGGTTCCTCTCCATGTTCGGGCGGCGTTCGGCGGTCGACGTCACCGGTTTTCTAGCCATCGCAGATCAACCTTTAATTTTTCCATTTGTCTTGTCTTGTTTTCCATCATACCCGGTTTCAACTCCCTCAGTATTAGAGGTGTATATAACCCTCTGTTCCCCCCCATGTCTGTGTGTGGAATTGTTTGTTGTTTCATGTATGTGCACGCTAGACTGGTTTGCGCTGGGTTATGTCAACCCATATTGTGTTTAGTGTTCTTAGTGCCGTGCGTTTTGTTAGCCGAAAATAAAAGGCCCCTTTGGCTACCCAACTTCTGCTCTCCTGCGCCTGACTCCCTTATAGCCAGTTACGCATACCTAACAGAATTCCACACGTAACCATGGAGTCAGCAGGAGCAGGTACCCCGGTTATAGGAGTCGAGGAGTGTGTCAGAGAACACACGGCGATGCTACAACATCTCGGCGTCGCAATGGACCGCGTCGTTCAGACGCCTCCACCAGCACAACAGGGGTTACCACTACTCGTCCCTCCTGGATCCAGTCCCAGTGGGATGCGTCTCGCCCTTCCCAGGGAGTATGATGCGACGGCGGCACGGTGCCAGGGTTTCCTGCTACAGCTGGACTTATACCTGGGCACCGTTTATCCGGCTCCCTCGGAAGTGAGAGGGTGTCCGCCCTCGTCTCGTGCCTCTCGGGGAGAGCTCTGGAGTGGGCTAACGCCGTGTGGGGAGAAGAAGATGTGGTGTTGGGTCACTTCGAGGAGTTCACCCGCCGCTTCCGGACAGTCTTCGACCACCCTCCCGAGGGTAGAGCGGCGGGTGAACGTCTCTTCCACCTGAGGCAGGGGACGAGGAGCGTCCAGAAGTTCGCCCTGGAATGTCTGGTCGCAGGAGCGGGATGGAATGACAGGGCCCTTATCGACCACTACCGCTGCAGCCTGCGCGAGGATGTCCATCGGGAGTTGGCCTGCAGGGATACCACCCTCACCTTCGACCAGCTGGTGGACCTGTCCATTCGGTTGGATAACCTGCTGGCCACCCGCGGACGTCCAGAGAGGGCTCTGTCGATTCCCCCTCCCAGCACCACTGCCCTATGGAGCTGGGAGGTGCTGGGCTCAGGGAGGCCGGAGGAGGGGCTTTCACGTGTACCATCTGTGACCACAGAGGTCACACTGCTGGTCGGTGCCGGGTTGGTTCCTCTAGGAGTCGAGGCAGCAGACAGGGCACTCTGGCGTCACCCCAGGTGAGCCTGCACCACTCTCATCCAGAGCCCTCTGTTGTAAACCTGTTTGTGCATGTTTACTTTCCTGAGTTTTCCCCGCATTCCCAGCATAAGGTGCTTGTCGATTCAGGTGCAGCTGGGAATTTTATCGACAGAGCATTCACCCATAAGTTAGGGATCCCTATTGTTCCAGTGGTTAGGCCTTTCCCAGTTCACGCTCTGGACAGTTGACCACTAGGGTCTGGGTTGATTAGTGAGGCTACCATTCCCCTGGGCATGGTGACGCAGGGGGGTCATGAGGAGAGAATCTGTCTCTTCCTCATTGTCTCTCCTGCGTTTCCCGTGGTACTAGGCCTTCCCTGGTTAGCTCGTCATGACCCCACCATTTCATGGCAACAGAGGGCTCTCAACGGGGTATTCGCGAGATTGCTCAGGGAGGTGTTTAGGGGTTTCCGTTGGTGCTACTACGGTGGAAAGTCCAGACCAGGTCTCCACAATGCGCATTCCCCCCAAATATGCCGATTTGGCTCTCACC
The DNA here is from genome assembly GCF_057628025.1 of Oncorhynchus mykiss. NCBI lineage: Eukaryota > Metazoa > Chordata > Actinopteri > Salmoniformes > Salmonidae > Oncorhynchus > Oncorhynchus mykiss. Next base: position 51,066,075 of record NC_143025.1, read on the forward strand.
TTCTCCAAGAACAAGGCGACTCAATTACCACCCCATCGACGGGGGGATTGTGCGATAAATCTCCTGATAGACGCCGCACTTCCCAGGAGTCACATGTATCCCCTGTCACAGGCGGAGACGGCGGCTGTGGAAACATATGTCTCCGAATCCCTGCATCAGGGGTACATTCGGTCCTCCACTTAACCCGCCTCCTCAAATTTATTTTTTGTGAAGAAGAAGGAGGGAGGTCGTGTATTGAATACCGAGGCCTACTAGAAAGTGTGTGCCCTCAGGTCTGGAGGGAAGCTAAAGTCATTCCGCTACCCAAGAAAAGTAAAGCCCCCTCTACTGGCTCAAATAGCCGACCAATCAGCCTGTTACCGACCCTTAATGAACTTCTGAAAAAAATGATGTTTGATACAATGCTATTTCACAGTTAACAAATTGACAAGACTTTCAGCACGCATAGAAAGGACACTCAACAAGCACAGCACTTACACAAATGACTGATGATAGGCTGGGATAAATTGATGATAAAATTATTGTGGGGGCTGTCTTGTTAGACTTGCTCTGCATTCTTAATAACACTATCAACAAGGCAGTTCCTACAGGCCCTGGTTTTGTCGCACCTGGCATACCTGTCAGTAGTGTGGTCAGGTGCCACAAAGGGGGACTTGGGAAAATTGCAGTTGGCTCAGTACAGGGCAGCACAGCTGGCCATTGAAAGTACACAGAGAACTAACATTAATGACATGGATGTCAATCTCTCATGGCTCAAAGTGGAAGAGAGATTGACATCATCACTATTTATTTTCGTAAGAGGTGTTGAAAAGCTGAAGGTACCGAGCTGTCTGTTTAAAATACTTGCACACAGCTCAGACACCCATCCATACCCCACAAGACATGCCACCAGAGGTCTATTTACAGTCCCCAAGTCCAGAACAGACTATGAGAGGTGCACAGTACAACATAGATCCATGACTACATCAGGTAACTGATGCATGCAGTAGAATCAGATTTAAAAAGCAGGTAAAAATACACCTTATGGAACAGCGGGGAGTGTGAAGTAACACAAACATAGGCACAAACACATGCATACACACACATTATAACATATGCACTATACACACACGTACACATGGATTTTGTGTTGTAGATATGTGGTAGTTTAGTATGGGCCTGAGGGCAAGGACTTAGTGTGATGCGAATTATGTAATGAATGTATTGTAATGTTTTAAAAAATGTATAACTGCCTTAATTCTACTGGACCCCAGGAAGAGGTTAATCAGTTGTAAACTCAGCAGAAAAAGAAAAGTCCCTTTTTCAGGACCCTGTCTTTCAAAGATAATTCGTAAAATCTAAGTAACTTCACAGATCTTCATTGTAAAGGGTTTAACCTATTTAATCCCATCAGTCACAATAGTGACCATAAAAAACGTTTCAAGTTATGAGGCTCTAAAAATTGTACTGAATGATGTATCAATGCAAATTCCAGCAAATATTGAAATAATAAAGGCTATAATAGAAATATGTGCAGTGTCACATGTTTATTGTAAATTGTCACATGACCAGAGCTGTTTACTTCCTGGTTGCACCATGAGAAGACGCTGGCTGCATCAAAGCTCCCAAACAAAAGGTTAGTAAAGTATGTTAACATTCAGATAGGACAAAGATCTTTGGTACACATCATCTTTAAGGTGTTGATATATGTATTTGCAATTACTCAACTGTGTTCAGTGTGGTCATAGAATAAGTAAACATGTTGACGGCAACAATAGTGACCGGTGGGATAACACAGTGCATCTAGGTATACACATACTTCTTGTTTTACCAAACTTTCTACTCTGTTCTTTCTTTTAGTTTCACTTTGTGTCATGTTCTGGATATGTTGGATCTAGGTGACTGCTCAGACAAGGCTAGCAACATTGCAGTTATCCCTCAGAGATTGTGATAGCGATGGGTCAGATATGGACTATGAGGGGGAGATAGGCCATTTGCCAGCCAGGCTGTTGAATGTATATGCTGAACCTATGCAAACTGATCATGACAGGAACAACGTTATCAGTGATGATGACGAACCCCTCATCACCCCACACTCTCCTCCCTGAGACTGGGTTGGGTCATGGGCCCAGTGTCGTTCTTGGTGTTGCAGAGCAATCTCAGGTGTCTCAAAGTTGCAAGTTCCTTCATGACAACCTCTTCACTTCGCTTGCACTCCTCAATGAAAAGACAAAAAGAGGATGCGGGAGCTCTGGAACGATGAGGCAAAATCGTCTGTTTGATGTCCCATTCAAGCCACAGAAGGACTTCATGAAGTTAACCCGGGAACCTCTGAGTTTCTGACCCAAGGAGACAAGTTGCTGGTCCGTTAGAAAGACAATAATATTGTCACAGTGGCAACAAACATAGTGAGACCTCTGTCAAGAGATGGAACAAGGAGCAACGTGCCTTTTGACAAAGTCCCACAACCAAAATGCATCAACCGATACAATGAGCACATGGGTGGTGTTGAACTTAACAACCTACAGGTTTCAAGATACCATATCTCCATCAGGTCTAAGAAGTGGTCGTGGCCCATCTTTGCAAGGTCTCTCAACAGTGCACTCGTAAACAGCCATTTATTTTACAGAGATGTTATGGGAGGGACCATCAACCTGCTCACCTTCTCATGGATAGTGCCACAGTCTCTTCTGCAAAAGTTTGGCACGAAACCACTGAGCCACGGAACGAGATCTCTACTGGCTGCTACTGTTGAAGATCAGGCAAGATCTGACAAAGCTTCTCACTGGCCAATCAACACGATGCACCGGTTCCATAGATGTCGTCTTTGTGACAAATGCATATGAGAAATGCGAAGAGCACTGCACATTGAGTGCTTCAAGATATATCACGGACAGTAGAAAAGGAGATAAGAGTGAATGAAAAAGGGCTGAAAAAGCCAATAAAATAAAAATTGAAAAGTCAATAAAGGGTGAGGAGAAGCAGTACAACGGACTCTAGGAAGAAAATAAAAGTCGACGAAAAAGGGGAAAAGACTATCAAAATGACTGAAATGTTTCTGGAAAAGAGGATCAATTGATTCAAGACATACTGTATCTGACTGATTGTAGTTCAAAATAGTGATTCACAAACTAATCGTGCACTTGGTTCTGAAGCCTACCTCTTTAATATGTGTATAATATATATATATATATATATATATATATATATATATATATATATATATATATGTGTATATATAATATTTTTTTTCAGTGTAGCCCTCTACTTGAATGCATGTTCTACAGGCTACCTCTATCCTAAATGTTACCTTTATGTTCAATGTGAATGAATGACACGGCTGCTATACAGTTGTTAGTGAATGTTGCACTAAAATGTCACAATGACAAGGTTACAATGAATATTGCACTAAAGTACAAGATCAAATGTTACAATAAAGTTACAATATTAATGTTTCAATACATGTTGCACTAAAGTTACAGTGTTACAATGTATGTTACAATAAAGTAACAACATTGAAATACGTTGATGGTTGTTGTTTTTTTGTTTTTGCTCTCGGTATTCATATCGATGTTGTATAAGGGTTTTTGATATGTAAAATAGTCACACTAGAATGTGATGGGGCATTCTAGTAGCAATGCTGGGGACTGCCAGCGACAGAATGTGTTAATAACTGGGCTGGGATATATAAGAATGTTCATGACTGCATATGAGAAATATGTTAATTCAACAATTGTGACCGACCATAAAAACACACTTTTTCACCTACGTTTTCCATGAAAATGTTAAAAAAATATATGATTGGCTATTTCAAAGGCTTAGTAATGACACAAGATAAGGATATTTTCATGTCTGGGAAAAATGTGGGATTAAATGGTTTAAACACTGTTTCCCATGCTTGTTCAATGAACCATAAACAATTAATGAACATGCACCTGTGGAACGGTCATTAAGACACTAACAGCTTACAGACGGTAGGCAATTAAGGTCAGTTATGGACACTTAGGACACTAAGTCTGAAAAGCACCAAAAGAAAGATGCCCATGGTCCCTGCTCATCTGCTTGAACGTACCTTAGGCATGCTGCAAGGAGGCATGAGGACTGCAGATGTGGCCAGGGCAATAAATTGCAGTGTCCGTACTGTGAGACGCCTAAGACAGCGCTACAGGGAATGAAGAGCGGATCGTCCTCGCAGTGGCAGACCACATGTAACAAAACATCACTGCTCTAGAGGAGATCTGCATGGAGGAATGGGCCAAAATACCAGCAACAGTGTGTGAAAACCTTGTGAAGACTTACAGAAAACGTTTGACCTCTGTCATTGCCAACAAAGGGTATATAACAAAGTATTGAGATAAACTTTTGTTATTGACCAAATACTTATTTTCCACCATAATTTGCAAATAAATTCATAAAAAATCCTACAATGTGATTTTTCTGGATTTTTTTCCTTCTCATTTTGTCTGTCATAGTTGAAGTGTACCTATGATGAAAATTACAGGCCTCTCTCATCTTTTTAAGTGGGAGAACTTGCACAATTGGTGGCTGACTAAATACTTTTTTGCCCCACTGTATCTTCGAGTGGTTTTAGATGTATATGTCATTTTGACTAGAAGCTATGAGCATTACATCTGTATGTCAATTAATAGCCAAAGCTGTAATAGGATAAATATTTGTAGAAAATCAAATGGGATGAATTTTGAAATATAAATTTGCTTTAATAAAAGAGGTCAGGGAACTCACCACACTTGTCTTTAGATCTCTAGCATATATGGATTGGAAGCCATTCATAATGATAATGATTTATAATCAGATACATTTTAATTGGGAATTCTAATGGGGATATCATGGATTAGGGACATCAGTCACTTTGCTACAAGTGATTTTAGCTCTCTAGGTCATGCAGGTAGGTTTCAGTAGGTTGCGTACTAATGAGAAAGATCATAGACCTATTTATATTTTTGGAGCTCAAATTTTTACATCAAATCCATTCAAAATAAACAATAATTTTTTTATGTAATTGTTGAAAAAAAAAAAGAGAAATAAAGTTTATCTGTAAACAGCAGGTTTGGCTGATTGCCGCAAGTGTATAATATCACCCCATTGAAACAATGTAAAGTTACTTTTTGAAAACAGAACATAACGGAGGGAGAACAATGAGTAGGGCACTGATAAAAGGTGTCATATCAGGCGTCTCGATGGAGATTGAGGCTTCATGGTTTAAGATGAACATGCCAGGAATAGTTGATTCACGTCACTTAACCCGCACTTGTGAATGGAAAGGAAGAAAGCCTTTCTGTATTATTGATGTGTGATGAACAATTTATTTCGACCCTTGTAAAGCTGGGATATATGAGATATACGGTGCAAGCTTATATACAAAAGCCACTTCAATTTCATCAATGTAAAATGTTTAAAGTGTGTGCAAATGGAATATCATTGTTGAAGAGTCTGAGGATGCACAGTGTTGGAATTGGGATGGGAATCACATTCCACATTTCCCTGAGTGCCATGTTATGGTGAAGGAGGTCAAAGTAGAAAGGATCAGGGCTGTTGAGAAGGTCTCCTATGCAGAGGCAGTAAAAATGGTTGAAGCAGCGAGTAGAGATGATGAGGCTGTGGCAGTGGTTACCCAACAGTCTGTGGATGTCAGTCAGTTGAGAGATCCTGAAACACTAATAGTGAAGAAGATTGATGTTGTTGTGTTTATTGTGCAGGTGATTAATTGTACAGGAAAAACAAACCAACAATTTAAGAAACTAGAAATCATTGTGAAAGTGTCTAAAAGGATATTGGATCTCCAGGATTTCACAAGCCCCAGAACCTGTGTAAGGATCTGAGTACATTTGACTAATTGAAGGAGTACATTGACTTTTGTCATTATTATTATTTTATTATTATCTCCTTGAAGTAGCTCAGTTTTTACCCCACCCAGTAGGTCGTGGCAATACACCTTATTGGATGTAGTCCGCCAATAAAACCTTGAAGAAGAAGGAGGAGGAGGAGGAACGAAACAGAGGCATTGTCCAATTCTATTCGCTCGAGTAAAGTTGGTGAGAATGAGTGGACGATGGTGAAGTAGAGTGGAGTAAAATGTGCTAAAGTTGTAAATGAACAACAGTTTATGGTTGGAGTGCGATTCACAAACAAGGATGGATTTTTGGGTGACCTGTTTGCAGTCTCGAAGATGGTGAAGGATGAATGGAATTGATCAGAGTAACCAGGAACATCATATGATGTTGATTTCAATGTGTGTTAAAAGCTCAAAAAGAGAAAGCTCTGTGACTACAAGCTATCAACGTATGATGTGGAAAGTTATGATTTTCCGAGTAGGGCACTGGTTAAAGGTGTCATCTCTGGCGTCTCGTTGCACATAGAGGCTGTGTGGTTTAGGGATAACAGGCCATGAGTGGTAGACACACGCCGCTTGACCCAAATGATATACTGGAGGAAAACTTAAAGAAGGAAGAAAGCCTATCGGTAGTATTGATGTTTTGAGTGGTGGTTCTCCCGATTTGTGTAAAACTTGGGTATGTGAGGTATGGGGTGAGACCATATGTACAGAAGCCGTATGTACAGCGTTACAATTGTAAAAAGTTAGGACACATGGCAAGTGTTTGTCGAAGAAATAACTAGGTCGTAGTTGAAGAGTCACTGTAAGTGTGATGGGAATCATCAGAGCGCCCTGTAAGGATGAAGGAGGTGTCAGTAAATCAGAGCTATCCAGCAGGTCTCCTATGTGGAGCCAATGAAAATAGGTGAAGGAGTGAGTAGAGATGAGATGGTAGTGGATGTCCCACTGCCTGCAGTGAATGCCATTCAGGAGAAGGCTCCCGAGTGGCACAGCGGTCTAAGGCACTGCATCTCTCATGCTAGAGGCGTCACTGCAGACCCGGGTTTGATCCCGGGCTGTTTCACAACTGGCCGTGATCGGGTGTCCCATAGGGTGGTGCACAATTGGCCCAGTGTCGTCCAGGTTAGGGGAGGGTTTGCCCGGGGAAGGCCGTCATTGTAAATAAGAATTAGTTTTTAACTGACGTTTCTAGTTAAATAAAGGTTAAATAAAAAAGAAGGATCCCGACACGCAGTGAAGAAGGTGTTTATAGCATAACTGATCAATTGCACTAGTCAAACTTATAAAAAATCTAAGAAGCTAGGCATCATTGTGAAGGCGGCAAAATTCTGGATCTCCAGGACTTTACAGCGGACTTTACATCCAAAAATGTTACAAGGAATACTGAATGAAGAGATTCCCCTGTCCCAGGTTCCTGAACGTGTGTAGGGATCTGAATAGAGATTTAAATCAGCCTGAATGAGTGCAGTTTTAGTTTTAGTTTACTTTTGAATAGTATAAGTATATTTTTCACTTTCCCCTATTATTTTACTAAAAGGTCTTCACCCCATCCAGTAGGTGGAATCATACACCTATAACATTGTTTGCAGACTACCATAATACCATACAAGAATACGAAGAAGAATAAGGAGGAGGAACGGAACAGAACAGAGAAAAAAAGCAAGTATGGGTAAGAGCCCTTTACTTGTGCTTGATTCGAAAATGTGGTCGGAGGCGCCGTATAGATGGTGTGACGCAATTGTGAAGCCTCCGGAGGCAAGCAGAGGCCAAATTGAGATCAGTACCGCATCGCCATGCGCCTCTCAAATTTTGTAACAATGCGGAGGGTTCAGTATAGCTCCGCATTGACATTATTTGTTGACGGTAGGTGAGGGAAGGTCCTGTATTAACACAAACTCTCTTCTTTCACAACAGCTTTGTGCTGCTCGGCGAAGCTTTGTGCTGCTCTGACTTCTGCAGAGACAATATCACCGTAAATGCTGCACGACCAATGCAGATGGTGGATTGACCATGCAGCACCTTTTACTGCATAAGTGGAGTGTATCTGAAAGTGAGAGGATCAACAGCGATAGGCGTCACATCAGTGCTCTGTATTTGATTGTGTTTGAAAGTGGGCGTATCAACAGCGATAGGAGATTCACCTGCGTTCTGTAAGCTCTGTAATTGGTTAGATGGTTTTGATGGAGCATCTTGTTTTTAGTTTCTTAACATGTTTTTATTGATCAGTTCCCAACCATGTGAAACAAGACTGGGAGAGCAAAAATGCCCTATTCTTGATAGAATCATACTGGGCCATTTGAATGTGAACACAACAAACACCTCACTTATAGCCTAAATATAATTTATTGGTCTACCAGTTTTTCATTTATTACCAGTAAATCTTCATTATTGGGCCTCTAACTCATTATGAAGTCTCTTCAGCTATCTGATGACAATACAATTGTGTTTTGTGAATAAAGCTCATAATTACTCTTGGGCATCAAACAGCCTACTGATTTTTCACTTACCAATAAATCTATGTTTGATTATTTTAACTCATTATCAGACATCAAGGCAAGACCGAGATGCAGACGGTTGGAGTCTTGCAATGTTCATTAATCCAAAGGGGTAGGCAAGAGAATGGTTGTGGACAGGCAAAAAGGTCAAAACCAGATCAGAGTACAGGAGGTACAGAGTGGCAGACAGACTCATTGGCAGGCGGGTACAAAGTCCAGAAACAGGCAAGTGTCAAAACCAGGAGGACTATAAAAAGGAGAATGCAAAAAGCAGGAGACCGGGGAAAAAACACTGGTTGACTTGGAAACATACAAGACAAAACTGTCACAGAAAGACAGGAAACACAGAGATAAATACACTGGGGAAAACAAGACACCTGGAGGGGGTGGAGACAATAATGAGGACAGGTGAAACAGATCAGGGTGTGCCGTCAGATGATGACAATAAAATTGTGTTTGGCTCAATTGAATTATTCTTGTAGAATTGGGCAGCAAACCAGCTTAGAATGAAGTGTATTCTAGAAAAAGTGTTAGCAATAAAATACATCACTAATATGACTCCCAACATAAAACCACTCAACACGACAGACGAAAAGAAAATGGCAAATTAACTTAATGACTTCTACATAGTTTGACTGAGATTACTTATCTGCCAAAGGTGTTAACATGCTCAATGGCTGTGACCCCAAGTTAGAATTTGACGCTATAGAGAGGCCACACAAGTCTTTAAGCATACAGGCAACAGACCTGATGGCGTCTCTGCTTTGTGCAGAGGAACTTACACCAGCCTGGGTCTCTGTCTTTCAGAGGTCTGTACATTCCCACACACTTCCACCTCTAATAGAAGGTCATCACCCCTCTTCCCCAAAAACCTTCTCCCAAAGAAAACAAAGACTGTAGACTTGTTTCTCTGACCTCCATTGTAATGAAGTATCTTAAAAATATCATGGTGTGTAAGCTTCAGTCATACTAAACACATTTGACCGGGCACACCCCCATTCTCATCGGCGTGGCTGTAGTGGAGCAGGTTAAGAGCTTCACGTTCCTTGGCGTACATATCACCAACAAACTTGTAGTGTCTTAACACTTAGTACTTATTTATGTAATAAGAAAGACTCTGAATACAAGCAATTGAACTGGAGCTTCACATTTACTCAAACGAGTTAGTACCAGAATAACATAGAACAACACTGCGCATGATCAACACTGCTTCATCCTTAAAGGGGACATCAGTAATTAACAGAACATAACAAAACTAACATGGTCCAAGCACACCAAGACAGTCGTGAAGAGGGCACGAGAAAACCTATTCCCCCTCAAGAGACTGAAAAGATTTGGCATGGGTCCTCAGAGCCTCAAAAGGTTTTCAAGCTGCACCATCGAGTGCATCCTGACAGGTTGCATCACTGCCTGGTATGGCAACTGCTTAGCGAACGTTAGCTTGGTAAATTAAAGTCATGTTAATGTTAGATAGCAATAAAGAGCTAGTATATGTACACCAAAGACACCGATAAAAGTGAATGGCAAAATGTTTCGCTTAACTGAAATTCTTTACTGTCATCTCTGCTAACCAAGACCATGACAAAGCCTCACTGAAAGTGTGAAACACAGCATACCAAGCAGCCACGGATTTTGTGTTAAACATCCTACAACAAAGCTTTCTTAGTATCCAACAAGCTTTCTCTGCCCTTAACCTTGTACTGAACACCTCCAAAACAAAGGTCATGTGGTTTGGTAAGAAGAATGTTGTTCTCCCCACTGGTGTGATTACTACCTGTGAGGGTTTAGCGTTTGAGGTAGTCACCTCATACAAGTACTTGGAAGTATGGCTAGACGGTACACTGTCCTTATCTCAGCACATATCAATGCTGCAGCCTAAGGTTAAATCTAGATGGTTTCCTCTACTGCAATCACTCCTCTTTCACCCCAGCTGCCAAACTAACCCTGATTCAGATGACCATCCTACCCATGCTAGATTACGGAGATGTAAATTAGAGATCGGCAGGTAAGGGTGCTCTCGAGCGTCTAGATGTTCTTTACCATTTGGCTATCAGATTTGCCACCAATGCTCATTATATGACACATCACTGCACTTTATACTTCTCTGTAAACTGGTCATCTCTGTATACCTGTCACAAGACCTACTGGTTGATGCTTATTTATAAAACTCTCTTAGGCCTCACTCCCCCCTATCTGAGATACCTACAGCAGCCCTCATCCTCCACATATAACACCCGTTCTGCCAGTCACATTCTGTTGAAGGTCCCCAAACAGTGGCGACCTGTCATTGTGGGGCAGACCCCCACATTTGAAGCTAAAAATAAATACACATTTTTTTTTTTATTGTGGGGGGTTGCCTGTTTTGCATGTTATTTTGGCATTAATATGTGTCACATATCAGTTTGCAAACAATGTAAAAGATAAATAAATAACTATTGAGTTAATAAAGCCACAAACAAACATGGTCTCTTTTTTGCTTTCTTGAGTAAGGCAGGTCCAAAATGCAGGTGCTACAGCCTAGCTTGGTGCATTCTTTGGTGGTGGGGCAGCCAGCGGAAAATACGGAGCACAAGGGTTGGTAATGTTCTCTTGTTGTGACGTGATTGGCTCAGTGTTCTGTCACTCATGGAGACACTACGTCACAGCCAAATCTAGGGGTAGAGCTCGAGAATTCAAGCCCCTTGGGTGCTGCCATAGAGTTACATTAGAAGTGCCCATCCTAGAAGGTTCAAAGTCATTGGCCATAGATAAAATAACTGGCAGTCATCATCATGAAGTCGACAATCTACTGGCAAATCCTTTTTAATCCTTGTCATATGAAGAGAAATAATAGATAAAACTTGTCGGTGCTCATTGGCCATAAACATTACAAAACAAGTTGGATATCGCAAATTCAACAATGAAGTAAGCAGTGGCTAACTGCAAGCACTGCAAAGCAATCACTAGCCTGCTATTCAGTGGAGTGGCTGTGTGGTCCCAAGTCTCAGTTTAAGGGTCTATTTAAGGGTCTATTTCAATCTTAAAATTATACAAATGATTCCAGGCTGTATCACAACCGGCCGTGATTGGGAGTCCCATAGGGCAGCGCACAATTGGCCCTGCGTCGTCTGGGGTCATTGTAAATAAGACTTTGTTCTTAACTTGCCTAGTTAAATAAAGGTTAAATAAAATGTAAAAAAATATATTCAACATTGGCCAATCTAGCATTATTTCCCCCGTGCTAAAAACAACTGTTAACTCGGAACTGGGAAATCTGACTTCAGTGAGTTCAAAACAATTGGGAACTCAGGAAAAAACTAGCTCCGACTGGGAAAATACATTTTGAATGGTCATCCGTCTTGGAATTGTTGTTTTTCCGAGTTCCCAGTTGTCTTGAAAGCACCATAAATCCAGGGAATGCCAGACTGGAACTAGCTGCAAAAAAACACTCAAATTGTACAGTTTTATCCTCATCTCTTCATTCAAAGACTCAATCATGGACACTCTTACTGACAGTTGTGGCTGCTTTGTGTGATGCATGGTTGTCTCTACCTCCTTTGTGCTGTTGTATGTGCCCAATAATGTTTGTACCATGTTCTGTGCTGCTACCATCTTTTCATGTGGTGCTGCCATGCTATGTTGTTGTCTTAGGTATCTCTTTATGTAGTGTTGTTGTGTCTCTCTTGTCATGATGTGTGCTTTGTCCTATATTACAATTTTTAATCCCAGCCCCCATTCCCGCAGGAGGCCTTTTGGTAGGACTTAAATAAGAATTTGTTCTGAACTGACTTGCCTAGCTAACTAAAGGTTATGTAAAAAATACATAAAATAAAAGCCACGCAAACGTCCCTGTGTGACAACAAATGTGCCCAATTAGCTGATTCGCTTGAAATGCGCCGACTTTCAGAGACACTCCATGCACGCATAGCATTTAGCCATGACACAAACTAAAAGGCGGTGCCCGACGCTATCGTCATGTGATAATAGATATATCACGCTAAGCAACGTAAAGACCTCCGGTCGAAGAGGTATTGACGCGCAAACTCCGGATATCAAACCAAATAACTATTTTGTGCGAAACCTTACACAACTGTAGTCAACAATGTGGCTGTTTTTGTTTCTGACGCTGGTTAGCGTGTGTTGCAAGGCAGAAGTTTGTCCATGCGAGATCCAGGAACTCTGTCAACAAATTCGCGATGAGAAGGACTTTGAGGTAACGTTAGCATGACCGGTTTAGCAGAAATGTAGCCCGCCATGCTGCTGTTAAAACAGGGTAGCATAATAAACGATGGAACTACTTGAGAGTTTAGGCTGACAGCCCCATAAAATGTGACACTAAACCCTGACATTTGGGTGAAGTCGTGGGTGAGCGTACACTGACAAACTAGGCTAATGGCAAGGCCCCGACATTTTTGAGATAGCTCTTACAAAACATAAAATGGATGGTTGTGTACACATTTTACTGCAAGTGGTTAAATTGATAGATATTGTGACATACACCCTAAACGCAAAAAGTGCGGAATAACGGCTGGCTGGAGGGATGGGCCGCAAACATTTGTGTAATCCAATATTGCAAGCTCTGCTATTGTTACAATTTGTAATACAAGTAGTCCGTTGTCAGTTTTACCTACCCTATTGCTGTTTGTATTTTAATGCATCTTGGAAATATAGAATTGTAAACACAGATACAATAGGTGGACACGTCAACTATGAATATTGATGATAAAGGTAAGCTTTTTTTTTTTTTTTTTTTTGTAGCTGATTAATAGCCATAGTCACAAACCACACTTGCTCTCATTCAGTGCTGTATCGTCCTGCCTGACAAATGCATAATGGCAAAACGTTTCCTTGAAGGATGTTGTATCTTTAGCCCCTACTGTTGTAATTAAGTCAGGTCCACCACAGATTATTTTTGGGACCACCATGGATTTGGCTTCAAATTCAATATTGTCTAAAATCCAATGTCTGCAATAAGTCAAATGTTATTGGTTGCATACACATATTTAGCAGATTTTATTGCGGGTGTAGGAACACAAGCATTTCGCTATCTCCAACATTGTAGTAATATTTAACAATTCACAAGAATGGAATTAATTAATATATAATATTAGGATGAGGAATGTTGGAGTCTGGAGTATAAATACAGTATGCAAATGTGATGGGATGTATAGACATTATGGACGCTGTGGATAGAATATTGTGAATATATACAGCAATAGTTGAATAGGATGGCCTTGACTAGAATACACTACAGTGGGGCAAAAAATTATTTTTGTCAGCCACCAATTGTGCAAGTTCTCCCACTTAAAAAGATGAGAGGCCTGTAATTTTCATCATAGGTACACTTCAACTATGACAGACAAAATGAGAAAAAAAATCCAGAAAATCACATTGTAGGATTTTTTTATGAATTTATTTGCAAATTATGGTGGAAAATAAGTATTTGTTCAATAACAAAAGTTTATCTCAATACTTTGTTATATACCCTTTGTTGGCAATGAGAGGTCAAACGTTTTCTGAAATCAGAAAAACATTATTATTAAAGTGACCAGTGTTCTGTTTTTAGTGACCAGTATTCCATGTCTATGGATTTTGATATGAATGAAATCGTGAAAATATGTTTGTCTAGCCTAGATTCAGTAAAAAATAAAGTAGTTGACACGACAAGAGGCTTTAGAATTCATCACCTGCCACTGGTCTCTCTGCTTTCAGGTGTTTGTGTTTGATGTGGGCAAGAAAGCATGGAAGTCATATGATTGGGGAAAAGTGACAACTGTTGCTGCATTTGGGAAATATGATGCTGAACTCATGTGCCACGCCCATTCGAAAGGAGCACGGCTAGTCCTGAAAGGTAAGGTTAGGCATCTCAACTAGAGGTCGACCGATTAATCGGAATGGCCGATTAATTAGGACCGATTTCAAGTTTTCAAAGCAATCGGAAATCGGTATTTTTGGACACCGATTTGGCCGATTTAAAAAATAATAATAATATATATTTTTATTAACACCTTTTATTTAATCTTTATTTAACTAGTCAAGTCACTTGCCTAGGAACGGTGGGTTAACTGCCTCGTTCAGGGGCGGAATGACAGATTTTCACCTTGTCAGCTCGGGGGATCCAATCTTGCAACCTTACAGTTAACTAGTCCAATGCTATAACCACCTGCCTCTCGTTGCACTCCACAAGGAGACTGTTACACGAATGCAGTAAAAAAAACAATCAATCATATTCACTAGTTAATGACACATGGTTGATTATATTACTAGTTTATCTAGCGTGTCCTGCGTTGCATATAATCTGACTGAGCATACAAGTATCTGACTGAGCGGTGGAAGGCAGCAGCAGGCTCGTAAGCATTCATTCAAACAGCACTTTCGTGCGTTTTGCCAGCAGCTCTTCGTTGTGCGTCAAGCATTGCGCTGTTTATGACTTAAAGCCTATCAACTCCCGACATGAGCCTGGTGTAACCGATGTGAAATGGCTAGCTAGTTAGCGGGGTGCGCGCTAATAGCGTTTCAAACGTCACTCGCTCTGAGACTTGGAGACTTGGAGTGGTTGCATGGGTAATGCTGCTTCGAGGGTGGCTGTTGTCAATGTGTTCCTGGTTCGAGCCCAGGTAGGGGTGAGGAGAGGGACGGAAGCTATACTGTTACACTGGCAATACTAAAGTGCCTATAAGAACATCCAATAGTCCAAGGTATATGAAATACAAATGATATAGAGAGAAATAGTCCTATAATTCCTTTAGTTACTACAACCTAAAAATTCTTACCTGGGATTATTGAAGATTCATGTTAAAAGGAACCACCAGCTTTCATATGTTCTGAGCAAGGAACTTAAACGTTAGCTTTCTTACATGGCACATATTGCACTTTTACTTTATTCTCCAACACTTTGTTTTTGCATTATTTAAACCAAATTGAACATGTTTCATTATTTATTTGAGGCTAAATTGATTTTATTGATGTATTATATTAAGTTAAAATAAGTGTTCATTCAGTATTGTTGTAATTGCAATTATTACAAATACATTTTAAAAATCGGCCGATTTAAATCGGTATCAGCATTTTTGGTCCTCCAATAATCGGTATCGGTGTTGAAAAATCATAATCGGCTGACCTCTCATCCCAACCATATGCCAGTGTGCACTTCATCACCTCCATACATGGATTTGAAAGGATATTACTGGTATTTGAAAACAACCTAGCCCAGGCTTCCTCAACTGGCAGCCCAGTGATTTTATTTGGTTCCCCAAGTTTTCTGGGCAAAAAAATGTGTAACTATTTTTGTTGGACATAATACAGTGAAAAACACCAGCAAATCAGCTCCAATTCATATACAGTGCATTCGGAAAGTGTTCAGACCCCTTTTCCCACATTTTGTTGCCTTTGTTACCACTCAGGGAATTCACCATGAGGCCAACGGTGACTTTAAAACAGCTAAAGAGTTGAATGGCTGTGATAGGAGAGAAGTGAGGATGGATCACTAACATTGTAGTTACTCCACAATACTAACCTAAATGACAGAGTGAAAAGAAGGAAGCCAGTACAGAATAAAAATATTCAAAAACATGCATCCTGTTTGCAATAAGGCACTAAAGTAGACCTGGCAAATAAATTAATGTCTTGAATACAAAGTGTTATGTTTGGGGAAAATCCAACACATTACTGAGTGTACCACACTTCATATTTTCAAACATAGTGGTGGCTGCATCGTTATGTGTATGCTTGTCATCGGCAAGGACTAGAGTTTTATAGGATAAAAAGAAACGGAATAGACCTAAGTGTAAGGATTTAATTATTGGAGTACATCAATAAAAGGGAACCAGGATTTTGGAGTTCTCACAGTGTCTTGGTTTATTGACTCTTCAGTTTTCATGAACTGTTGTTCAGCTTTGTTTTATGAATATAACATTTTGAGTTGGTAGTAAGTGTAATCACAATACTGTGGGTCCCTTTTTACACAAAATAAACTTATTTTCACAATTCAAAATTGCAACCAAATGTATGTTTTATTTTATACAAATATGCATACTTTTTGTAGCACAGTTTGTAGCACAGAAAATAGACACCAAGAAAATATTTAACCAAAATCCTCTACACCGAGTGTAACTTAACCTATAGAACCGGTTCCGTAAACCATACAAAAAAAATAAAAAATGTGCTTTAACAAAAATCATTTGAATCTCTTTCCTTTACAGACGAAATATAGAAAATAACTTTGACAGTAAAATTCCCTCTTTAAGACCTTAATCCACATAAACAAACATTTGTTAAAAATAAAAATAATAAAAAATACAAATGAACTCCTTTTAGACAGTACAGACTTGTCACAGCAAAACTTGTGAGCACCAAAACTGTCAATGTCACCTCAAGCCCACTTGATCACTTTATGGCTATTAACAATGTCCGTCCTTTAATGAGAATGTTCTTCTCTTAGTCACTACAAACAGTAATTTGGGGGCTCCTGAGTGGCGCAGCGGTCTAAGGCACTGCATCTCAGTGCAAGAGGCGTCACTACAGTCCCTAGTTTGAATCCAGGCTGTATCACATTCGGCCGTGATTTGGAGTCCCATAGGGCGGCGCCCACCGTCATCCGGGCCATCATTGTAAATAATAATTTGTTCTTAACAACCTTTAGGGTCCCTTCAAAGTGCTGCTAGCATTTAGCTATTGTTTTAGCATTAGCTAGTATCTTCATGTTGCTAGAATTGTCTTCTTAGAATATCAAATCCAATCCTTTCCAAATAGCATTAGTTACAGTACCAGTCAAAAGTTTGGACACCTACTCATTCAAGCGTTTTTCTTAATTTTTTACTTTTTTCTACATTGTAGAATAATAGTGAAGACATCAACTATGAAATAACACATGGAATCATGTAGTAACCAAAAAAGTGTTTAACTTTTCTTATATTTGAGATTCTTCAACGTAGCCACCCTTTGACAGCTGTGGTAGCAATTCTATAGGAAGAGAGAATGCAGATTCTTTCAAACACCACTTTAATATAAGATTTTCAAAAATGGAGAATCAACTATCCACTCAACAGTGCATAGTTGAAGAGCTCAACGAACAGTGCCGGTTCAATGCTTTTATAGAGAAACACATAATTTTTGTATAGGTGGCAGTCAGCAGATACTGTGTAAAAGGCAATTAGTCTGTGCAGATTTAAGACGGCATGAGGTTGATAGCCCGAGGGCTCAACCGTATAACTGCATTCACAACAACAAATACTATATTGTGCTCCTTTCTGCAAGTTTCTGTAGATGGTAAACCCACGGGATGTCACATCTTGCGGTCGCACACAAACGGACCGTGGCTATACGCGCAGTCTTATTACTAAGTCCCACAAAGACAAGTTTGTATCAGGTTAGAAAAAACACGTATAACAAGACAATTCTTTAAACAATAAAACATGGGCTAGCATGAATAATTATAATTTTCCACAACAGCTTTGTACACTCTTTGCATTCTCTCAACCAGCTCCATGAGGTAGTCACCTGGAATGCATTTCAATTAACAGGTGTGCCTTGTGAAGTTAATTTGTGGAATTTATTTTCTTAATGCGTTTGTGCCAATCATTTGTTGTGACTAGGTAGGGGTGGTATACAGAAGATTGCCCTATTTGGTTAAAGACCAAGTCCATATTATGGCAAGAACAGCTCAAATAAGCAAAGAGAAACGGCAGTCCATCATTACTATAAGACATGAAGGTCAGTCAATCCGAAAATTTCAAGAACTTTGAAAGTTTCTTCAAGTGCAGTCGATAAAACCATCAAACACTGCGATGAAACTGTCTCTCATGAGGACCGCCACAGGAATGGAAGACCAAGAGTTACCTCTGCTGCAGAGGATAAATTCATTAGTTAACTGCATCTCAGATTGCAGCCTGAATAAATGCTTCAGAGTTCAAGTAATAGACACATCTCAACATCATCTGTTCAGAGGAGGCTGTGAATCAGGCCTTCATGGTCGAAACCACTACCAAAAGGACACCAATAATAAGAAGAGACTTACTTGGTCCAAGAAACATGAGCAATGGACATTAGACCGGTGAAAATCTGTCCTTTGGTCTGATGAGTCCAAATTTGAGATTTTTGGTTCCAACCGTTGTCATTGTGACGGAGAGTAGGTGAACAGATCTATCTCCGCATGTGTGGCTCCCACCGTGAAGCATGGAGGTGGGGGTGCTTTGCTGGTGACATTGTCTATTTTGAATTCAAGACACACTTGACCAGCAAGGATACCATAGCATTCTGCAGCGATACGCCATCCATCCGGTTTGCGCTTAGTGAGATTATCAAAAGGACAATGACCCCCCACCCCCCCTCCAGGCTGTGTAAGGGCTATTTAACCAAGAAGGAGAGCGATGGAGTGCTGCATCAGATGACCTGGACTCCACAGTCACCCGACCTCAACCCAATTGAGATGGTTTGGGATGAGTTGGACCGGGGAGCGAAGGAAAAGCAGCTAACAAGTGCTCAGCATATGTGAACCTTGAGAGAATGCCAAGAGAGTGCAAACCTACCATCAAGGCAAAGGGTGGCCACTTTGAAGAATCTCAAATATAAATATACACTGCTCAAAAAAAATAAAGGGAACACTAAATTGTTTTATTTATTTTTATTTCACCTTTATTTAACCAGGTAGGCAAGTTGAGAACAAGTTCTCATTTACAATTGCGACCTGGCCAAGATAAAGCAAAGCAGTTCGACACATACAACAACAGAGTTACACATGGAGTAAAACAAACATACAGTCAATAATACAGTATAAACAAATCTATACACGATGTGAGCAAATGAGGTGAGATAAGGGAGGTAAAGGCAAAAAAAGGCCATGGTGGCAAAGTAAATACAATATAGCAAGGTAAAACACTGGAATGGTAGATTTGCAGTGGAAGAATGTGCAAAGTAGAAATAAAAATAATGGGGTGCAAAGGAGCAAAATAAATAAATAAATAAATAAATGAAATGAATCCAGTAGGGAAAGAGGTAGTTGTTTGGGCTAAATTATAAGTGGGCTATGTACAGGTGCTGTAATCTGTGAGCTGCTCTGACAGTTGGTGCTTAAAGCTAGTGAGGGAGATAAGTGTTTCCAGTTTCAGAGATTTTTGTAGTTCGTTCCAGTCATTGGCAGCAGAGAACTGGAAGGAGAGGCGGCCAAAGGAAGAATTGGTTTTGGGGGTGACTAGAGAGATATACCTGCTGGAGCGTGTGCTACAGGTGGGAGAAGCTATGGTGACCAGCGAGCTGAGATAAGGGGGGACTTTACCTAGCAAGGTCTTGTAGATGACATGGAGACAGTGGGTTTGGCGACGAGTATGAAGCAAGGGCCAGCCAACGAGAGCGTACAGGTCGCAATGGTGGGTAGTATATGGTGCTTTGGTGACAAAACGGATTGCGCTGTGATACTGCATCCAATTTGTTGAGTAGGGTATTGGAGGCTATTTTGTAAATGACATCGCCGAAGTCGAGGATTGGTAGGATGGTCAGTTTTACAAGGGTATGTTTGGTAGCATGAGTGAAGGATGCTTTGTTGCGAAATAGGAAGCCAATTCTAGATTTAACTTTGGATTGGAGATGTTTGATGTGGGTCTGGAAGGAGTGTTTACAGTCTAACCAGACACCTAGGTATTTGTAGTTGTCCACATATTCTAAATCAGAGCCGTCCAGAGTAGTGATGTTGGACAGGCGGGCAGGTGCAGGCAGCGATCGGTTGAAGAGCATGCATTAGTTTGACATGTTTTTAAGAGCAATTGGAGGCCACGGAAGGAGAGTTGTATGGCATTGAAGCTTGCCTGGAGGGTTGTTAACACAGTGTCCAATGAAGGGCCAGAAGTATACAGAATGGTGTCGTCTGCGTAGAGGTGGATCAGAGACTTACCAGCAGCAAGAGCGACATCATTGATGTATACAGAGAAGAGAGTCGGTCCAAGAATTGAACCCTGTGGCACCCCCATAGAGACTGCCAGAGGTCCGGACAGCAGACCCTCCGATTTGACATACTGAACTCTATCAGAGAAGTAGTTGGTGAACCAGGCGAGGCAATCATTTGAGGAACCAAGGCTGTCGAGTCTGCCGATGAGGATGTGGTGATTGACAGAGTCGAAAGCCTTGGCCAGATCAATGAATACGGCTGCACAGTAATGTTTCTTATCGATGGCGGTTAAGATATCGTTTAGGACCTTGAGCGTGGCTGAGGTGCACCCATGACCAGCTCTGAAACCAGATTGCATAGCAGAGAAGGTATGGTGAGATTCGAAATGGTCGGTAATCTGTTTGTTGACTTGGCTTTCGAAGACCTTAGAAAGGCAGGGTAGGATAGATATAGGTCTGTAGCAGTTTGGGCCAAGAGTGTCCCCCCCCCCTTTGAAGAGGGGGATGACCGCAGCTGCTTTCCAATCTTTGGGAATCTCAGACGACACGAGAGGTTGAACAGGCTAGTAATAGGGGTGGCAACAATTTCGGCAGATAATTTTTAGAAAGAAAGGGTCCAGATTGTCTAGCCCGGCTGATTTGTAGGGGTCCAGATTTTGCAGCTCTTTCAGAACATCAGCTGACTGGATTTGGGAGAAGGAGAAATGGGGAAGGCTTGGGCGAGTTGCTGTGGGGGGTGCAGTGGTAGGGGTAGGAGTAGCCAGGTGGAAAGCATGGCTAGCCGTAGAAAAATGCTTATTGAAATTCTCAATTATAGTGGATTTATCAGTGGTAAGTGTTTCCTATCTTCAGTGCAGTGGGCAGCTGGGAGGAGGTGTTCTTATTCTCCATGGACTTAACAGTGTCCCAGAACTTTTTTGAGTTAGTGTTGCAGGAAGCAAATTTCTGCTTGAAAAAGCTAGCCTTGGCTTTTCTAACTGCCTGTGTATAATGGTTTCTAGCTTCCCTGAACAGCTGCATATCACGGGGGCTGTTCGATGCTAATGCAGAACGCCATAGGATGTTTTTGTGTTGGTTAAATGCTGTTAGGTCTGGGGAGAACCAGAGGGTGAGGGTGGTCTATTGCAGGCAGCAACGGTGAGAGACTTCTTTTTAGAGAGGTGTATTTTTAAAAGTAGTAGTTCAAATTGTTTGGGTACAGACCTGGATAGCCTGCAGAGTTCTGTCCTACTATCTTTGCAGTAGATTGCAACACCGCCCCCTTTGGCAGTTCTATCTTGTCTGAAAATGTTGTAGTTTGGATCAAAATGTCAGATTTTTTGGTGGTCTTCCTAAGCCAGGATTCAGACACAGCTAGGACATCCGGGTTGGCAGTGTGCTAAAGCAGTGAATAGAACAAACTTAGGGAGGAGGCTTCTAATGTTAACATGCATGAAACCAAGGCTATTACGGTTACAGAAGTCATCAAAAGAGAGCGCCCGGGGAATAGGAGTGGAGCTAGGCACTGCAGGGCCTGGATTTACCTCTACATCGCCAGAGAAACAGAGGAGGAGTAGGATAAGGGTACGGCTAAAAGCAATAAGAATTGGTCGTCTAGAACGTCTGGAACAGAGAGTAAAAGGATGTTTCTGAGGGCGATAAAATAGCTTCAAGGTATAACGTACAGACAAAGGTATGGTAGGATGTGAATACAGTGGAGGTAAACCTAGGTATTGAGTGATGAAGAGAGAGATATTGTCTTTAGAAACATCATTGAAACCAGGAGATGTCATCATGTGGGTGGTGGAACTAATAGGTTGGATAAGGTATAGTGAGCAGGACTAGAGGCTCTACAGTGAAATAAGCCAATAAACACTCACCAGAACAGCAATGGACAAGGCATATTGACATTAAGGAGAGGCATGCTTAGTCGAGTGATCAAAAGGGTCCAATGAGTAGAGAGGTTGGTTGTGGTCACGGCAATTTAGACAGCTAGCCGGGCCATCGGTAGCAAGCTAGCATAGGATGGAGGTCTGTTAATTAGCCACCTCGTGCGTTTCCGTCGGTAGGATTAGTGGGGTTCCGTGTGGTAGAGGGGATGAATCCAAATCGCACACACACAAAAAAAAACAATAGATATAGTTATAGAGGCCCAAGAAAAATAAAAAATAAATAAAAATAAATTGTCCGATAGGTCTATTCAGATAGCAGCCGATAAGACAGCTAACGGTTAGCGGACCGCAGATGGGCGTTCAGGTAACGTCGCGACGGAGGAGCCAGCCGGATAACTCCTTCGGGTAGATAACGTCGGTAGTCCAGTTGTGAAGGCCCGGTGGGGCTCCGCGTTGGCAGTAAAACGGGTCCGGATAGGTGATTGTAGCCCAGGAGTGATTGATGGAACTCTCAGCTGCCTAGCTCCGGAATAATTGATGTTTGCTCCGGAATCGACGAAAGCCGATAGTCACACGGATAGCAGCTAGCTAGCTGCGAGATCCAGGTATGAATGTCCAGAGTTAGCGGTTGAAATCCAGGGACATGGAGAGAAAATAACACATCCTAGATCTGAATGAATGAAATATTCTTATTAAATACTTTTTTCTTTACTTAGTTGAATGTGCTGACAACAAAATTATCAATGGAAATCAAATTTATCAACCCATGGAGGTCTGGATTTGGAGTCACACTCAAAATTAAAGTGGAAAACCACACTACAGGCTGATCCAACTTTGATGTAATGTCCTTAAAACAAGTCAAAATGAGGCTCAGTAGTGTATGTGGCCTCCACGTGCCTGAATGACCTCCCTACCATGCCTGGGCATGCTCCTGATGAGGTGGCGGATGGTCTCCTGAGGGATCTCCTCCCAGACCTGGACTAAAGCGTCCGCCAACTCCTGGACAGTCTGGTGCAATGTGGCGTTGGTGGATGGAGCGAGACATGATGTCCCAGATGTGCTCAATTGGATTCAGGTCTGGGGAACGGGCAGGCCAGTCCATAGCATCAATGCCTTCCTCTTGCAGGAACTGCTGACACACTCCATCTAGCATTGTCTTGCATTAGGAGGAACCCAGGGCCAACCGCACCAGCATATGGTCTCACAAGGGGTCTGA
Source organism: Oncorhynchus mykiss (assembly GCF_057628025.1). Taxonomy (NCBI): domain Eukaryota; kingdom Metazoa; phylum Chordata; class Actinopteri; order Salmoniformes; family Salmonidae; genus Oncorhynchus; species Oncorhynchus mykiss. The sequence continues at coordinate 51,089,346 of NC_143025.1, forward strand.
GGATCTCATCTCGGTACCTAATGGCAGTCAGGCTACCTCTGGTGAGCACATGGAGCCCCAAAGAAATGCCACCCCACACCATGACTGACCCACCGCCAAACCGGTCATGCTGGAGGATGTTGCAGGCAGCAGAACGTTCTCCACGGCGTCTCCAGACTGTCACGTCTGTCACGTGCTCAGTGTGAACCTGCTTTCATCTGTGAAGAGCACTGAGAGCCAGCGGCGAATTTGCCAATCTTGGTGTTCTCTGGCAAACGTCCTGCACGGTGTTGGGCTGTAAGCACAACCCCCACCTGTGGATGTCGGGCCCTCATACCACCCTCATGGAGTCTGTTTCTGACCGTTTGAGCAGACACATGCACATTTGTGGCCTGCTTGAGGTCATTTTGCAGGGCTCTGGCAGTGCTCCTCCTTGCACAAAGGCGGAGGTAGCGGTCCTGCTGATGGGTTGATGGCCTCCTCCACGTCTCCTGATGTACTGGCCTGTCTCCTGTCTTGCCACAGCTCGCATTGATGTGCCATCCTGGATGAGCTGCACTACCCGAGCCACTTGTGTGGGTTGTAGACTCTGTCTCATGCTACCACTAGAGTGAAAGCACCGCCAGCATTCAAGTGACCAAAACATCAGCCAGGAAGCATAGGAACTGAGAAGTGGTCTGTGGTCACCACCTGCAGATCCACTCCTTTATTGGGGGTGTCTTGCTAATTAGGTGTAGGTGTGTAGATGTGTCCAAACTTATGACTGACTGGCTCTGTACATTCTACACGATTCTGTGCTTCCAACTTTGTGGCAACAGTTTGGGGAAGGCTCTTTCCTGTTTTAGCATGACATTGCTCTTGTGCACAAAGCGAGGTCCATACAGGAATGGATTGTTGAGACTGGCCTGCACAGAGCCCTGACCTTAACCCCATTGAACACCTTTGGGATGAATTGGAATGCCTTCTGCGAGCCAGGCCTAGTCAGATTTGAGTGATGTCCCTCAACTACAAAATTTGCCATATTGAGAAAAACAATGATTACAAAACAAATAGCGTTTGCCTTTTTTAAAATTGCTTCTTGCAATAGTCATTTGGAACATTGTGGTAAAATTGACATTTGAATTCATCAAAATATTTATATATATCGCCTAGCCCTAGATGAGCCCTCCATGTGCACTAATCCTAAATGCATTTGTCAGTGTTGTACATTTCTTTACTGTAGGTGATGTGTCTATCCATGAAATGGTGGACCCTGCCAACAGGACAGCATGGATCACAAGCAAAGTGGACTTGGCAAAGAGGCAGTTTATGGATGGCATCAACATAGACATTGAGCAAGAGGTGGCCGACTCCTCCCCAGAGTACTACACCTTGACAGCACTCGTCAAAGAGACCACTGAGGCCTTTCATAGAGAGATCCCAGGTTCCCAGGTGAGTACAATAGTGTATCCTAGTCATGCCAGACCAATAACTTGGGGTGTAGGGGATATGTTGGCGTGTAAGCTAATTACGCTCTGATTCACGAATGAAAGCGGGCCACATTCACAATTTTGGTTGAAAGTAAATTGATTAATCCAACCTTACAATCTGCATACCTAAGCTTTTTTGGGTGTCACAACTGAAAACACTCATCAGGCACCAACCAGAAGAAAATGAACTGAAACAGGAAGGGACTACATGAAATTCTCCAACAAGAAACGCTTGTTTTCGTTTTACTATGATGTGCCCTAATGCAGAGGTTTTCAAACCTCTCCTTGGGGACCACCAGCCATTCCATATATTTGAACTATTCCAGAGCTAGCACACCTTATTCAACTTGTCAACTAATTATCAAAACTTTGATTAGGTTTATCAGATGATCTAGTTCAGGGCTACAACAATAGTGTGGATTGTCTGGGTGTACCAGATGGGATATTTCAAAACCACTGCCCTAATGAATAGGACCCAGCTTCCTCCGTGCCCTTAACTTACCCTCTTCTCCTGACTCGTTCTCAGGTGTCATTTGATGTTGCCTGGTCGCCCAAGTGTATAGACGGGCGCTGCTATGACTACGCCGCCATTGCAGAGTCCTGCGACCTGCTATTTGTGATGTCATATGATGAGCAGAGTCAAATATGGGGCGATTGTGTTGCGATGGCAAATGCGCCATTCAATCAGACACAGTCAGGTAAGTAATTTGTGGAGAAGGACCTCTAGAAGCCCAAACCAGAAGCCATTTTATTGCAGTTATTTGACTTAAAGCTAAAAACTACGGATCCCTAGCCACTACTTGTCATGCTGAACAGACTAATCCTAACCTGCTATGGCCTTCTGTCTTTTATTCCAGCGTATGACCAATATTTGGCGATGATGATAGATCCAAAGAAGCTTGTGATGGGAGTACCATGGTATGGCTATGATTACCCTTGTCTCGACTTCTCCCAGGTGAATACTCCAAAATTGAACTTCTCAACTTTACTTGAGTGTATGCCCTGTTAGTTTACACTATCAATGTTTCCCTCTACTGTGGGGATTATGATCAAATCAACATATTAGCCACTTTTCAATGCACAATACCGTAACAAATCTAACTATGCAAGACAGTCTGTGATTTTGGTTTTTGGCAGAGCGCATCGAGCGATCGCAAGTAGATGCGCCTTTTTTTGAGATCAGGGCCTCATGTAGCCACGTGTGCACATTTATTCATATTCTTTGCTAGTTAGTGAGGTTATTAGCCCAGTTATAGCTTATTTCTGGTCAGCAATGGGGAGTGATTGCTTCCTACAAGAGCACAAAACGTACATTTCTAGCCATCTTTGGAAATCGAGTCAGGTAAATAGTTTTTTTATGTCTTAAAGAGGCAGTGTTATATTTTGAGATAAACTTGAATAATCTAAGAAGCCGATAGGTAGAGGGTCGCATACATTTTGTCAGGATGTTCTCTAAAGTCTCATGGATTGTAGACCTACATTGAACACGTTGGATGCTACTTACTGTAGGCTGTATCATGGAACAGTTATTTCAATAGCTATTTCCATGTTAAAATGTTACAGGATGCATTTTCTCTGTTTTTGATGTTAGGCCACTCTGGTAGGCCTACATTATGATCAAATAGCCACAGTAGCCTTCTTGGCCACTGTTAAAACTTTTAACTTAAAGCAGGTACAGCCTCAGTGTTCACAGTAAACACGTGCCAGAAGTTGCACAGAATGCACTTTCAAGTTTGCGCTTAGTGCCCTCAAAGTATTCACACCCCTTGGCTTTTTCCACATTTTGTTACAGCCTGAATTTAAAAAGAATTACATTTAGATTTTTTTTTGTCACTGGCTACACAATACCCCTTAATGTCAAAGTGGAATTAGTGCATTTGAAAAGTATTCAGACCCCTTCCCTTTTTCCACATTGTTGGGTTACAGCCTTATTCTAAAATGGATTAAATAAACTAAATCCCTCATCAATCTACACACAATACCTCATAATGACAAATCAAAACATGTTTTAGAAGTGTTAGCTAATATAGGTATTCAGACCCTTTGTTATGAGACTTAAAATTGAGCTCCAGTGCATCCTGTTACCATTGATCATCCTTGATGTTTTTACAACTTGATTGGTGTCCACCTGTGGTAAATTCAATTGATTGGACATGATTTGGAAAGGCGCACACCTGTCTATCATTCTTAAATGGAAGAAGTTTCGGAACCAAAAAGCCTCTTCCTAGAGCTGGCCACCAGGCCAAACTGAGCAGTCGGGGGAGCTGGTTACTCTGACAGAGCTCCAGAGCTCTGTGGAGATGGGAGAACCTTCCAGAAGGACAACCATCTCTGCAGCACTCCACCAATCAGGCCTTTATGGTAGTGGCCAGACAGAAGCCACTCCTCAGTAAAATGTACATGACTCTGACTATGAGAAACATTCTCTGGTTTGATGAAACCAAGATTAAACCCTTCTAACCTGAAATAAACATTGGCACCATCCCTACGGTGATGCATGGTGGTAGCAGCATCATGCTGTGGGGATGTTTTTCAGCGGCGGGGACTGGGAGACTAGTCCGGATCAAGGGAAAGAGGAACGGAGCAAAGTACAGAAGTGATCCTTGATGAAAACCTGCTCCAGACCACTCAGGACCTCAGATTGGGGCAAATGTTCACCTTCCAACAGGACAATGACCTTAAGCACACAACCTGACAGAGCTTGAAGGGTCTGCAGACAAGAATGGGAGAAACTCCCCAAATATAGGTGTGCCAAGCTTGCAGCGCCATACCCAAGGAGACTCGAGGGTATAATCGCTGCCAATGGGGTTTCAACAAAGTACTGAGTAAAGGGTCTGACTATATATTAGTAATGCATTTTCTAAAAACCTGTTTTTGTTGTCATTATTGGGTATTGTGTGTAGATGGATGGATAAAACTATCGATTTTAGAATAAGGCTGTAATGTAACAAAGTGGAAAAAGTCAAGGGGTCTGAACATTTTCCGAACGCACTATGTTCAGGAGTAAAAATTGGCTTAACAAGTCACATTGAATTTCAAACACGGATTCAACAACAAATACCAGGGAGGTTTTCCAATTCCTCGCAAAGATGGGTACCTATTGGTAGATAGGTCAAATATAAAATAAAGTCCTTTAAGCGTTGTGAAGGCATTAATAATGCTTTGGATGGTTTATTAATACGTCCACAGTTGCTGGAGAGGAATGAAACCACACGGGGTTTCCAACAGAGTTTTCAATGGCTGTAATAGGAGAACTTAGGATGGATCAACAGTGTTGTAGTTACTCACTCCACAATACTAACCTCATTGACAGAGTGGAAAGGAAGCATGTACAGAAGAAAAAATATTCAAAAATATGCATCCTGTTTCCAGTAAGGCACTACCATAAAACTGCAAAAATGAACTTTGTACTGGATACAAAGCATTATGTGTAGGGCAAATCCAACATACTATACACATCATGGAGTACCACTCATCATATTTTCAAGAATGGTGGTGGCTGCATGTTATGGGTATGCTTTCTTGTTTTTTACAGTAGAGCTAAGCACAGGCAAAATCCTAGAGGAAAACCTGGTTCAATCTGCTTTCCTTTCCTAGGAGCTCAGATGCAAAAATATAATGTCCAATGTCTTCATCAGGGTATATCAATCTGCTTTCCGACACTGGGAGACAAACTCACCTTTCAGCAGAACAATAACCTTACCAATCTGCTTACCAAGACGACATTGAATGTTCCTGAGTGACCTTGTTGCAGTTTTGACTTAAATCTATGGCAAGACTTAAATGGCTGTTTAGCAATAATCAACAACCAATTTTGGCAGCCTATTTTTAAAAGAATGTGCAACTATTGTGCAATCCAGGTGTGCAAAACTCTTAGACTTACTCACAGACTCACAGCTGTAAACGCTGCCAAAGGTGACTCAGGGGGTTGAATACTTATCTAATCAAGAGATGTATATATTTATTTATTTTCCACTTTGACAGAGTATTTTGTGTAGATCGTTGACATAAAAATTAATATTCTATGAATTTTAATTCCATTTTGTAACAACAAAATGTTGAAAAAGTCTAGGGGTGTGAATACTTTCTGTAGCAGGCACTGTACCAGAAAAAAATTAGAGAACATCGTCCTGCTGTCTCAACTATGTGTATTTTTCTCTAATTAGGAAGGGGTGTGCTCCTTAGCCAAGGTTCCGTTCCGGGGTGCACCTTGTAGCGATGCAGCTGGCCGTCAGATCCCTTACAGCTTTATGATGAAACAGATCAACGGCTCTCTGTCTGGCAGGCTGTGGGACGAGGTCCAGCTGGCTCCCTACTACAACTACAAGGTATGGAGACACATTGTATAGAAAGTTTGTTGAACAAGTAGCCTAAGCCCATTTGTCTGGGCTGCTGGTGGCAAATGACAACTCAACACAAGCTGCAGCCATTTTGGGGGAAAGGCTATTTGACTGAAGTGCTGTTAGTTCAATCTAACACAGTCACCTCACAACAAATCGCTTCCTCCAAATCCAATAAAAAACACTGGCTCAAGTTGAACTCTCGCCACGGCTGCATTATCCTCCTTGTTTGCAAAGAGGGTGCCATTGTCGCTGTTGCCCCATTACAGAGTTTGTGAACTGAACTATCATCCACAGGACCAAAGGGGACAGATCCATCAGGTGTGGTACGACGACCCAGAAAGCATTGCCCTGAAGGTGGCATATGTACGAGAGCTGGGCCTGAAGGGCACGGGGATGTGGTGCGGCAACCTCCTGGACTACAGCAACAACTCAGTTGCCCAGGAACAGAGTCGAGACATGTGGAACGCCCTCATGGGTTGCCAAGACGCTCAGTGCTGAGAAGACTGCCTTTCCATTGGATCCTCACAGCTATTTGTTGCTAGTCAATAGATGCTTTTGTTCGAGGACAGAAGTGGGACAGAGGAACCGTAACGTGTATTCCTCTTGATCTCAGGGATGCGTACTTGCACTTCTATTTCATAGTAGTTTTTTTTATTGCAATTGTAAAAACATGAGCCACTTTAAGAGGGGGGGGGGTATGTTTTGTACAAAGAATCATGCCAACACAGATGATTGTCAAACACAGCATTGTGCCACTGTGAATCTTACAAAACAAATTTGGCTTTGCCGTATAAGCACTTAATAAATACTGTGATGTGCATATGCCAGTAGATTAAATAAAAAACATAAATAATTCCCGCCAACAAATTTGTCTTTTCTTTTACTCTCACAAACACTGATTTAAAAAAAAATATTTTTACTTTATTTAACTAGGCAAGTCAGTTAAGAACAAATTCTTGTTTTCAATGACGGCCTAGTCAATCCTAAAACTGCTGTGACTTTGAAGAAAATTCCATCATGAAACGGTTACGAAATCTCTTAGTCATGGCAGATACTGTTGCTTTGATACTGTACAAATATTTGTTTTCATACTTAAGATTTTAAGATGGTAGTATCAACACAGGTAAATTATCAAATGAGAGATTGTTCTTGCTGCAACAGGGACACCACAGTTTAATACGAACAATTGTTGTTTGGTAAACTGAAATCATGGCTTTCACTTGATATGCATTGCAAATAGACATAATTTAAATGTGACCTTTTCTAAAATATGTAATTTGGAATAAGCGAAAAGCAAACATTGTCTTCTGGAATAAGGCCACGGTGGTACTGGTAGAAGTGGCTCAGTTAGGGATGCTTTGAACCTGTGGTCTGTCCCTTGCTCCTGCTCCAAAGCCCATGGAGCCAGAGAGAAATGTCTGGGTATTCTTCTGGGCCAGCTCAGCCTTCAAGGCTCTCAGCTCTGTGGCAGCCTGCTTCCCGAGCTAGGAGGAAATAAACAAGGAAGTGCATCAATGAAAAACATTGAGCACTGTCTGTCCAGCAAAGCTCTCCACCTCCTGCCCAAGTCCCATGTAAAAGTTGATAACTGAAATGTCTGCTTCTCATTTGAAATATTTTTCAACTGAGCCCTTAACATACTGTAGTTTTTCCCAATGAGATAAACAGGGATGGAAAAATAGAGAATTGCATTTACATTTGTAGAGTTATGAGGGAGTCAAATTGCAATTAAGATTTTAATACCTTGATCTCTGTGACGAGCCTCATCTTGGCATCATCCACCTTCCTCCTTAGGTTGTCAATCTCATGGCTCTCTGTCATTATCTGGATAATGAGCTCATTCTGAACATGGTGGGAAGAGTACCCAATTGTCATACTTGAAGATTCCTTAATAGAAAATGTAAATGTAAAAAAAAAACATTCTGACATAATTTACAAACAAAGCATTTGTGTTTAGTGAGTCCACCAGATCAGAGGCAGTAGAGATGACCAGGGATGTTCATTTGATAAGTGCGTGAATTGGACCATTTTCCTGTCCTGCTAAGCATTCAAAATGTAACGAGTACTTGGGTGTCAAGCAAAATGTATCAAGTAAAAAGCACATTTAATTTAGGAATGTAGTAAAGTAAAAGTTGTCCCAAATATAAATAGTAAAGTACAGATCCACACGAACACTACTTAAGTAGTACGTCAAAGTATTTTTACTTAAGTACTTTACACCACTGTCTATAATAATGGCATGGTCTGTATTGACCACAATATGAACTGATTCCCTCTAGTGGATGATGTGGCACAGTCAAACTGACATTGTTGCTATGGCCTTACTGAACCATAAAACCTGAATCAACTTTGCATCCCAATAATCTGCATGTTCACTTCCTTCACAGATTTAAAAGCAAAAAAATAATTAAATAAATGTGGTGGAAACTATCTAGCCAATGTTTGGGGAGGGGAGCACACTTCAGTTGAAGGAGTGATTGTTACTTTGGTGCTCGACAATCTTGCCCGCCATCTGGGCTTTCCTCCTCCATCCCTCGCCTTTAGCTGGTGTAGGATGTTATTGTAGAATATCTCCAGCTCTTGACGAAGACTTCTCAATGTGACCTCCAAAGGGGCTGTGGCCTTCTTGGTATCAAAATAACTCGTCTTCCAACTATCACGAGCTGGAAAACAACAACAAAAGCTCTCAGGGCAAAATTGACTTGCTTTTGCTGCAGTGTCAGTTCTGAACCCATTTATTTCCAGAAAGAGTTTTGAAAAAACAAGATGAAGGTTAAATTGAGGAAGGAAAACATGATTTAGTTGTTTTTTCTGTAACTTTTAAAAGCTGTAGATATAATGCTTTATACGCTGTTATACGCATGTATGAGACGTTTGTTTTCTACACTAAACAAAAATATAAACGCGACATGCAACAATTTTAAAGATTTTACTGATTTACAGTTCTTATAAGGAAATCAATCAATTGAAATGTATTAGGCCCTAATCTATGGATTTCACATGACTGGGTATACAGATATGCATCTGTTGGTCACAGATACCTTGGGGGGGGGGGGACGTAGATCAGAAAACCAGTCAGTATCTGGTGAGACCACCATTTGCCTCATGCAGCACGACATCTTCTTCGCATGGAGTTGATCAGGCTGTTGATTGTGGCCTGTGGAATGTTGTCCCACTCCTGGATATTGGCAGGAACTGGAACATGCTGTCGTACATGTCGATCCAGAGCATCCCAAACATGCTCAATTGGTGACATGTCTGGGGAGTATACAGGCCATGGAAGAACATGGACATTTTCAGCTTCCAGGAATTGTGTACAGATCCTTGCGACATGGGGCTGTGCATTATGATGGCAGTGGATGAATGGCACGACAATGGGCCTCAGGGTCTCGTCACGGTATCTCTCTGCATTCAAATTGCCATCGATAAAATGCAATTGTGTTTGTTGTCCGTAGTTTATGCCTACCCATAACATAACCCCAGTACCACCATGGGCCACTCACCATGGGCCACTCAACAGCAAACCGCTCACGCACATGACGCCATACACGCTATCTTCCCACTACAGTTGAAACCGGGAGTCATCGGTAAAGAGCACACTTCTCCAGCGTGCAAGTGGCCAGCTAAGGTGAGCATTTGTCCACAAGTCAGTTACGACGCTGAATTGCAGTCAGTTGAAGCGCTTCAGGGGAGGACCATCCTCAGGGAATTTCAGAAAAATTTAAAGTGAAACAAAGTTTAACGTTTTAGCTAAAACTACACTAAATATATTCACGTCACCAACTAATTGATTAAAAAACACTGTTTTGCAATGAAGTTCTACAGTAGCCTAGAGTACATAGAGTACATTGACTTCAATACAAAACCTAGGAGGCTCATGGTTCTCAATATCTTCCAAAGACTTACAGAGTAATTATGACCACTTCCGGAGGACATTCTCCAACCTATCAGAGCTCTTGCAGCATGAACTGACACCCATTCAAAGGATCAGAGAATGAATATAGTACTGAAAGAATAAGCTACAGCTTTCTAGCACTGCAGTGCATAACATGTGGTGAGTAGTTGACTCAAAAAGACAATAGTTGAACAGTTTTGAACAAATACATTTCTAGAGAGATTTCGTAGTATATATTTTTTTCACTTTTACTTGCTTAGCTAGCATCGAATGCAGCTAGCTAGATTAGCCTACTCAAACACCTGGCTCAAACAGAGAGGGATGATATGTTAGCTAGCTGGCTGTCCAACACTGGAACTCTTCCAAGTCAAGGTAAGCTTTTGGTTTTATTAATTTATTGCGGCCTGTGGGTGTAACTACTAAACTGCTTGCTGCTGACTACACTGTACTGCATGTTTGTAGCAGGTTTACTAATGCGTTAATTCTTGTAGCTATGTTGACTATGACATGACAACAATGTAGGGACTGTGTGTAGTGGTTAGCGGTCATGACATGAAGGTTTGGCTTGGAAAGGTTTTTTCACCTGGTCACAGACAGCTGATGTGTTGTGTACTGGAGTCCACATGCGAAGGGAAAAGGTGAGAGGAGGAGAGTGCATAGTAGATAGACAACGAGCTGTTTGTATGTGGCTGCTATCAAATCAAATCAAATCAAATTTATTTTATATAGCCCTTCGTACATCAGCTGATATCTCAAAGTGCTGTACAGAAACCCAGCCTAAAACCCCAAACAGCAAGCAATGCAGGTGAAGAAGCACGGTGGCTAGGAAAAACTCCCTAGAAATGAAAGTGAACTGTGTTTGCGTCTAATCAGGGGTGTATTCATTGTGCCGATTCTGTTGAAAAACATTTCTTAAACGGAATGAAAAGGCGATAAACATACCTGAATTTGTCCAATAGAAACTCTTTTGCAACTGTTGGACTAATGATTACACCCTAGATCAGCTAGATGCAGGCAAAAGTGTGCAAGGCGGCATTGAATATGTCCCTGTCTGTCACCTTGACTACTCAATTCTCTCGACCTGCGCACCTACGTTGTAAACTTTCATTCATAGGCTAGATTGTAGCAACCTCACGATGGGTACAGGGAAATTAGAGTATCATGTAGTAGCCTAAACCTATATTTATACATTGAGCTGGGTGAATGGAATATGAATGACAGTCATGCAATATGCTGTAATAGTAATAAAGCCATGTTCATAAAAAAAAGATCATCCTCCCTCATGTTAAACTGCACTGACCACCACTGGTGAAGACAATTAGTATGCAGATGAGCTTCCCTGAGATGGTTGCTGACAGTTTGTGCAGAAATTCTTCAGTTGTGTGAACCCACAGTTTCATCAGCTGTCTGGGTGGCATGTCTCAGACCATCCCGCCGCTGAAGAAGCCGGATGTGGAGGTCCTGGGCTGGCGTGGTTTGTGGTTGTGAGGCCGGTTGGACGTACTGCCAAATTCTCTAAAACAACGTAGGTAGGTGGCTTATGGTAGAGAAATTAACATGAAATTCTCTGGCAACAGTTTTGGTGGACTTAGGTATTCAACATACTACTTCTTATTATTATGCATGCTACACCTTTTACACCGTTTAAGATAGAAACGCCATTCCAAATTCAAAACGTGTGTAACGGTCTAACTTTTTTAATCAAGATTCTAAAGCTCCCCATTGTGACATAATCACTTCCAACGGCCATTCTCGAAGTGAAATCATGCAGCTTTTGACCCAAATCAGCTAATTATTCCACTTTGCAACAACTTAGACAAAGTTAAAGTGTTCCCGTCTTCATCTACTTCTCTGCTGCTCAAATATGGCATTATGGACAAAAAATACTATTCTGAGAAAGTTACAGCAAGTTAAGTAACTTCAAAAAATATTCAAAGGTATTAAATCTTCCTCTATTTCTCTGCTTGTCAAATCCCATCGCCTGTCTCTTTCTAGCCACAGCTCTCTGTGTTATTGAGATTCCAAAACTGAGCTTTTGCTAGGATACTCAGACACAGAGAGGGCAAAAATTATGAGGAGAGTGAAGTGTGACCACAATTACTGACCACAACCACACAAATATTGGCCACATATTGACCAAAACAACTCACCACAACCACAACGACTCAACCACATTACTACTGACCAACGCTACTGACCACAACTTTTGCCCAAATCTACTGATTATGGAAATAAAAAAATATTTGAAAAATATTTGAATAATATAATCAATGTACAACTTCTTTTCACAACCTCAAACGTTTAGAGCTTCAAGCCCCACAACTTTACAATGATTTCACAATTTGAATCACCACCACAACTACTGAACCACATAACTACTGACCCCAAATTCTGACCTCAACCGCACTACTTCTAACCACATCTAGTGACCTCAACCACACAACTGCTTACCACCTCTAGTGACCACAACCACATAACTGCTTACCACATCTAGTGACCACAACCACACAACTTTTGACCACAACCACACAACTATCGAGCACAGCCACACAACTTCTGACCAAACATCTACAGTATCTACTGACCATATTCTCATAATTTATAACCACAACCACACAACTACAGACCACAACTATTGAACCACTATTGACTACTACTACTGACCACAAATTCTGACCAAATCTACTGACTATCGATGGGAATTTAAAATGATTTCACAATTTGAATAATAAATAATAATAATACAAATTTGAGGTATGTCTCAATTGAGTTGCTTGTATACAACTTTTTGATATCTGTTATACTTTTTACATTACTCACTTTCTTGTCCTCTTTTTCTCCTCCATCCTCTTTCATTGGATTTCTCAAGATTCTAAGGCTCCCCATTGTGACATCCCTTCCAACTGCCATTCTCTGTAAGTGAAATCAGTTAACTTTTGACCCAAATTAGCTAATAATTCCACTTTGCAACAACTTAGGAACACTAACTTTTTGTCTATCTTCGTCTACTAATCTGCTATTCATATCTGTTTGCGGAATCAAAGTATAGCTGTTTTTGTAACTCCATTACCATGTGTTCTTCCAACTTTTCCCAAACAACTGCCATTTGGATCAGTAACACAACAAGGTACATAAACATGTTATTTAATTCTCTGTGTGTCAAATCTGCATTCAGATTCGAAATTGTGCGTGCCAATCTGTAACTAGAGCCGTTTTAGTAACACATAGCCAGTCTCTTTCTAGCTGCTGTAAATCGTGTCATAACCTAGCAGATTCATTATTTTCCAAACAACCACCGTTTTGACCACTAACCCAAAGAGTTAGACACAAATATTTTGTAGTGAAATCTTCCCCTACTTCTCTGCTTGTCCAATCCAAAAACAGTTTATAAATCGTGTGTACCAACCTCTAGATAGAGCAATTTTATTAACCCATCGCCAATCTCTGTGTCATTATTGAGATTCCAAAACGGAACCATTGCTAGGATACTCACTGACACTGAGGGCCAAAATTATGAGAAGAGTGACCACAACTTTTGACCACAACCCCACTCCTTTTGGCCACTACCCCATAACTTCTGACCACATCCAGTATCCTCAACCACACAATTATATCCCACAATCTAGTGAACCCAACCACACAACTTCTGACTGCAACCACACAACTGCTTACCACATCTAGTGACCACAACCATACAATTACATACCACAACCACACAACTTCTGACAACACATCTAACCACTGACCATATCCACACAACTACAGAACCACATAACTAGTGACCACTACTACTGACCACAACTTCTGACTATCGATGCGAATAGTACAACTTTTCACTTTGAACACTATCACAAAAAACTTTTAGGAAGCCCCACAACTTTACTTGTTAAGTTACCACCTAGTTCTTTGTCTTTAGCACGCTACTCCTACATCGTTTAAGCTAGAAACGCCGTTCAAACTTTAAAACTTACGGAATGGTCTCACTGGAGTTGCTTGGATAGAACTTTTTAATACCCTTTCTACTTTTTTAAAAATATTTTACATTTTGTCAGTTTTGTCCTCTGTCCACTTGTATGGGATATCCTCAAGATTTTTAGGCTCCCCATTGTGACATCATCCTTTCCAACTGCCATTCTCTGTAAATTCAGTAACATAAATCAGCTACTTTGCAACAACTTAGACAAAAAGTTACACCTTTGTCTACTTCTGCTATTCATATCTGGCGTTTGAACAAAAAAAATCTACATTTTCTGTAACTTTGTAAACAACTGCTGTTTTGATCACTAAAGAAAACAGATTAAACAAAAATATTCCAAGGTATGAAATCTTCCCCTACTTCTCTGCTTGTCAAAACTGAAAACGAATTAGCATCTACCAATCTCTAGATAGAGCTGCTTTACTAACCCATTAACTGCTCTCTTTCTAGCTGCAGTAAGCCATGTCAGAAGCTAGCAGATTAATTATTTACCAACAATTGCTGCAAATTGCAATAAAAGTACGTAACGTTTTAAAGTTTACTTTCCGTGTTGGTCGAAAATACTATCATCAATCTAGCAAAGGCGTTTTGTGGGTCAGAGTGCAGTATTTAGTTCATATTAAAGCACAACTTTACTGTATTTTAGCATGTTTCTCACACTTTAACTAAAAGGCAACAGTGTTGTCAAGGCTACTGTTGCCTAGGAATCATTTACTCACTGGAATGAATGTCTTCTTAACTCTTCAAATTCCCATGATTTGTCAATTTGTTTCAGACCAAAGAGCTGACGTTAAGATTAAGAATACTTTCCCGGTCTGGACGACCTGGAATGATAAAGAGAAGATTTCTAATGCTTACTAGCTTTGTCCTCCTTTTCCCGGATCATGCTAAGTGCTCTAAATAACTTAACTGGCTAGTTTGCCTATAGAAAAGAGAAGAGAAGGCTGGGCTGTACCCCTCTAACTAGATAGAGTGGATTAGGAATATCTTCTACCCAATAAAAAGTTACAGCTGTTTGTCAGAGTTTAGAGTGACAAAAAGTTGCCAGTTCACGTCTACTAACAGGTCTCTGGGTCATCAATGAGCAGCCTAAACGGAGCCATTGCTATGGGATACTCAGACATAGAGGGCAAAAATTATGACGAGGGTGAAGGAAGTGACCACAATTACTGACCACAACTAGGGCTGTGGCAGTAATTATCTTTTTTCAGATGGTGATTGTCAAGCAAATAGCTGCCGGTCTCATGGTAATTGACCATTAACAAACACATTTAGCATCTCCTGGCTTCCTCGCATAGCCTACAAGCCACTTATGCAGACCTTTGGAACATCTACATTTTAATAAGTCTAATAAATCCATGTAATAGAGCCCACACCATTACAATAAATTGGTTATTTATTTTAGACCGGTCTAAAGAATGATATGAAGAAAATGTAGTCTAGAAGAAGAGAATAGAATACTCTGAGTTGGCTATACAACCACACAACTTCTGACTACAACCACACAACTTCTGACTACAACCACACAACTTCTGACTAAAACCACACAACTTCTGACTACAACCACACAACTACTGGCAACAACCACACTACTTCTGACTACAACCACACTAGTACTGATTACAACCACATTAGTACTGACCACAACTACACTACTGTTGACCACAACCACATGACTTCTGACCATAACCGCACAGCTACTGATCTCAACCACTCAACTGCTGACAAACTTCTGACCACAGCCACACAACTTCTGACCACATCTAGTGACCACAACCACACAGTTACTGCCAACAACCACACAACGTCTGACCAGAGCCACACAACTTCTGATCACATCTAGTGACCACAACCACACAGTTACTGCCAACAACCACACAACGTCTGACCACAATCGCACAACTTCTGAACACATGTAGTGACAACAACCACACAGTTACTGACAACAACCACACAACGTCTGACCACAGCCACACAACTTCTGACCACATCCACACATCGTCTGACCACAGCCACAAAACGTCTGACCACATCTAGTGACAACAACCACAGTTACTGACAACAACCACACAACGTCTGACCACAACCACACAACTGCTTACCACAATTATTGACCACGACCAAACTGCTGACCACAACCACACGATTGCTGACCACAACCACACTACTACTGAACACAACCACACAAATCTTGACCACATATATTGAACACAACCACACTATTAACAACAACCACACAACTTCTCACAACAACCACACTACTGCTGACCACATCTAGTGAACACAACCACAACACTACTGACACATCTATTGAACACAACCACACAACTACTGGCACACCTTCTGACCACAACCACACAACTACTGACCTCAACCACACACCTTCTGACAACAACCACACAACTACTGACACATCTAGTGAACACAACCACACAACTACTGACACATCTAGTGAACACAACCGCACAACTTCTGACCACAACCACATAACTACTGACCTCAGCCACACACCTTCTGACCACAACCACACAACTACTGACATATCTAGTGAACACAACCACACCACTACTGACACATCTATTGAACACAACCACACAACTTCTGACCACAACCACATAACTGCTGACCTCAGCCACACACCTTCTGACCACAACCACACCACTACTGACACATCTATTGAACACAACCACACAACTACTGACACATCTAGTAAACACAACCACACCACTACTAACACATCTATTGAACATAACCACACAACTTCTGACCACAACCACCCAACTACTGACACATCTAGTGAACACAACCACACCACTACTGACACATCTATTGAACACAACCACACAATTTCTGACCACAACCACACAACTACTGACCTCAGCCACACACCTTCTGACCACAACCACACAACTACTGACACATCTAGTGAACACAACCACACCACTACTGACACATCTATTGAACACAACCACACAACTTCTGACCACAACCACATAACTACTGACCTCAGCCACACACCTTCTGACCACCACCACACCACTACTGACACATCTATTGAACACAACCACACAACTACTGACACATCTAGTGAACACAACCACACAACTACTGACGCATCTAGTGAACACAACTATACCACTACTGACACATCCATTGAACACAACCACACAACTACTGAGACATCTAGTGAATACAACCACACAACTACTGACAGATCTATTGAACACAACCACACAACTTCTGACCACAACCACACAACTACTGACCTTAACCACACACCTGACCACAACCACACCACTACTGACACATATATTGAACATAACCACACAACTTCTGACCACAACCACCCAACTACTGACACATCTAGTGAACACAACCACACCACTACTGACACATCTATTGAACACAACCACACAATTTCTGACCACAACCACACAACTACTGACCTCAGCCACACACCTTCTGACCACAACCACACAACAACTGACACATCTAGTGAACACAACCACACCACTACTGACACATCTATTGAACACAACCACACAACTACTGACACATCTAGTGAACACAACCACACCACTACTGACGCATCTATTGAACATAACCACACAACTTCTGACCACAACCACACAACTACTGACCTCAACCACACACCTTCTGACCACAACCACCCAACTACTGACACATCTAGTGAACACAACCACACCACTACTGACACATCTATTGAACACAACCGCACAACTACTGACCACAACCACACAACTACTGACACATCTAGTGAACACAACTATACCACTACTGACACATCCATTGAACACAACCACACAACTACTGAGACATCTAGTGAATACAACCACACAACTACTGACAGATCTATTGAACACAACCACACAACTTCTGACCACAACCACACAACAACTGACCTTAACCACACACCTGACCACAACCACACCACTACTGACACATGTATTGAACACAACCACACACCTTCTGACCACAACCACACAACTACTGACACAACTAGTGAACACAACCACACCACTACTGACACATCTATTGAACACAACTTCTGACCACAACCACACAAATACTGACCTCAACCACACACCTTCTGACCACAACTACACAACTACTGACCTTAACCACACACCTTCTGACCACAACCACACAACTACTGACATCTAGTGAACACAACTACACCACTACTGACACATCTATTGAACACAACTTCTGACCACAACCACACAACTACTGACCTCAACCACACACCTTCTGACCACAACTACACAACTACTGACCACAACCACACTACTACTGACCTCAACCACACAACTACTGACCACAACCACACAACTACTGACTACAACCACGCAACTTCTGACCACTAACCACACAACTACTGACCACAACCACACAACCGCTTACCACATTTTTATTTATATTTATTTAACATTTATTTAACCAGGTAGGCTAGTTGAGAACAAGTTCTCATTTGCAACTGCGACCTGGCCAAGATAAAGCGTAGCAATTCGACACATACAACAACACAGAGTTACACATGGAATAAACAAAACATACAGTCAATAATACAGTAGAACAAAAGAAAACAAAACGTCTATATACAGTGAGTGCAAATGAGGTAAGTTAAGGAAATAAATAGGCCATGGTGGCAAAGTAATTACAATATAGCAATTAAACGCTGGAATGGTAGATCGGCAGAAGATGAATGTGCAGGTAGAGATACTGGGGTGCAAAGGAGCAAAATAAATAAATAAATACCAGTATGGGGATGAGGTAGGTAGATAGATGGGCTGTTTACAGATGGGCTATGTACAGGTGCAGTGATCTGTAAGCTGCTCTGACAGCTGGTGCTTAAAGCTAGTGAGGGAGATGTGAGTCTCCAGCTTCAGATATTTTTGCAATTTGTTCCAGTCATGGGCAGCAAAGAACTGGAAGGAAAGATGACCAAAGGAGGAATTGGCTTTGGGGGTGACCAGTGAGATATACCTGCTGGAGCGAGTGCTACGAGTGGGTGCTGCTATGGTGACCAGTGAGCTGAGATAAGGCGGGGCTTTACCTAGCAGAGACTTGTAGATAACCTGTAGCCAGTGGATTTGGCGACGAGTATGAAGCGAGGGCCAACCAACGAGAGCGTACAGGTCGCAATGGTGGGTAGTGTATGGGGCTTTGATGACAAAACGGATGGCACTGTGATAGACCGCATCCAGTTTGTTGAGTAGAGTGTTGGAGGCTATTTTATAGATGACATCACCGAAGTCGAGGATCGGTAGGATGGTCAATTTTACGAGGGTATGTTTGGCAGCATGAGTGAAGGATGCTTTGTTGCGATATAGGAAGCCGATTCTAGATTTAATTTTGGATTGGAGATGCTTAATGTGAGTCTGAAAGGAGAGTTCACAGTCTAACCAGACACCCAGGTATTTGTAGTTGTCCACGTATTCTAAGTCAGAGCCGCTCAGAGTAGTGATGCTGGACAGGCGAGCAGGTGCGGGCAGTGATCAATTGAATAGCATGCATTTAGTTTTACTTGTGTTTAAGAGCAGTTGGAGGCCATGGAAGGAGAGTTGTATGGCACTGGTGACACACAACCACACAACTACTGACCACTACTACTGACCAAATCTACTGACCAGTAGTGACTATCTGTGGGAATTTAAAATGATTTCACTATTCAAATAATATAATCAAAGTACAACTTTTTAAACTTTCACTACCACAACAATACTTTCAAAGAGCATTAGCAAGCCTCACAACTTTACATGTAAAGTTTCAATCTAGTTATTATTATTATGACCATGACAATTATGCATCACAATAGTATTGTCTATGTTTGTAGGGCAGGTCAGTAACTTATTTTGCTGTGCTCTGTCGCACAGATTATTTTATAGTTAAACAAGCTAGTTGGTATTTAATCTGGATCATAATGAGATGCTAATATATTAGAAGGGGGTCATGTGTGCTTTTGTCATATCCTGAAACGAGGGTGCAAAAGAACTAGTCCAGACATACACCACCTTGATTTCGACGATGTCTGTTCTGGGCCAGCAAGTCTTTTCCTTTTCTCAGTAACTCTTGTCTTGTCTGTTCTAGTTGCTTTCTCTCCTCTTTTGCCATCTTAATTTCCTCTATCAGTTCATCTCCTGAGGGAAGGAAGAAACAAACCATGTCATTTGCGTCTTACATTTCAGCAACAACAATATGGATGACTGAAACATAACAGAAATGCCTGCTTACTACTTGATAGGAAGACCGAGGCAGCCATTTTACGAGTGCCCAGGGTTGGGGCGGGGGGTGGAGAGGCGTACTGTGTAGGCATAGTTACTGGGTGTTCAGGGACCTACATGAAAATAAATTATTGGTAAAACATAATTAAAACATTTTGTTGAAGCAAATTGATTTCGGTGTGCATGCCAAGAAAATAGTTTAAGTACTCCTCGCTGCTTCTCTAGACCTATTTCCTTGACTTAGACCCCCTTTTTAATTCAAACCCACCTGCTGGCTATGACATAAAAACATGGTAATTGTAACTGATTTTGGCATAATGTCATTTCAGTAAGTATGTAAGCAGCACGCAAGCATATCTTACCTCATTTTGTTTATTCCTGATATACTTCAGTGTCTGTGCATCTTTAGATTTCCTAAACATCCAAAGAGAGAAAAAAAAATGTGGGTTTACTAATTTTATATGACTCATCTAGAAATTCGGTGCCTGTAACCAGGGTTTAAATAGCTCTGATGGTGGTAGAGCTCTTCCTCTCTGTTATGGCAAAAGTGTTCCTCTGTGTGTTACCTGTGTGGGGTGGGAGAAAACACAGAATCCTGATCTTCCAGTGACTCTGGAACCCCCGAATCGCTGGCTCGGTTTCTCTTGAAATGCTGTTTCTTCTTAGCAGGTGCCACCTTCCCCACAACTGATTCTGTCAAAATGAATTGAACGTAAATGGTTGTAACAACATCTCTGTCTGTTACAACAAGTACAAGGTTGACTTGCTTTTCAGAAATGTCAGTTTAAAGTACACTCCAAAATGTACGTTTTTCAGACAATTTCATACCAGACTCAGAGCACTTTTCAGCAAAAAAAAAAAAAAAGAATGGATTTTGTAGTGACCTATCCCTTTAACGGTCACCTTTAGCCTCTATGACACACTGGGGTGGCCCCTGGGCTTGGGCCTTCCACAGGAGGAGGTCATCCTCAGCGCACCCAGACTGCTGAGAGGAGAGAAGGTCCTCCTCGTTCTCCTCTGTGGAGCAATAGCTCTCCTCTTCCTTCGCCTCCTCATCGGGGCTGGGGTAGGAAGGGGGCTGTGGCTGGAGACCCTGGGGGATCTGAGGGAATTTAAAAGGCTCTTTTGTCCCTGTTGGCATTCCTTGCACTCTGGCAGTGTAGTAAATCTGGGGGTCTGTGGAGTGGGTGTTGGGGGTGAGGGACTGTGAACAGACAGTGTTGTCGCTCTCCACCCTGGGCAACAGGTACAGCTCTGGCTGAGGGGCCTGGAGAGTAGGAGAAGACCATGACATAAGGACAAGGCATGCAACAAACTTATTATAAATAGATTTCTTTTTTTCACTTAAAAAAATATTATACTATCTACAGTGCCTTCAGAAAGTATTCATACCCCTTGACCTATTCTACATTTTGCCATTATGGGGTATTGTGTGTAAATTGAGGTTGTAACACAACAAATAAGTCAAGAGGTATGAATACTTTCTGAAGGCACAATATAAAACATATTTTAACATTTAAGAGTAATGTGCATACATATGGAGGGGCAAAATACTTCACTTTCAAATCCCTTTCTTGTTTGGCTTTGACCTATTAAAAAAAATACAAATGCAATGGGACAATGAATCACCTTATGCCAGTTTACCAAATAAAACACAAGCGATAAGCAACTGTGTCCCTGAACCAGGCCCGCTATACTCACCAATGCCAAGCTTCGGCCCACACATTTTAAAAAGGAAAGCTTGTCAATATCTCTCTCAGCTCCGAGGAGAATGCCAAGCTCACTCCTGAGAGTTCTGAGAGATATATCAGGATACACCCTGGCATGAAAACAACAATTTACAGTGAAGAGGCACTATGTTCAAAAACATTTTCACATCAAAGAAATATGGGTGAAGAGGACAACCATCAAAGTATCTTGTTGACTGTTTAATCTGCAGTTTTCTTTGCCTCTTCTGTACATATTTTCTATTATGAATATTCCTACAGATTGTAGGCTATACTGGTCTCATTATTTGCAGTAACCATATACCACTTCTGAATAGAAAACATTTAATAAATATCTCACCTGATGAATCCAGCAGATATGAAGCTCTTTATGGCTTCAATCGGCACTCTATTCAGTTTTAAGTTCCACTGTTCATTTGGTACAAACAGCACATGGAGCTCAACAAACTAACAAGAAAGCAATCGAAATTAATACGCAATTGGAGCTTCTTACACTTTGCCCTAACAGGGATTGGTTTTCCAAAAAAGCAAAGTTCACCAAGAAAGAGGATATAAAGATTATTGCGGTAGACATATGGTGATAATCTTTTGTCTTGAGTACATAAAATGTAAAAAAAAAAAAAAATCACGACATAATAGTGCAATGTATAGCCTACATACCTTTCTACTTGTTAGTCGTCTCTCATCAGGATATCTAATAGACTTGCACGAGGATTCCATCTTCAACAAGCCTCACCTATTCTAAGAAATAATCTGTTTGACGAAGGCATCAAGTTTTTCCATGATAAATGCTGTTATTTTCACAGAATAAGAAGTAGGATACGGGCTGGTTTCTTTCTTCTCATAAAAGCTTGTGGATGTGTTGCGCTTTGCTTGTCCAGGGTGCGGAGTGGAGGAGTGGACTGCTAAGTAACAATCTCTTGTGAAGTCAAACAGAGCCAATCGAAGCAATATGGATGGCACAAACGGTTGTTGCTCCGCTGCTGATGCAAGACACCAAAAATAAACGTTAAAACATTACCCGCTATAAGGTGGAGATTGTAATAGCTTCATTGTTGAATAGCGGTGGCATTTGAGAATAGCATTTTGGAAAATGTGTATTTGTGTACATCTTTTAAGAGTTTCATTCTAAAACACTACAATGCTTTCATAAAGTATTCACACCCCATGACTTTCCAAAATGTTGTGTTACAGCCTGGATTAAAAAAATATTAAATATACATTATTTGTCACTGACCTACATATAATATGCCATGTTTTTTATACATGTTTATAAATGAATTGAAAATGAAAAGCTGAAATGTCTTGAGTCAATACATATTCAACCCCTTTGTTATGGCACACCTAAATAAGTTCCGGAGTAGGAATTTGCTTAACAAGTAACATAAGTTGCATGGACTCACTCTGTGTGCAATAATAGTGTTTAGCATGATTGTAATAGGGTCATTATATTTGAATGACTACCTCATCTCATACAATTATCCCTGAGTCGAGCAGTGAATTGTAAAACACAGATTCAACCACAATCTGTCTGTAACGGCATTCCTCCTCCTCTTCTGAGGAGGAGAAGCGAGAAGGATCCGAGGACCAATGCACAACGTGGTAAGTGTCCATAACGTTTATTTAAAGACATAAACTGAACACTACAAAACAATAAACGTGAAACGAACGAAACCGAAACAGTACCGTGTGGCAACAAACACACACAAGGAAAACAAACACCCACAACTCAAAAGTGAAACCCAGGCTACCTAAGTATGATTCTCAATCAGACACAACTAAAGACACCTGCCTCTGATTGAGAACCATACTAGGCTGAACTCAAAACCCCAACATAGAAAAGCACACATAGACTGCCCACCCCAACTCACGCCCTGACCATACTAAATAAAGACAAAACAAAGGAAATAAAGGTCAGAGCGTGACAGTACGCCCCCCAAAGGTGCGGACTCTGGCCGCACAACCTGAACCTATAGGGGAGGGTCTGGGTGGGCGTCTGTTCGCGGTGGCGGCTCTGGCGCGGGACGTGGACCCCATTTCACCACAATTTTTCTCCTCCTCATTGTCCGCCTCCGTTGCCTCTTAAACACGGCGACCCTCGCCGCTGACCTCAGACTGGAGACCCTAGAAATGGATCCCGAATGGACGGGAGACTCCGGCAGCGCCGGAGTGAAGGGCGATTCTGGCATTGCCTGGATGACTGACGGCTCTGGCGGCTCCTGGCTGACTGACAGCTCTGGCGGCTCCTGGCTGACTGGCGGCTCTGGCGGCTCCTGGCTGACTGGCGGCTCCTGGCTGACTGGCGGCTCTGGCGGCTCCTGGCTGACTGGCGGCTCTGGCGGCTCAGGACAGACGGGAGACTGGCGGCTCAGGACAGACGGGAGACTCTGGCGGCTCAGGACAGACAGGAGACTCTGGCGGCTCAGGACAGACAGGAGACTCTGGCGTCTCTTCACAGGCCTACCCAACGAAAAAAGGATAGAGAGCAGGAGGTTCCGGTAAAGTATGTGAAGTGATTGACTAGTACAAGGATGTATTCGTAGCCTCCTTTGCTTGCCTCAAGGTGTGTGTAAATCAATGGAGAGCGCTCAAAGGGTGCACTAGTGGTGACAGAACCCAGGGATGTTTCTGCTTGATACATGCACACTGTCTGATGACATAGTCATCTACTTGATGCTGCATGAATGGCCAGCTGCATGAATGGCCAGTAGAATTTCCCTAACTAGATGGATCACTTTGTCTGCTCCAAGTGACCCATGTCATCATGTAAGTTCTTCACCACCACTGGTTTCAGCTTACTGGGTAGCACCATTTGCTTTCATTGACTAGCCTGTCTGTACAGGATTCCTTTGTCCATTACCAACACTCATGCACAAGTCTCCTTGTTTCTGGTCCCATGAGCTTTTTCTCTCTCATTTGGATTCCATCCTTTGTTTTTCCGCGAGATAACTTGTCTGATTGTAGTGTCCTTGTACTGTGCCGCTTTGATGTTCTCCGGTGTAATGGCAGGCACACCTCCAGGTGACAGACCACTGTCTGTAGAGTTGAGTTGCAGTGCTGCCACCCATGGAACATCGTCATTTTTTGCTGCATTGCTTCCTTACCATGCAGCTTAGATGACTTTTGGTGGCATATTTTCCGTGTACTCACCCACATGGCTGTGGAGATTGACAGGGCAACGTGACAGCGTGTCAGCATCCATCTTACCAGATCTGTACTTCAGGTTGAAGTGGAAGACAGCCAACTCCCTGACCCAGCAGTGACCCACTGCGTTGAGTCAACGGGTTGTTGTCTGTGTCCATGTTAAGAGGTTGGTGCATAGTATACACGGTCTCTAAATTTGTCACAGATTGACCACTTTTTCTTTGGTGGAGTTAGCGTTCTGGACCCGTACTCTATTACACGCAGTTTCCCGTTTTGATGTTGGTAAAGCACAGCACCTAGACCCTTGTTGGATGCGTCAGTGTGTAACAAACGTAAGTCACAGTCTGGGTATGCGAGTATGGGTGGATGAATTAGCATTTCTACAAACTTGGCTACGATGGCTCTGTATACAAACGTCCACTGGACAGGTCTTGAACTGTTTTATTTTGCTTTGGTTTTGCCTCTGGTTGGTTTGGGCTTGGCATTTTTACCCCTTGCTTTTTGTGATCTTTGTAGCAGCTCAAACAGGGGTTTGGCCAGCCGGGAGAAATCTTGGATGACTGACCTGTAGTACCCAAGGAACCCCAGCAATGTTCGGACCTCTCCAATTGTCAGTGGCTCCTTCCCCTTTAGCAGCAGCACTGCCTCCAAGTCTTTGGGGTCGATTTGGACTCCCTTGCAGGAGATTCCTACCATCCAACCAATATACCGCACTTGCCGCCGGAAGACTTCACACTTAAATGGCCGCAGTTTGATACCTTGCTCCCTTATTTGACACAGCACTCGTCTCAGGTCTTCCACATGTTCACTGGATGTCTCAGAACAGTAGAGAAAGTCATCCAGATATGGTAAACAGCAGTAGTCTCTCATGCCCTCTAAAACTCCTTCCATTCACCTCTGGAAAGGGCCTGGGGTGTTGTTCAGCTCAAAGGGGATGCGAACCCACTCATACAACCCCCAGGGGGTGCTGAACGCAGTTGCATGTCCTGATCTTTCATCCACAAAGCCTTGATGGTAAGCGCTGCCTTGGTCGCTCGCCGCTCGCTGCCTCGCTGCCCTAGCATGTATCTTGTATCCGTAGTAACGGGTGACGGTCGGGATGGTCTTGCGATTCAGCTCTCTGAAGTCGACATAACCGCAGGTTGCTGTCCACTTTGGGCATGCAGACCACCGGGGATGAGTATGGTGATCTGGATTTATTGATCCAGCCTTTCTCCAGCAGGTTTTGGAAGAATTCTTTTACCTCTTTGTATAGGGGTTTCAGAATGGAGTTGTATCAAATTGCATAGGACATGGACTTGCTCCATCATTATCAGTCGCAATGACCCTGACATAAATTTGAGTTATAGTTGAAAAGAGGAGATTCCTAGCTTAAAAATCATGTACAACTTGTGCATCAACCCTGCACTGCTAGTTACAGAGGAATCACTGATCAGCTGTTTATAGATAAATACACCCCTTTTTTAACTAGGAATGTCAGTTAAGAACAAATTCTTATTTTCAATGACGGCCTAGGAACAGTGGGTTAACTGCCTGTTCAGAGCAGAACGATAGATTTGTACCTTGTCAGCTAGGGGATTTGAACTTGCAACCTTTCGGTTACTAGTCCTCCGCTCAAACCACTAGGCTACCCTGCTGCCCAAGTCTTGTTAGTTTTCA
The DNA here is from genome assembly GCF_057628025.1 of Oncorhynchus mykiss. Lineage (NCBI taxonomy): Eukaryota > Metazoa > Chordata > Actinopteri > Salmoniformes > Salmonidae > Oncorhynchus > Oncorhynchus mykiss. The sequence continues at coordinate 51,115,783 of NC_143025.1, forward strand.
GCGCAGAGCCATTTGCATTCTGGACATTGCAAAGCAAGTGCCACTGTAGAAGACATTGTCTGATATTTGGCATAACTTTTAGCTTGCTTGCTAATAATTTAACAGTTTGACAAGATTGTCAACTATGGCTACTATGTTGAAACATTTATGGGTGTGCTAGCAAGCCAAACGGCTAGTTTGCTTGTCAGTTGACCATTAGCTAACCAATTTCTTGTTTTGAAAAATGGGTCTTATCATCCGAGACGTTCAAACAAATTGAGTTGGCTAGAAAACATTTAATCCTAAAACAGACAATGCTAACAATTGACTAAATATGAATGTTATACTAATGAGCTAGCATAACAAGTGATTGAAAAACGATAGAGCACATCACAGAAAGTATTCACACCTTGACTTTTCCCACATTTTGTTTTGTTACAGCCTGATTGTGTCACGGGCCTTCACACAATACTCCATAATGTCAAAGTGGAATTATGTTTATGTTTTACAAATTAATAGAAATTGAAAAGCTGAAATGTTTTGATTCAATAAGTATTCAACCCCTTTGTTATGGCAAGCCTAAATAAGTTCAGGAGAAGGAATTTTCTCAACAAGTCACAAGTTGCATGGACTCAATAATATTGTTTATGACTACCTTCTCTATGCCCCACACATACAATTATCTTTTTCAATTAAGTATACCTTTGAGAATGGTGAACTTACACTTTGGATGGTGTCACTAAAACAATATAAGAGTCCTTCCTAACTCCATTGCTAGAGAGGAAGGAAATCAGTCAGGAATTTGATCATGAGGCCAATGGTGACTTTAAAATGGTTAGAGTTTAATGGCTGTGATAAGAGAAAACATTGTTCCCTGAACAAAATATAAAGGCAACATGCAACAATTTCAAAGATTTTACTGAGTTCCAGTTCATATAAGGAAATCAGTCAATTGAAATAAATTCATAAGGCCCTAATCTATGGATTTCACATGACTGGTCAATCAATCAATCAATCAATCAAATTTATTTTATATAGCCCTTCGTACATCAGCTGATATCTCAAAGTGCTGTACAGAAACCCAGCCTAAAACCCCAAACAGCAAGCAATGCAGGTGAAGAAGCACGGTGGCTAGGAAAAACTCCCTAGAAAGGCCAAAACCTAGGAAGAAACCTAGAGAGGAACCAGGCTATGTGGGGTGGCCAGTCCTCTTCTGGCTGTGCCGGGTGGAGATTATAACAAAACATGGTCAAGATGTTCAAATGTTCATAAATGACCAGCATGGTCGAATAATAATAAGGCAGAATAGTTGAAACTGGAGCAGCAGCACAGTCAGGTGGACTGGGGACAGCAAGGAGTCATCATGTCAGGTATTCCTGGGGCATGGTCCTAGGGCTCAGGTCCTCCGAGAGAGAGAAAGAAAGAGAGAATTAGAGAGAGCATATGTGGGATGGCCAGTCCTCTTCTGGCTGTGCCGGGTGGAGATTATAACAGAACATGGCCAAGATGTTCAAATGTTCATAAATGATCAGCATGGTCGAATAATAATAAGGCAGAACAGTTGAAACTGGAGCAGCAGCACAGCCAGGTGGACTGGGGACAGCAAGGAGTCATCATGTCAGGTAGTCCTGGGGCATGGTCCTAGGGCTCAGGTCCTCCGAGAGAGAGAAAGAGAGAAGGAGAGAATTAGAGAACGCACACTTAGATTCACACAGGACACCGAATAGGACAGGAGAAGTACTCCAGATATAACAAACTGACCCTAGCCCCCCGACACATAAACTACTGCAGCATAAATACTGGAGGCTGAGACAGGAGGGGTCAGGAGACACTGTGGCCCACTCCGAGGACACCCCCGGACAGGGCCAAACAGGAAGGATATAACCCCACCCACTTTTCCAAAGCACAGCCCCCACACCACTAGAGGGATATCTTCAACCACCAACTTACCATCCTGAGACAAGGCTGAGTATAGCCCACAAAGACCTCCGCCACGGCACAACTTAAGGGGGGGGGGGGGGGGGGGGGGGCGCGCCAACCCAGACATGATGACCACATCAGTGACTCAACCCACTCAGGTGACGCACCTCCTCCAGGGACGGCATGAGAGAGCCCCAGTAAAGCCAGTGACTCAGCCCCTGTAATAGGGTTAGAGGCAGAGAATCCCAGTGGAAAGAGGGGAACCGGCCAGGCAGAGACAGCAAGGGTGGTTCGTTGCTCCAGAGCCTTTCCGTTCACCCTCCCACTCCTGGGCCAGACTACACTCAATCATATGACCCACTGAAGAGATGAGTCTTCAGTAGAGACTTAAAGGTTGAGACCGAGTTTGCGTCTCTGACATGGGTAGGCAGACCGTTCCATAAAAATGGAGCTCTATAGGAGAAAGCCCTGCCTCCAGCTGTTTGCTTAAAAATTCTAGGGACAATTAGGAGGCCTGCGTCTTGTGACCGTAGCGTACGTGTAGGTATGTACGGCAGGACCAAATCAGAGAGATAGATAGGAGCAAGCCCATGTAATGCTTTGTAGGTTAGCAGTAAAACCTTGAAATCAGCCCTTGCTTTGACAGGAAGCCAGTGTAGAGAGGCTAGCACTGGAGTAATATGATCAAATTTTTTGGTTCTAGTCAGGATTCTAGCAGCCGTATTTAGCACTAACTGAAGTTTATTTAGTGCTTTATCCGGGTAGCCGGAAAGTAGAGCATTGCAGTAGTCTAACCTGGAAGTGACAAAAGCATGGATTAATTTTTCTGCATCATTTTTGGACAGAAAGTTCCTGATTTTTGCAATGTTACGTAGATGGAAAAAAGCTGTCCTTGAAATGGTCTTGATATGTTCTTCAAAAGAGAGATCAGGGTCCAGAGTAACGCCGAGGTCCTTCACAGTTTTATTTGAGACGACTGTACAACCATTAAGATTAATTGTCAGATTCAACAGAAGATCTCTTTGTTTCTTGGGACCTAGAACAAGCATCTCTGTTTTGTCCGAGTTTAAAAGTAGAAAGTTTGCAGCCATCCACTTCCTTATGTCTGAAACACATTCTTCTAGCAAGGGCAATTTTGGGGCTTCACCATGTTTAATTGAAATGTACAGCTGTGTGTCATCTGCATAGCAGTGAAAGTTAACATTATGTTTTCGAATAACATCCCCAAGAGGTAAAATATATAGTGAAAACAATAGTGGTCCTAAAACGGAACCTTGAGGAACACCGAAATTTACAGTTGATTACTGGTAATACAAATATGCATATGTAGGTCACAGATACCTTTAAAAACATCAGAAAACCAGTCAGTATTTATCCTCATGCAGCGTGACATCTCCTTTGCATAGAGTTGATCAGGCTGTTGATTGTGGCCTGTGGAATGTTCTCACACTCCTCTTCAATGGCTGTGCAAAGTAGCTGGATATTGGTGGGAAATGGAATACGCTGTCGTACACGTCGATCCAGAGCATCCCAAACATGTTTAATAGGTGACATGTCTGGTGAGTATGCAAGCCCTGGAAGAACTGGGACATTTCCAGCTTGCAGGAATTGTGTACAGATCCTTGTGACATGGGGCTATGCATTATTATGCTGAAACATGATGGGATAGCGGTGGATGAATGGCACGACAATGGGCCTCAGGATCTCGTCACGGTATCGCTGTGCATTCAAATTGCCATTGATAAAATGCAATTGTGTTCATTGTCCGTAGCTTATGCCTGCCCATACCATAACCCCACTGTCACCATGTGGCACTCGGTTCACAACGTTGACATCAGCAAACCGCTCGCCCACACGACACCATACACACGACTGCCATCTGCCCGGTACAGTTGAAACCGGGATTCATCCGTGAAGTGCACACTTCTCCAACGTGCCAGTGGCCATCAAAAGCTTTTGCCCACTGAAGTCAGTTAAGACGCCAAACTGCAGTCAGGTCAAGACCCTGATGAGCATGCAGATGAACTTCCCTGAGACAGTTTAAGCAAAACATTTTTGGTTGTGCAAACCCACAGTTTCATCAGCTGTCCGGTCTCAACACAATCCTGCAGGTGAAGAAGCCGGATGTGAATGTCCTGGGCTGGCGTCGTTCACATGGTCTGCAGTTCTAAGGCTGGTTGGACATACTGTCAAATTCGCTTATGGTAGAGAAATGAACATTACATTCTCTGGCAATAGCTCTGTTGGACATTGTGCTGCACATTTTAGAGTGACCTTCTATTGTCCCCAGCACAAGGTGCACCTGTGTAATGATCAAGCTGTTTAACCAGCCTCTTGATATGCCACACCTGTCAGGTGGATGGATTATCTTGGCAAAGTAAAAATACTCACAAACAGGGATGTAGAGAAATAAACTTTTGTGAGTATAGAACATTTATGGAATCTTTCTCAGCTAATGAATCATGGAACCAAACTGTTGCGTTTATATTTCTGTTCAGTATAGTTACTCAGGAATACTAAAGTAAATGACAGAGTGAAAAGGAAGCCTGTACAGAATAAAACATATTCCAAAACATGCATCCTCTTTGCAATGAGGCACTAAAGTAAAAACAAAAAATTGGACAAAGAAATTAACCTAATCTCCTTAATACAAAGTGTTATGCTTTGGGCAAATCCATCAAAACCTCATGGAGTACCACTAAATATGTTCAAGAGTGGAAGTGGCTGCATCATGTTATGGGTATGCTTGTCATGGGCAAGTACTAGGGAGATTTTTTATAAAAATAAACGGAATAGAGCTAAGCACTGACAAAATCTGAGAGGAAAACTGTTCAGTGGACTTTCCAATAGACACTGGGAGACAAATTCACCTTTCAGTAGGACAATAACTGAAAACACAAGGCCACACATTCACTGGAGTTGCTTACCAAGATGAAATGGAATGTTCCTGAGTGGCCTAGTTACAGTTTTAACTTAAATCTGCTTGAAAATCATGGTGGATAAAAAATAAATAAATCTGAGCGCCATTCTCAGATTATTGCATGGTTTGCTTTTTCCGTAAAGTTTTTTTGAAATCTAACACTGCGGTTGCATTAAGGAGAGATTTATCTATATTTCCATGTCTAACAATTGTATTTTCATCGACATTTATAATGAGTATATCTGTAAAATAATGTGGCTCTTTGCAATATCACCGGATGTTTTTGGAACTAGTGAACTTAACGTGCCAATGTATACTGAGATTTTTTTTTATATAAACGTGAACTTTATCAAACAAAACATACATGTATTGTGTAACATGAAGTCCTATGAGTGCCATCTGATGAAGATCATCAAAGGTTAGTGATACATTTTATCTCTATTTGTGCTTTTTGTTACTCCTCTCTTTGGCTGAAAAAATGGCTGTGTTTTTCTGTGAGTTAGTGGTGACCTAACATAATCGTTTGTGGTGCTTTCGCTGTAAAGCCTATTTGAAATCAGACATTGTGGTGGGATTAACAACAAGATTACCTTTGAAATGATATAAAATACATGTATGTTTGAGGAATTTTAATTATGAGATTTCTGTTGTTTTGAATTTGGCGCCCTGCACTTTCACTGGCTGTTGTCATATCAATCCCGTTAACGGGATTGCAGCACTAAGAAGGTGATTCTAATATGTATTGACTCAGAGGTGTGAATCCTTATGTAAATTCGATATTTCTGCATTTAATTTCCAATGCACTTGCCCAAAAATTCTAAAAACATGTGTTTACTGTCATTATGGGGTAATGTGTGTAAATGGGTGAGAAAAAAAATCTATTTAATCCATTTTGAATTCAGACTAACAACAAAAATACAGAATATGTCAAGGGGCATGAATACTTTAAGGCACTGTAGTTTGGAGAGCATTTGCTCTTTGGGAAGACATTGCCAAGACAGAATAGAATGTTGATGTCTGGCCGACATATAAACGATGTAACTGTAGAATGTAGGCATTCTAAATAAATCTGCAAGATGTCTTGCCATTGAGCAAAAAATGTATAAACTTTGTATAAACCGTGCCTACGCTGGGCAGACATACAGTGCCTTCGGAAAGTATTTAAACCCCCTGACTTTCTCCAATTGTTTTATGTTACAGCCTTCTTCTAGCATTGATTAATTAGTCCCCCCCCCCATCAATCTACACACTACCCCATAATGACAAAGAAAAAAAAGATTTTTTAAATAAAAAATGGAAATCACATGTACATACAGTTGAAGTCGGAAGTTTACATACACCTTAGCCAAAAACATCTAAACTCAGTTATTCACAATTCCTGACATTTAATCCTAGTAATAATTCCCTGTTGTAGGTCAGTTAGGATCACCACTTTATTTTAAGAATGTGAAATTCCAGAAAAATTGTAGAGAGAATGATTTATTTCAGCTTTTGTTTCTTTCATCACATTCCCAGTGGGTCAGAAGTTTACATACACTCAATTAGTATTTGGCAGCATTGCCTTTAAAATGTTTAACTTGGGTCAAATGTTTTGGGTAGCTTCCCACAATAAATTGGGTGCATTTTGGCCCGTTCCTCCAGTCAGAGCAGGTGTAACTGAGTCAGGTTTGCAGGCCTCGTTGCTCGCATATGCTTTTTCAGTTCTGCCCAAAAATTATCTATGGGATTGAGATCAGGGCTTTGTGATGGCTACTCCAATACCTTGACTTTGTTGTTCTTAAGCCATTTTGCCACAACTTTGGAAGTATGCTTGGGGTCCCTGTCCATTTGGAAGACCCATTTGCGACCAAGCTTTAACTTCCTGACTGATGTCTTGAGATGTTGCTTCAATATATCCACATAATTTTCCTCCTCATGAAGCCGTCTATTTTGACAAGTGCACCAGTCCCTCCTGCAGCAAAACACCCCCACAACATGATGCTGCCACCCCCGTGCTTCACGGTTGGGATGGTGTTCTTCAACTTGCAAGCCTCCCCCATTTTCCCCCAAACATAACGATGGTCATTATGGCCAAACAGTTCTATTTTTGTTTCATCAGACCAGAAGACATTTTTCCAAAAAGTATGATCTTTGTCCCCATGTGCAGTTGTAAACCGTAGTCTGGCTTTTTTTATGGCAGTTTTTGGAGCAGTGGCTTCTTCCTTGCTGAGCGGCCTTTCAGGTTATATAGGACTCGCATAATCCTAACAGGGTTGAACCTAACAGGGTGAAAATTAGCCATAGCTCTGTGGGTGATTGAGATTAAACTAATGGTAATGGTAAATGCTTGAAGGGGATTATTTTCTATATGAAATACATTTTAATTTAGCCTAACAGGGTGGAAATGTATGAGTGAGACAAACCGACAAGCATCATGAAACATGGAAAAATAGATAAAACCGAGTTTATGTTATTTAGCTTTGCACAACTGTTCCCACCAAAAAACTGGACACTTCCTGAATGTGAAGTCATTGTGGGAAGGGGCTGCTTTCTTAAAGGAGAATTACTACAAATTAACAGGGTAGAAAGTGATATCAGGGACACACAGAAAATGTTTAATACAATAATAATAAATACAATAATCATGAAAAAAAAACATATTTGATGAGAGAGATTTTAACTAGGACTATAAATAAGGCAGAAAGATTTTCAATATTATAATATTTTATAGCATAAATTTCTTGCAGAAGTTGAGGAATAACAATCATACACAGATTTTTTTTTAAATAAATGCTTTAAATTCCCTTTCAAGATCCATATTTTTGTGTTTTTAAGGACATCTGACCTTATATTTTATACTGAATAAGAAGTAATATTTCTTGGGGACAGAAAAGCCGCATTGTAGGAATGGCCCTACAAGTTACATGTTTAAAATTGTAATCAGTAACCTTTGGATTACCCAAACTCAGGAATGTCATCTGATTACTTCCCCTTTAAAAGATATTAGAATAAGTAAAAAAGGGTTAATCAAACGCATTTGGTGTGTCTTCATAGTGTCTCTGACTTGTGGTTAGACTCGCTCAGATGGAACAAACTTAAACTTGCGCCATTTTTCAATGCGGAATTTAATTTAATTGAGAAAACTAGAAAGGTGTCAATGTTTTATTTTTTGCAAAAATCCTTTCTGAATTTCAAAGTAATCCAAGAAGTAATCATCTCCTTTTCCAAAACTATCTGTAATCTGATTACAATACTTTTTCTGGTAACGTAACTGAATACAGTTAGTTTTTGGGGGGTAATCAGATTACATGTAATCACTTACTCCCCAACCCTTCGCATATATTTAATTTCTTAACTCACGAAACTCACAAATCCTTTGAGACAAATAATATATTATTTTGTACATGGGCGTGGGGAGGTGTGCCCCTTTCTGTCCGAATAAGGCATTTCCAGACAATATATCTATTCATTTAGGATTTTAGGGGACCCCTTTTGGCTCAAGAACACACTCAGAGGCAAACATTCAGTTTTTTCTCTTTAACGTTTGTAAAATGTAAATTAGATGCTGATGGTAATGGAGGGTTCGCCAGGTAGTTTGAGTGCAAGTATAGCAGATGTCTTTCTGTTGCATGCTGAGTACCTTTGTACCAAGACCTTAGGACTTGTGTTTGCTCACCTATTTTGGGGGAACTGTCCTTAGTTAAAGGTGACTTAGAGGTGACTTAGTTCACTTTGCCAGAGGGGTGGAGGTAGTCCCTCTCAGGGAAACAGATACTGTGGTTGAACCAGACTCCCTGAGTGTCTGCTTCCTACCAAAGTCAGTCAACAATCCCGAGTCAACAATACTATCAGAGGGATGCTCTTTGCCCCGCAACTCCCCCTGATGCTACAATCATATTGGTCTGCTCACTTCTGAAGAATCATCACGTTGTGCACCGTCAGATGACTACAGAGAAGGCAAATAGTGGACACATGCTACTGTATATACAGGTCAATGAGTTCATTTTTTTCACAATACTAAATACCAGCTTTAAGTACAGTTTAGGTTATTAGGATCCTGATTAGCTACTGCACCAGTCCTGGGGTCCACATAAAACGTACAAATGCATGACAATGTACAGAACCATTACAGACAACAGCATAAGATATTACATTAAATGCAACTAAAACAATTGAATAAGAGTTATACATCAAGCAACAATAAAAAAACGATTTACTGCACATGCTATTCATAGATTAATATTCTTATATACAGTGCCTTCAGAAAGTTTTCACACCCCTTGACTTTTTTAACATTTTGTTGTGTTACAGTCTGAATTTAAAATGTATTAAATAGATTTGATTTGTTACTGGCCTACACACAATACTCCATAATGTCAAAGTGTAATTATTTTTTTCAAATGTTTTACAAATTAATAAAAAATGTAAAGCTGAAATGTCTTGAGTCAATAAGTATTCAACCCCTTTGTTATGGGAAGACTAAATAAGTTCAGGACTAAAAATGTGCTTAACAAGTCACATAATAAGTTGCATGGACTCACTCTGTGTGCAATAATAGTGGTTAACATGATTTTTGTATGACTACCACATCTCTGTACCCTACACATACAATTTTCTCTAAGGTCCCTCAGTCAAGTAGTGAATTTCAAACACAGATTCAACCATAAAGACCAGGGAGGTTTTCTAATGCCTTGCAAAGAATGGTACCTATAAGCAGACATTGAATATCCCTTTGAGTATGGTAAAGTTATTCATTACACTTTGGATGGTGTATCAATACACCCAGTCACTACAAAGATACAGGCATCCTTTTTAACTCAGGTGCCGGAGACACAGGAAACCTCTCAGGAAACCGCTCAGGGATTTCACCGAGGCCAATGGTGACTTTAAAACAGTTACAGGGTTTAATGGCTGTAATAGGAGAAAACTGTGGATGGATCAACAACATTGTAGTTACTCCACAATACTAACCTAATTGTTAGAGTGAAAAGAAGGAAGTCTGTTCAGAATAAACATATTCCGAAACATGCATCCTGTGAGCAATAAGCGACTAAAGTAAATCTGCAAAAAATGTGTCAATAAAATTAACTTAATGTCCTGAATACAAAGTGTGATGTTTGGGGCAAATCCAATGCAACACATCACTGAGTACCTCTCTTCATATTTTCAAGCGTGGTGGTGGTTGCATCATTTTATGGGTATGCTTGTCATCGGCAAGGGCTAGGGAATTTTTTAAATTATAAAAATAGAGCTAATAGAACTAAGCACAGGCAAATCCTAGAGGAAAACCTGGTTCTGTCTGCTTTCCAACAGACACCGAGAGACAAATTCACCTTTCAGCAGGACAATAACCTAAAACACAAGGCCAAATATACACTGCCGTTGATTACCAAGACGACATTGAATGTTCATGAGTGACCTAGTTACATTTTTTACTTAAATTGGCTTGAAAATCAATGGCAAGACTTGAAAATGGCTATCTAGAAATGATGAACAACCAACTTGACAGAGCTTGAAGAATTTTAAAAAGGATCATTTGCAAATATTGTACAATCCAGGTGTACAAAGCTCTTAGAGACTTACCCAGCAATCTTACCCAGCAATCGCTGCCAAAGATGATTCTAACATGATTCTAACATGATTCTAACATGTATTGACTCAGGGTTTTTTTTTCATGATTTTCTTTTACAAATGTTAGAATTTTCTTTCACTTTGACATTAGAGTATTTTGTGTAGATTGTTGACAATTAAATCAATTTTAATCCCACTTTATAACACAACAAAACGTTGAGAAGGTCAAGGGGTGTGAATACTTTCTGAAGGCACTGTACAGGTCAAGTTTAATTAGATCTTTAGAAATAGGAGAGGAGCTGTGATACAATATGTTTTTTCTATCTGTTTTTTTAAAGCTAAACTTGTTTTTTTGCCAGAGTAACCTCTGGTAGCATAGCATTCCATGATGACATTGCTCTATAATAACTAAGCGATGCATTTCATCTGTTTTGTGTTTGGGTTCAGTGAAGAAACCCATAGTAGCGTGTCTGGTGGGGTATGCATGTCTGTTTGAAGAGTATGCAAATAGATTATACAAGTGGTTAGGCATTTTCAACACACAAACGTTTCTTAAAAAGACTAGAAGAGAAGTAGTCAATTTATCCTCAACCCTGAACCATGAAAGACTAGCATGCATGTTGTTGATCTTAGTTCTGTGTGTGCAGTTAAGGGCAAGGCATGCTGCTTTGTTTTGAGCCAGCCGCAGCTTTGCTAGGTCTTTCTTGATGCACCTGACCATATTATCGGACAGTAATCCAGATGGATGGGACATGATCAGAGCCTGACAACTAGTACAGTGGATCTTTGTTTCAAAAACTCAGAACATCTTTTTATAATAGACATACCTCTCCCCATCTTCACAACAACTTTGTCAATATGAATATAATATCATAACTGACCATCCAATGTTATGCCTAGGAGATCAGCCTCTTCAACTTACCCAATGATCACACCCTTTATGTACAACTCCAGTTGAGGTTTAGGTCCTAGAGAATGCTCTGAACCAAATACAATGCTTTTGGTTTTAGATATATTTAAGGCCAGTTTATTGTAAATTACCCATTCTGACCTGTGCCTCATGACACTCACCTGGTTTATCATTATTGATTGATAACAATTATTTTTCTATCTCTTCCACTCAAACATAACCAAATTCAAAACAGCAGTCGTTCTCTTTCATTATTAGATCTTCAATACACAAATATGATGGTTCACTTTTCAATGTTGTCATTTCACTTCTCAGTTTGTCCTCTTTACTAGTAAAATAGTCAATGAAATGATTGGCTATATCAAAAGGTTGGCTATACCCTTGACCAGAGAAACTCTGTGGCTGCACATTTCATGGAGGCTCATCACAACATTAGCTCTTTGAGAAACATTGGCATTGAACAAATTAACATGTTAAGACTCCTAGGAGGGGTGAGATACTTATAATATATTATTGAGAAGATAATTGTGTTTGATTCACCATTTGTGTACCATGCCTCTTAGAGGTCTGAACCAAGAGTATGATATCAGACCATTTCTTACCTGAATATGTCACTTTGATTTGTCTTGCCTTCCAGGTCACCTACTTGGTCATTTTGCAAATACTGTATATCTTATTTTCTGGAACTACTACATGTACCCATCTCAATGTTATTCAATTATTAGAGATACACAAATGACTTTTGCACCCACAATGCGTCAATGGTCATGTGAGGTGAAATGTGTATATTTTGGGATGTGAGCACTCAGTTTGTTTGTTTGACCTGACAAAGATCCGTTTCGATCGAAACATTGTCAATAAAGTGGTGAATTGGGATCTTTAACAGTGTGCGGGCCTTGTTCTTTACTCTTTACTCTTGTTCCTTACTTTACTTTATTAGCCCAGCACCTATGTTTTTAAAGATGTGCATATGACCACAAGCTTTTGTTATAAATGACCCATCAACTTCAATGAACGATGGCAATGAACTTGGTTTTCTGCTCATAATATCGTTTAAGGTGCTCTAAAGTCTTTTTCCATAGGTTTTTAATGTAATTTATTTTGATTTGGTTATATAATACATATATATTTTTGTTTTTGTTAAGTTTAGTCACAAAATATCTAATTTGGCAGTATTTCAGCCAATTAGCTGAGCAGCCTGACTTGTTTGCCACCTTTCTTGCATCATTTCTTTGAACCAATTTTTCAACGCATCCTTGATCCAGTGGGCACTAATAGTTCTCACATATAGTTCCTTAACAGGTGCATGTTTGTCAACAATTGGCAAGATTAATTTCACAAATACTCCAAGTTCTGCATGCAGTATCTACTAACATGTTAGCAGATACCCATAGACTTCCAGTCATTGTGCTAATGCGAGATAGCATTGGCCTGTTAATCTACCTCTAACTTCCGACATACTGGAAACAAAGACATACAAATGATATCCACAAGTTCATCTACCTCTGGGGAAGTAGATAAAGGGCCTCATTGTCAAAATCCCGAAGTATCCCTTTAAATCCTGCAGGGCAAATGCATTACGATGCAGTTAAACATCCCTGTAACAAGTTATAAAGCTTTATACCTGCAGGCTTTAACTCTAGTGGATCGGTGTCCCTAAATCAGGACAGTTTTGCTCAATATGCGATAATGTGACTAGAATGACATTGTAAACAACAGCCAACGTACGGTGACATAGTTATGTTTTCTATGGGCAGAAAGCTTAATTTATTGTTAATCTAACTGCAGTGTTCAATTTACAGTAGCTATTACAGTGAAACAGGAGACAAAATGTAGTGTAGTTTTGTTTCATGAAATCAAGTTTTATATTCAAATGTAGGAAATGGGTTTTACAGTTTAACCCCACTGCGGTCTCTGGCTCCACACCCACACTGCACGGCCATCTAGATGTGTGAAGGTTAGTGTCTTACCTGCAGGGAAGCTAATGACTCATCATGTATGACATTCCTGGGAGTGTCATCCAAATCAAATCAAATCAAATTGTATTGGTCATATACACATGGTTAGCAGATGTTAATGGGAGTGTAGCGAAATGCTTGTGCTTCTAGTTCCGACAGTGCAGTAATATCTAACAAGTAATCTAACAATTTCTAAGAAACTACCCTATACACACAAGTGTAAAGGAATGTATAAGAATATGTACATATAAATATATGGATGAGCGGTGGCCGAACGGCATAGGCAAGATGCAGTAGATGATAGAGTACAGTATATACATATGATATAGTAATGCAGGCTAAGTAAACATTATATTAAGTGGTATTGTTTAAAGTGACTATTGATACATTTATTACATCCAATTATTTATTATTAAAGTGGCTAGAGATTTGAGTAAGTATGTTGGCAGCAGCCACTCAATGTTAGTGATGGCTTTTTAACAGTCTGATGGCCTTGAGATAGAAGCTGTTTTTCAGTCTCTCGGTCCTAGCTTTGATGCACCTGTACTGACCTCGCCTTCCGGATGATAGAGGGGTGAACAGGCAGTGGCTCGGGTGGTTGTTACAGGCATCCTTGGAAATCTATGGTAAGAACTGCAAATGGTTGTCTAGCAATGATCAACAACTAATTTGACAGAGCTTGAAGAATTAAGAAGTTCTTAAACCTTGTTCACACACCTTAATGCGCAAATCAGTTTTGTTTTTCAAATCCGTTTTGGACTACTGACTGTCCAAATAGCAAGTTACAAGTTACAAAATCTGATTTGTGTGTGTTCAGACAACAGTCATTTGCTGACATGGCTATTGCTAGTTGTCATAGTATTGGTGGGTGTGTGCACAGTGCTGTAGGCTGATTGGTGGTGGTGCTCAAGCTTCCTATCACTCAGAAGTTATGCAGCAAGCTAAGGTGACATGGACGTTTCCCAGTTGCTTTGAATGTTTAAAATCATAGTATAAGAACACTTTTAAAGGCTCAAAGGATATGATGATTTAACTTTCAAAACGAGCTAGTTAGCTACCACGTTCTTGTCAAAATGTCAACAGAGTAGCTAGCGAGAAAGAAGATATGCCAAATAACAGTCTAAAAAACACTTCTGTGCAAATAAATCAGATTTGATCGTTCAGACACAAGTCACATGGCCAGGAATCATACTTGTACCCAACTGTGGCTTGAAATATCTGATTCCATATGCTTTTGGGGTACTCAGACTGCAGGAAAAAGAACAGATTCTAATCAGATATGCCCAAAAAATGGATGAGTCATTTCAAACTGCCAATGTGAACAAGACTTACCCAGAAAGACTCACAGCTGTATCACTGACTCAGGGGGTTGAATACTTATGTCATCAAGATACATTAGTGTTTTATTTGTAATTATATATATTTTTTTACAAATGTCAGAATTTTTCCACTACATGGACAGAGTATTTTGTGTAGATCGTTGACAAAAATGTTTAATCCTACTTAGTAACACAACAAAATGTGGAAAAAGTCAAGGGGTGTGAATACATTCTGAAGGCACCATATCTGATGTAAGCATGTATTGTTTCTGATTGAAACATTCCTTTTCTAGTAAAAAAATAATTGTCATAATTCTCAACATAATCTTGAGAACTATCAGAATTCTGATCCACAGGTTATCAAATAAATATATTTTCTAAGGCAAATGCTTACAGGTTGATAATTGAAAGCTATGACAACATTTGTCAACTGACAGTTACTTGCGTAACTGCTAAAATGACAACAGGTAAGACCACCCTCTTTACAAAATCCTCCATCATAGCCAAATTCCACTCTTGCTGCAGACAAGGACACTACAGGACATCAGGAGACTGGAGGAGGCACAGACACCATGGCAACTACCTCAACTCAGGTACAGAACTTTTTTTTTTTTAGGTTTGTATGTCTTAAGTCAAGTTTGCAATTATTGTTGTCTTGTTAACATTGACCCATTAGATTTCTTCAGAACATAAATACTAAGTATTTGTTGTGTGGGGTCAATGACCATTGAGCCAAACCGCTTTCTCTCACTGGCAATAGGGTGGTTACTTTCAACATAAAAAACAATTTGTTAATCCCAAACTTGAATCCTAAATTAAACACACCTGGTCTTCCAGGTCGGTTAAATCAAGAGCATGAAGTGCCTGCGGCACTCCAGAACCAGCGTTGCCTACTCCTGGTCTATACGGTTTCTTTAGTCTATAATATACTATTTAGTAGTGTTGGGTTCTGAGAATATGAAATATAATTAGTTATGTCACTGAGGGAGAGAGGATAAAGTATAATATTTACATTATGTCAGGATATGTTATTGTTAGCCATCAGGGATCCTCTGGGGGTTGAAGAGACACAGTCTGGTATCAATAACCATGACAGCCTTGAGTTGGGGAGGAGTGAGCACTTTGGGGTAGAGGTCAGGTCAGATGAAGTGAGGAAGAACAGATATCACCAAGGTTCTGTCGAACAACAGCATTGGCTGTTCAGATGTGGAGGAGGAGACTCAGCCTAGGAGAAAGGGTTAAATATCAGTGCTTGTGTGAATATGGTTTTGTCTAATGCAGCTGCATTGACCCTCTGGGAAGAATAAACTTGGTTTTAGCTTTCATAGTGTCCGTAGAGTTTTTACTTTGAGAATTAGAAACAAACAGTAATGGAATAACATTTCTTGAGTGTCCGGCCCAATATAACACAATACAGTATAACATGTTGATATGCCACAAATATCAGATTGGTTTTTATCTCTTATAATCTCTTGTAATATAGGGTCTTCAGACATATTGTAGATAAACATTAGTATGCATCCAATATATTTTCATAGTAATGTGGCAGAAATAGTACCTTTACACATTAGATACACCGTTTAAAAGTTAATTGTAACACTGTTGATATGCTGCAATAGGTTACAATCAATGTTCCCTCTAAGCTGTGCAGCTCCCCTTGGACTGCCACACAGAAGAAATATCAGCCAGCACAAAGAAGCAAGAGCTTGAACTTCACTCAACTTTCTAGAGTTCTCCCCTTTCACTCTACTGTGGGAATGATGCTTGAATCAATGCAATATTAGCCACTTTCAATGTAACAAACCAAAACAAAATTATCTATGCACGACTTAGTATGCAAAACTGACTATGCAAGACATTTTCTTGTAGGCAGAGCACATTGGAGTACAATTGTATTGCAATGACAGGCCCGACTCAGGCCATACTCTACACAGACCAGTACGCCATAACCAATCAGAGCTGCAGTAGGCCTATATGCAAATAGCCATTGCCATATATGGATCCGTGCCATTCAATTTGAACTGGACTGTGTTTATAGCACTTTGTAGCCACGTGCACATTTATTCATATTCTTTGCTAGTTACTGAGTTATTAGCCCAGTTAAAGCTAATTTTTAGACAACAATGGGGGAGTGGTTTCTCCCTACAGTATCACAAAATGTGTGCATTTCTAGCCATCTTTGAAAAGCAAATCAGGTAAAGAGCTTTTTATGTCTTAAAGTGTTGTATTTTGAGACGGTCTTGAATAAGCTAAGTAGCCAATAAGCAGGGGGTAGCATAATTTGGCTGTTTCTCTCTAATAATGGTAAGGTAATAATAATGATTTTTATTTCGTAAAGTGGTTTCTTGTATCAAACAACACAACATTTTCAGTCACCTTGTCTGTAGGACAAGTGGATAGACAGGTTAATGTCAAGTCCTGCATGTTTTTTTTCAAAAGTCTTTGATGGTAGGCCACTTTGGTGGGTCTACTTTATGATCAAATAGTCACTTGGCTGTGACCTAAAGCGAGTACAGCCTCAGTGTTCACAGTAAATGCGAGTCGGAAGTTGCACCAACTTCATTTTTGTTTTAAAAGCATCTTTGAGATTCTTCTTGTAATGAAAAGCGGTATATCAATTAAATGTATAATTATCATTATCACTGTCACAGCACTTTGTGCAACCAACCCCAATGTTCTGACATTTCTGTAGAATGTGGAGTTTGTGCGGACCGGCTATGGCAAGAATCTGGTCAAGGTGCTGTTTATCAGACGAGAGGGAACTCACCACTACATCACTGAGCTGACGGCTAATGTGGAGCTCACCCTCAAGTCCCGCAAGGACTACTTGACCGGTGACAACTCAGACATCATCCCTACTGACACTGTCAAGAACACTGTCCATGCACTGGCTAAGCTGAAGGGAGTACGTGGTTGTGCACTCACACCAGATACGTAGAAAGAGTTCAAAGGTTTGGGAAGACAGCTATCATCATCTGAAAAGTAGATGGCAGAATGCTGAATGAATAAAAGCACTGCAAATGGAATTGGTAGCCAAAATGACTTAGTGATATAGTTCACTTCAATATCAGTTTGTTAGACACCCCTAAATGGTGGTCTAATGTCAAGATGAGTGCATTTCTCTAACCTGGAACCATGCTAGCATGTCTCATACTCTGTTGTGTAAATTCAACAAAATGCATCAGTCTCACTTGAAATGGAAAGATAGGCTAAATCTAATTTCATATATTTATATCTTTCCAATTGACTTTAATACAGGACACCTCAGTGATACTAAGTTTGTGTTTTGTTTAGGTTTTGACCATAGAGCAGTTCGCCATGGACATCAGCAAACATTTCATGACAGCTTTCAAACATGTGACCAGGGTAAACGTGAAGATTGAGGAGGCACCATGGAGGAGACTGGAGAAGGTACAGTAGAATAAGGCTGGATTCAAAATTCAAAACACAATGCCTTTCTTTGAGGACTTGCCCTCATACAACTTAAGGGTCTAGATAGGTGAAAGCAATAGGGTGCGATCAACATTTAGTCTATTGGGGTGTGAAATAGGTTGCGATTTCCCCATACCGCCAACACTTCAGTCCCTTCCGCTCTGCAGGGACACTTTTCGAGGGGAGAAGGAAGTTGTTTGGAATGACGTCTATGATATAGATACGCTATTGGAGGTGACCCCTGTGTGTACTCTGTAAAGGTATACATGGATTAAGTGACATTTAATAGTGATGCATTTAATGAATGAGGCTCGTCTTTCTTGCACAGAATGGTGTCGAGCATGTACATGCATTCATCTACAGCCCTGAATCCTGGCGCTTCTGTGAAGTCGAACAGAATCATAATGGTGAGCTAATAATGGTCACAGACATACTCAAGATTGAATGAAAATGTCACAGTACCGTAATGCCTTATTTCAAGCACATAGCACATAGTGAGCTAATAACATCACTTTACATACTAGAACACAGCTATATGAAAGATATCTTACCATCAGGATCTACCTTTAGCACATGGACAACTTATTATCAAATCTGTATGAAGCTAAAAATGTATGAAGGTTTACTTTGAATGATGAGTGGTGAACCTAAAAGCAACGTCATATTCATTAGGCACCAAACCGAAGAAAATGCTCTGAAACTGAGTAAAACAGGGAGGCACAATCTATACTTGTCCAATTAAGTTAGCTATCATGATTGCCAGCCAATACTAGCTAGGTAGCTAGTATACAACAACCACAATGCTCCTCTGGAGAGGTCACTGGATGGCAGTTCAAATATCACAGCTAGATGCTGCCCCTAGATGCATGGTGCCTCTTACACTATACCTACATTCTTAGCCTTAAAAAAAATGTAATTCTGTACTAAATCATATCTCTGTACTATGTTAAACTTGCACCGGGGGGGGGGGGGGGGGGGTTTAACGACCCTCCCCGCCCTTGTACGACCTGCCACTGGGCTAGGGGCCATGGTGACTAACAGTGGCTCTAGCCTTAGATCATTGATCAGCGGAGGATTTGAAGGAATCAGCTCCAGGATCTCAGAGGTGTGGCCCAGGTCATTTTCCTCAAGCAAACAAGGTTTTTCTGGTTCTGACTTTCCATCCGATGTCCAGAGCTCGGGGTAATCGCTTGAATCCTCTGCCAGCCGAGATGCACTATCCTCCCCAGATTCCTCCATGTCTTCCCTGTCCAGTCCATCGCCAGAGTGGGTGACCTCTCCTGCATCTACATTGATTGAAAGCCCCGCAGCATCACTGTCATTGAAGTGCACTGAATCATCAATTTCAAATGGCAGGAAACCACTTTCTCTCTGCCGTAAAGGTCTTGAATTATTTACCCTTTCACCCTTGTTGGCGATGAGGACACGATCCCCCATGGACAACCTGATGCCTTTTAACCCGCTTGTCATACTCCCGACCTTGTCGTCTCTGTTGCTTGTCAGTGTGCTTTTGGGCAACACTCATAGCTTCCTTCAGCCCAGTGATCAGAGTCTCGACATACTTGTTGCAAACACTGGAGTCGTCCAAAACATTGTGAAACATAACATCCACTGGTAGCCGAGGGACACTACCAAACATGAGAAAGAATGGAGCATAGCCTGTAGTCTCGTGAACAGTGGCACTGTAGGCAAATGTCAATGACTGGATTTGTTCAGGCCAATGTTCTTTGGTTTTCAAGGGCAGACTCCTGAGCATGTTACCTAAAAGTCCTGTTGAAGCATTCAGTTTCTCCATTCCCCATTGGGTGATATGCCGTGGTTCTTGACTTTTGGACACCGGAGAGCTTAAGCAGTTCTGCTATTAGCTCGCTCTCTAAACTTTCACCCTGATCAGTATGGATCCTTGAAGCAAATCCGTAGACACAGAAGACATGATCCCACAGTTTACGAGCTACTTGCTTGGCTGTCTGGTTTCTGCATGGCCATGCATGGGCAAGTTTAGTGAAGTGGTCAGTCACCACCAGAACATTAACTGAGTTCTTCTTACTGTCTTCCTCTGTCCAATAATCCAAACACACCAACTCCATGGGAGAGCAAGTTTTGATGCTCTCTAACTGAGCTCTAGCCGCTGGCTCTTGAGTCTTTGCTAGAACGCATCTCTGGCAGCAGCGCACATACTCCTTGATGTCGCTCTCCATTGCAGGCCAGAAAAACATCTGTCTGGCCGAGGCTAGAGTTCTAGCTTGGCCTTGATGTCCTGCAAGGTCGTGAATGCCAGTCATTGCTTTGAGTCTCAACACCTCTGGCAAGACATACTGGAACTTTCTCCGGTTTGTGTGACTCTCCTTAATGACACGATACAGAACTCCCTCTCTTAGAATCAAGCTGTCCCACTGTTTCATCAGCAACAACACTTTAGAAGAAATATTGTATCGATCTCGTCTGGTGGGCCGTTTCTTATTGAAGACGAAAGGGATGACCTTGGAAGTCACAGAGTCTTGCAGCTGAAGAACTCGAAGTTCCTCGTGCGAGAGTTCAGGCAAAGTGTCAATACCAGGAGAAAGCAGCCATTGGGTGTTGGAACCAAGCTGGATTGCTTGCATCTTCGTTGAATATTCCCAGTCGATATGGAGCAGACATATGGCCTTCACTTCAGCAGTGGTCAAGGAGGTTATTTCCTGGGGATAAGAAGCCAAACGGAAGGCATATTGGACATCATCATTCAACGTCCCAACAACCTCATTCAGAAGTGCTAGGTAGGACTCCCTCACCAGTCTTTGCGGGACAGTCACTGCGAAGGGGTCGCGGCTCAGTGCATCTGCTACTGTATTCTTGCTGCCTGGGATATGCTTCAAATCGAAGTTGTACGGTGCCAGCTTGGCAACCCATCTGCAACCAATCTGTTTGTCATGATGTACGTTAACTTCTTATGGCTGCCATCCCGTTAACGGGAAAATTGTCATCAACAACCGCTGAATTGCATAGCGCCATATTCAAATAATATTACTAAAAATATTTATATTCATGAAATCACAAGTGCAATATATCAAAACACAGCGTAGCCTTTTGTTAATCCACCTGTCGTGTCAGATTTTGAAAATATGCTTTACAGCGAAAGCAATCCATGCATTTGTGTAAGTTTATCGATCGCTCGACAAAACATTATGTACACCTAGCATCAAGTAGCTTGGTCACGAAAATCAGAAAAGCAATCAAATTAATCGTTTACCTTTGATGATCTTCGGATGTTTTCACTCACGAGACTCCCAGTTACACAATAAATGTTCCTTTGTTCCATAAAGATTATTTCTATATCCAAAATACCTCTGTTTGTTTGGCGCGTTATGTTCAGAAGTCCACAGGAAAGAGCGGTCACAACAACGCAGACAAATTCCAAATAGTATCCGTAATGTCCACAGAAACATGTCAAACGTTTTTTAGAATCAATCCTCAGGTTGTTTTTAAAATATATAATCGATAATATATCAATCGCAACTGTATTTTTCAGTCGGAGAGGGAAAGGCAATGGCTGCCCAAACTGTTACGCATACAAAGCACTGCTGGCACCCGGCCATACAATGACGCAATGTTATCTTTCTTGCTAATTTTTCAAAATAAAAGCATGAAACTATGTTTAAAGACTGTTGACACCTTGAGGAAGCGATAGGGAAAGGAATCTGGTTGATATCCCTGTAAATGGAGCAAAGGGAGGCTATGGAACATAGAAGCCACTTCCTGGTTTGATTTTCCTCAGGGTTTCGCCTGCAATATCAGTTTTATTATACTCACAGACAATATTTTGACAGTCTTGGAAACTTTAGAGTGTTTTCTATCCAATACTACTAATAATATGCATATATTAGCAACTGAGACTGAGGAGCAGGCCATTTAGTTTGGGGAACTTATTCATCCAAGCTACTCAATACTGCCCCCCAGCCATAAGAAGTTAACGGGTTACTATCTGTCCAGACAGTGAACTCGTGCCCCTTAAGCCAGTGACTGAATTTCTCACACACACTCCATTTCAGTGCTAGAAATTCAAGTCTGTGTGCCGGATACCTTCTCTGCGACTTACTCAGGGTCTTGCTTGCGAATGCTATGGGCCTTGCCTTATCTTCACCTTCAGGCACTTGACAAAGCACAGCCCCAAGACCATCCAAGGAAGCGTCAGTGAAGAGAATGAACGGCCTCTCGAAATCAGGGTGAAATAGCATGACACAATTCAAAAGAGCATCCTTCAGCTTCTGGAATGCAACGACACACTCCTCAGTCCAATCCGATAGCGTCAGCTTCCGGGAAATCCCACTGTTGCCCTTCTTCCCATCTCTTCCTCTTCTCTTTTGACCCCCAGTGAGTGCAAACAAAGGTCTGGCTATGGCGGAACAGTCAGGAATGAAGTGCTGGTAATATAATACCATACCCAAGAAGGATTTCAGCCTCCGAGCAAAGAGGGAGTGCATCCGTCTGCCTCCATCAGCTGAGCTTGGCTCATCTTGGCAATGGTCTCCACCTTTTCAGGATCCACTGACACACCGTCCTCTTTAATGATATGTCTGAGGAATTTCACTGTTCTTCGTAGGAAGACTGCCACCAAGGGCTGCGAGGCAATCTGCTTGATGAGGAAGGGGATGAGCGTCCTTCACCGTTCGTGCATTCATCCACCTGAAGTCAGTGCATAACCTCAGACTCCCGTCTTTCTTCCATACCATGACTAAGGGGGAGGCATACTCACTAACCGACTTGCGTATAAGACCTACTTCTTCCATATCTGTCAATACCTTCCTCAGCTTCAGGTAATGAGCAGGTGGAACTCTTCTGTATGGTAGCCGGAAAGGTCTGTCATCAACCAGGTGGATACGGTGAACATAACCTCTGGATTCTCCACAGTCCAGATTATGTCTTGAGAAGATGTCTTCATATTTTGTGATGGTATTCACAAGCTTTTAATTCCACTGGTCAGTTACCTGGCATCCATTAATGTCAATGTCTACTAATTCTAGATCAGACAGTCTTTGTTTCAGATTGTGGCAGCCATTGTCATCCTGCTTCTGTTCCATTGGGGTTTTCCTCACTTCATGAAGGCCCTGAAAGATTGTTGCATCCTCAACAGCCAAGCATGTAGACATATCGGCCAGCTTCATGTTACGTCTTAGGGTGAGATGTTTGTCAGAACAGTTTACTACCTTTAAAGGGACCCAGCCATCTCCCCACATGGGTGTAGTAACTCTACCCACAAGTATGTTTCTGGGCATGACCTTTGACCTGGTAGGCTCGACTATTACAGTGCTGCCTGGAGACAATGCCACATTTTTTAGGAAGTTTACCCCAAACTAAGTGTTCAGTCTTGGGCGAAAGAGTCACAGCTTGAGTGAGCTTCACTGTCCCAATCTTGCCATCAACTTGCTGTCCCTTCCATCTTGTGACACTTGTCATCATCTGCAGAAACTTCTCACCCTCTGGTGAGTGGGTCTGGCCATCCATGTTGTTGATGAGCTTCCAGTACTCGTCAGTGCCTTTCATCTCATGCAATAGATGCTTAATGACATTCGATCCCAGGATGAGATCATCACGCTGTCCAGGAACAACCAGGGTGGGCACTTTAACATCAATCCCATAGATTTGCATCTCCAAATCATAGAAACACTTTGTTGAGGTCTTCTTCCCACCACACCCCACTAACACTAACTCTGTAGGAGTCTGATAATGCAGAGGAAGGGCACCTGCTTCCAAAATCTCTCCTCTGCATGTTCACTCAATGTACAGGCCATAGACCCAGTGTCAAGCATGCCCTTAAGCTGCACTTTCCCATGTACAGACACAGAGGTGTAAAACAAATCTGAAAAAGCCTCAACCTCTTGTGAACCTAACATAACAATTTTCTCTCCTTCTTTCGCATCAGAGCACAAAATCTCATACGTTTTCTCGAGATCATCAGATTCTTTCTTAGGGGTAGACAGTTGAACACCCACATTTCCCCCTTCACCTGTGGACGTGTCAGTTTAACGGTTACTGCTGTGGTGGTGAGTTTCTCTGCTGTTGTGTTGGGCGTCTCTCACCACCATAGCGTCCCCCCTGTGTTGGACAATTTGACTTCCAATGATCTGGGGAAAAGCACCAGAGGCACAGGTTCTCATGTCTACAGTGCATCACAGTGGAGTGATCTGTTAAGCCACAAACCCTGCATTCCCTACGCCTGAAGGGTTGGGCGGGGAAAGATGGTGCCTTGGCCTGTGTCTGTGAAACCATAACGGGTGGTATGCTCTTCTCTAAGGTACATTCAAGCAGGTGAATGAGTCTCTCGATACTTGCACTCTGCCCATCTTGTTTGGCGCTTGATGTGAGAGAAGTGTCACTGCACGCACCAGCATTGACCCCGCCTTCAAACTGAGTTATCTGGGGATGTACTGTTATTTGCTTTGATAATAGAGTGGTAGATTGACACACAGTGGCCTTCCTGCGGCGTTCATGTTCATAGATTCTCTCCTGTACTTCACTCGCAGGCAATTTCTCAGCAGACTTGTATTGGAATACTGCTGCCAGTTTGGGGTCAGGGCAGTATGTTACAAACATCCTAACGACATCGGAGTTGGAGCTGTCAATCTTCTTACCTTGTCTCTTAAGGCCCTCGTCAGCGACATCTATGGCCTTGTTCAATCGAACCCAATACTCTATAACAGCCTCTCCGGGTACAGGTTGAGTATTGTAAAAATCAGCCAACGGCATGCATGAATAGGCCAATTCGCTGAAATTCTGTTTTAGAATGTCAAATACAATCTCTGGCTTCTCTGTAGGATCAACAGTTGTCTCATTGGGTAAATTTATCTTTACCATGTCTCTTGCTTTGCCAGATAATCGACTAATCATCTCATCTGATTGTTCCCCAACAGGACATCCCTTCCTCCTCAAGTATATTCTCATCGACTCCTCCCATTCATGAATGGAGCATTTGTCTGTACCATCTCCTCTATATGGTGGAGGTTCCTTTATGTCTGATTGCATGATGAACTTAATTTTACTGAGGTCCACATATCCTACTGACTCTGAATGATGATCACTTATCTTTTCTCTACTTACTGGTGGCTCATAAGTACTGGACCTGCCACTCTGTAGTTTTTCCCAATTGGAGCTCCCTATTTCCCGGGCTAGCTGAGTGGCCGGCTCAGCTAGACCATCTACAGGGGCGTTTGGATTAACACTAGATGAAGGGATTTCATCCACATTTTTTTGTGGAGCAAAACATGGGGGAACCTCCTGCAGCTACACGCTTTACAGGGGTTTGATCAGAGTATGAGAAACACCTCCCCCTCCCAGCAGTGAATTTGGGTTCATCACCATTATAAGATGCCATAACACTAAACCACTAATGTTACGTTAAAATGTCTGTTGATGACCACACTTCTATGTTAGTTAATACATCGTTGTCAGAAAAAAAATAAACAGGAAAGAAAAGACTGCAGTTCCGCTTTTTGCCACAAGGCGGCAAGAGTACCTCAATGATATAATTAGTCTCTGGAGCAGCAGCACCGCGGTGATTGAGCTGAATCCGGGTCTAGAAGGCACCAATGTAACCGGTGCTGTACTGCACCGCTGTAACTCTGTGTTGTGTGTGGTTGATTGAGACTATAGACGTGGACTTTTGAGATCCGATAGAATTCTGCTTGATTAAAACTCTCTCTGCATCCTGCATCTGCATCCAAAAGAAAATAAAACATTTGTAGACAACATATGTTCTGAGAATCGTCGCCTCTTTCTCTCATAGTGCATCAAAATGATTTTTGAATACAAAAATTAGTACAGCCTCTCCTTATTATACATAACATATTTTACATAGATAAAACCACATACCTGCATCCAAAAGAAAATAAAACATTTGTAGAGCACATATGGGGCGGCAGGGTAGCCTAGTGGTTAGAGCGTTGGACTAGTAACCGGAAGGTTGCAAGTTCAAATCCCCGAGCTGACAATCTGTCGTTCTGCCCATGAACAGGCAGTTAAGTTCCTAGGCCGTCATTGAAAATAAGAATTTGTTCTTAACTGACTTAAATAAAGGTAAAATTAAATAAATATGTTCTGAGAATCGTCGCCTCTTTCTACAACAGATGCACAATACAAGGGACTGGGATCGTTCGAGGAGCTAGCCATCGTTCACACATACACATGCTAATACCTTAGCTAGCTATTACCCACATGTTGAATTCAGAATGTTGATATCATCCTAAAAAGTACAATTACAAGTGCATCTTAACATCCACTTATGAGTATTTAGAAATATACAACATGAACAAAACACTGTGTGTTGACTTTGTGCTTAAAATAATCAAACTTTTCTGAAGACGACAGAAAAAGCGTGCCTACCTCTCATAGTGCATCAAAATGATTTGAACACGAGCAAGTACCCACTCCCCTACTCCCAGGATGCAGGCATGCATGATAACAAATCAAAATGACATATTAGTATATGAACCTGGTGAAATTCACACAGTACTTTAACAACTGTTACATACAGTCTGTTTACTACTCATTTAATCAGAATTCATAGCCCGGCAGGTAAGCGTGCTCTTGAGCGTCTAGATCTTCTTTACCATTCTGCCATCAGATTTGCCACCAATGCTCCTTATAGGACACGTCACTGCACTCTACTCCTCTGTATTCTGGCCATCTCTGTATATCCGTCACAAGACCCACTGGTTGACTCTTATTTATAAAACCCTCTTAGGCCTCACAACCCCTATCTGAGATAACTACTGCAGCCCTCATCCTCCACATACAACACCCGTTCTGCCAGTCACATTCTGTTAAAGCTCCCCAAAGCACACACTGGGTCGCTCCTCATTTCAGTTCGCTGCAGTTAGCGACTGGAACGAGCTGCAACAAACACTCAAACTGAACAGTTTTATCTCAATTTCTTAATTCATTCAAAGACTCAATCATAAAAATTAGAAACAGGGATTTTCACTTTCCATTGCAAAATGCTTTAAAACATTTTTGTTGTTGATTGCTCCAATGAACACAACCCTGGTCTTTACCTCTGTGCCCTTCCCCCACAGAGAGCCCTATTCTTCACAGTGGCGTGAAAAACATGAAGGTGCTGAAGACCACTCAGTCTGGCTTTGAGGGCTTCTTCCGAGACCGCTTCACCACTCTACAGGAGGCCAAGGACAGGTGTTTCTGTACCTCTGTCTACGCCAGGTGGCGCTACAACAAGGTCCAAAATGTCAACTTTGACAGTGCATGGTAATTCCTTGAGTTAATGACCTGTGTAAAAGAACAGTTCATTTCATTAATACTGTACATAGTGCCCCATAATACTCTTGACCTAACACCTGTGATCTGTAAAACAGACATCATTTACACGTTGGAAACAAAGCTGTCGATTAACCTTTTACTGCAGTGGGCTAAATCAGGGTCACACAGAGGGATTCTTGGTACTCTTGAACAAATCTACTTTGAAACAAAAGTAAGCTGTAGGGTGACGTTGACAGACATGGCATCTCTGCTTCTAGCTCCTAAGCAACTTTGCAGTATTTAAAAAAAAAAAACATTATTAGCACAGAAAGTTTTTTGTGTTATTACATACAGCCGGAAATAACTTTTGGATATCAGAGCGGCGGTAACTCACCAGCATTGCGACCAGGAATACAACTTTCCCGAATTGGATCATTTGTTCGTACCCAGCTCAGGCGGCGCTGGGCGGACTGGAGACTCCGACAACGCTGGAGAGGAGGAAGGCTCCGGCAGCGCTGGATAGAGGGGCTCTGGCGCCTCTGGACTGAGGGGCTCTGGCGCCTCTGGACTGAGGGGCTCTGGTGCCTCTGGACTGAGGGGCGTAAGTTCTGGCAGCGAAGGACAGGCGGGAGACTCCGGCTGCGCTGGAGAGGAGGAAGGCTCTGGCAGCGCTGGACAGAGAAGCTCTGGCGCCTCTGGACTGAGGGGCGGAAGCTCTGGTAGCACCGGACAGGCAGGAGCACCTGTATTGATGGGACGGAGAGACAGCCTGGTGCGGGGGGCTGCCACCGGAGGGCTGGTGCGTGGAGGTGGTACTGGATAGACCGGACCGTGCAGGCGCACTGGAGCTCTTGAGCACCGAGCCTGCCCAACCTTACCTGGTTGAATGCTCCCGGTCGCCCTGCCAGTGCGGCAAGGTGGAATAGCCCGCACTGGGCTGTGCTGGCGAACCGGGGACACCATTGCGTAAGGCTGGTGCCATGTAAGCCGGCCCAAGGAGTCGCACTGGAGACCAGATGCGTAGAGCCGGCTTCATGGCACGATGCTCGATGCCCACTCTAGCCCGGCCGATACCTATACATTTTTAGGGCTGCCTCTCGGGCTTCCTTGCCAGCCGTGTTTTCTCGTATCGCCGGTTCCTCTCTCCGGCTGCCTCTGCTCTCCTAGCTGCCTCCACCTGTTCCCATGGGAGGCGATACTTTCCCGCCAGGATCTCCTCCCATGTGTAGCAACCCTTGCCGTCCAAAACGTCCCCCCATGTCCAATACATTTTTGGGGCTGCCTCTCGGGCTTCCTTGCCAGCTGTGTTCCCTCGTATCGCCGGTTCCTCTCTCCGGCTGCCTCTGCTCTCCTAGCTGCCTCCACCTGTTCCCATGGGAGGCGATACTTTCCCGCCAGGATCTCCTCCCATGTGTAGCAACCCTTGCCGTCCAAAACGTCCCCCCATGTCCAGTCATCCTTGCGCTGCTCCTGCTGCCGCTGCCTGTCACCACACCACTTGGTCCTGTTGTGGTGGTTGATTCTGTCACGATCGTCGATGACGAAAAACACAAAATAAACTGTACAAAAACAGCCGTGTTTACTCCTCCTCAAGTCGATACCAAATGCAAACTGGAGTTGGGGATTGTAACAAGAAAATGTGTTAATTTCTTCGCCCGCTTTGAGGACAAGACAGTGCACCTACGTGGCCCGCTCCCAAGGACTGTGGGCTCTCGTTCTCCGTGGCCAACGTGAGTATGACATTCAAGCGCGTTAACCCTCGCAAGGCTGCCGGCCCAGATAGCATCCCTAGCCACGTTTTCAGAGCATGCGCAGATTAGCTTGCTGGAGTTTTTACGGACATATTCAATCTCTCCCTTTCCCAGTTTGCTGTCCGCACTGTCTCCAAGATGTCCACCATTGTTCCTGTACTCCCTAGACCCACTTTAATTTGCATACCGCCCCAATAGATCCACAGACGATGCAATCACCATCTGCCCTATCCCATCTGGACAAGTGGAATACCTACGTCAGAATGCTGTTCATTGACTATAGCTCAGCCTTCAACACCATAGTACCCTCCAAGCTCATCATTAAGCTCGGGGCCCTGGGTTTAAACCCAGCCCTGTGCAACTGGGTCCTGGACTTTCTGACGGGCCGCCCCCAGGTGGTGAAGGTAGGAAACAGCACCTCCACTTCACTGATCCTCAACACCGTGGGCCCCACAAGGATTCGTGGTCCCTGTTCACCCATGACTGAGTGGCCATGCACGGCTCCAACTTGTGAAATAATGATCAAACTGATAAGCTTGGGGAAATATTCAATATTCTACTCTTTTTTTGCAGGAACTCTGTCAAGGAGACAATAATTGAGAAGTTTGCTGGCCCATACGATCGTGGAGAGTACTCTCCCTCTGTGCAGAAAACCCTCTACGACACACAGGTCATAGTCCTGGATAGGGTGCCTGAGGTAGGTTCACGCAGAATAAACAAGAAGTCATTTTATGTCCAACATGATGGACATTCCACTCCAAAATTAAAGTTTGTCTTTCAAACCTTTTAAAGTAGTAGTGTTCTGTTGAGAGTAATACATGTCCTAGGCCATCTGTTTTATAGATCATAGCAATGTAAACGATATGCCACAATCAAAAATGGAATGGAAAATATAAGCACAGTGTAATTTGTAGATATGTGTGGCTTATCTTTTCCGTTCATTTAGGCATATAGCTAGATCTACACAACTGATGTCGAGGGATCTGTCATCTTGACATTAGGCTACTTTTGAGGTCTGAAAACAATGTAAATTTTGTATTTTGGCTTGTAACGTCCCTTTAATCTGACTCTGACTGAAGCTAGAGTGGCAAACTGCATGCTGATAAAGCCTATCTTCCCTCTTCCTCTAGTTTAGGGACAGTATATAGCCTATAACTCTTACACACTCACATGCACACATGCATACACACTTTTAAACTAAACAAATAGTTTTTTTTTTTCGTGATTACTGATCAATTCATTTATATCATTTATAATTATTAGGTTTTGTTATTTGTTATTTGGCTTCCAACCACACCTGCACAAGTATTAAAAAAAAAAATGTGGTATTGTCCATCACTTGTTTTTCCTTGGTGCAAATAAATAAAACTATTCATAAAGAATCTCAGAGTATGAGTGCTGATGTGGGATCAGATTCTCCCCGTCCAAGCAATATCAATCATTATGATCAAAAAGGGGAAACCTAGATCAGCACTCCTACTCAGAGACGCTTTAAGAATATGGGCCCTTGTTTCAAAACACTAAGTGTTACTGTGTATGTCTGTTTCAGATTGAAGAGATTGAGATAGTCATGCCTAACCAACATTATTTCACCATTGACATGACGAAAATGGGTCTCACCAATAACAATGAAGTGAGTTGCAACCGGAGAGATACTCAGATGGCCTGTTGCTTCGAGTAGATGCTTCTCCTTGACCTGCCTTTAAGGAAGAGATGAAAAGAAAATTATTTGTTATGCGTTCTTCCTCTATTTCAACTTTTTTTTACACTAAATTGTATATGGGAAACTTTGAACAAAGTGTGATTTTACAACTATTACTACAACATTTGGCAGCATTTCTATGATTTAACAACTTTATCACCACTGGTTGTTCACTGTGGGTTGAATATCTAGTTAACGCATTGCCTTTTCCTTCAAGGTTCTTCTGCCATTGGACAATCCTTCAGGTAACATCATGGGCACAGTACGCAGGAAGCTGCAAGCAAAGCTATGAAAAGGAACACAAAGCTACCCGAAAATACTTTAATCACAGTGAGAACAAAATGATAATTAATGTCCCATCGGTTAAGGTCTCTCCAAACACAACATACTGATCAATCTACAAGGTTGTGTTCATTAGGCACGAAACGGAAAGAAAAACAAACTGAAACGGGGAGGCCTAACCTGTCCGCTTTTGCAAATGTATTTCCATTGCGTGCCCGTTAAGTGAAGTAAAACCTGTACAAAGCTGTATCCTTGCTAACAATATTACTTCCCTGAAATTACAAACAGACAAGTTTGTTCATGTTCTCCAATTAAGAATTTCAAGTGTAGAAAGTGATTCACCCCACATGGTAAAACTTATCCTAAAGACGAGTAGAGGTGAAACTTTTGGTTTACACTAATTGCAATTGATCAAATAATTGTGTGTGCAATTACATATAATTCATATTTTATGAGACAACAAATATAAATAAACAGTTGAAGTCAGAAGTTTACATACACTTTAGCGAAATACATTTAAACTCAGTTTTTCACAATTCCTGACATTAATTCCTTGTAAAAAATCCCTGTTGTAGGTCAGTTAGGATCACCACTTTATTTTAAGATTGTGAAATGTCAGAATAATAGTGGAGAGAATGATTTATTTCAGCTTTTATTTCTTTCATCACATTCCCAGTGGGTCAGAAGTTTACATACACTCAATTAGTATTTGGTGGCATTGCCTTTAAATTGTTTAACTTAGGTCAAACATTTTATGTAGCCTTCCACAAGCTTCCCACAATAAGTTGGGTGAATTTTGGCCCATTCCTCCTGACAGAGCTGGTGTAACTGAGTCAGGTTTGTAGGCCTCCTTGCTCTCACAAGCTTTTTCAAATAGTCTATAGGATTGAGGTCAGGGCTTTGTGATGGCCACTCCAATACCTTGACTTTGTTGTCCTTAAGCCATTTTACCACAACTTTGGAAGTATGCTTGGGGTCATTGTCTATTTGGAAGACCCATTTGCGACCAAGCTTTAACTTAACTGATTCCTTGAGATCCTTCCTCTCTCATGATGCGATCTATTTTGTGAAGTGCACCAGTCCCTCCTGCAGCAAAGCACCCCCACAACATGATGCTGCCACCCCCGTGCATCCCGGTTGGGAGGATGTTTTTCCGGCTTGCAAGCCTCCCCCTTTTTCCTCCTAACATAAGAATGGTCATTATGGCCAAACAGTTCTATTTTTGTTTCATCAGACCAGAGGACATTTCTCCAAAAAGTACAATCTTTGTCCCCATGTGCAGTTGCAAACCGTAGTTAGGCTTTTTTTATGATGGTTTGGGAGCAGTTGCATCTTCCTTGCTGAGCGGACTTTCAGGTTATGTCGATATAGGACTCGTTTAACTGTGGACATAGATACTTTTGTACCTGTTTCCTCCAGCATCTTCACAAGGTCCTTTGCTGTTGTTCTGGGATTGATGTGCACTTTTCGCACCAAAGTGAGGTAATGAGTTATAAGTGAGGTAATCTGTCTGTAAACAGTTGTTGAAAAAATTACATGAAACAAAGTAGATGTCCTAACCGACTTGCCAAAACTATAGTTTGTTAACAAGAAATTTGTGGAGTGGTTAAAAAACAAGTTTTAGAGACTCCAACCTAAGTGTATGTTCACTTCCGACTTCAACTGTATAACAAATGTATATCATTTCTGCTCGGTATGTAATTGTATCTCTTTAAACTGTTTGGATTGATGTAACACAGGGCACCATTGAAAAAGAGACCTTGTTCTAAATTGGGATTTTCTGTATAAATAAAGGTACAAAGAAAAAGGAGTGCACAATCATGGCAACACACTCTTTGAAATAAACATGTTTGATAAGTATAATAAATCTATGTAGAAAATAAAGACCTGCAAAATTTAGCAGGTGCATAGCATTTACCGCTACAACATATTTCAATTGGAGTTTAAATGTCAAAATCAAAGTAATGTAGCTAACTACTATAGGAAAAATACAGCTGTTGAATAAACAAATCAACTACCACATTTTTACTGAGTAAGAATAATGCTTAAGCAGGTTTAATCAATCTGAAAATACTATATAATCATTCAGGTCTGAACTGTGAATTGAATGAAATCATTGTTTTAAGAAACTTTAAAAGAGCATCTACTCATCTAATACAGCTAGGCGATGAACAGACAACTATCACAACGTTGACTCTAGTCTATTGCATGCAATGTCTTTGCAGCTCTGCCCACACTTTAAGCAAAGAATCCAAAGGCAGGAAAAGGAAAATAATAGGTGGGAACCTTTTGGGAACAGGATTCATTACTACACTGAACAAAAATATAAATGCAACATGCAACAATTTCAACTATTTACTGAGTTACAGTTCATATAGGGAAATCAGTCAATTTAAATAAATTAATTAGGCCCTAATCTATGGATTTCATATGACTGGGCAGGGGCACAGTCATATGAAATCTGGGCTTTATTCCAGACATAAATACTCCTCAGTTTCATCAGTTGTCCAGGTGGCTGGTCTCAAATTATCTTACAGGTGAAGAAGCTGGGTGTGGAGGTCCTGGGCTGGCGTGGTTACACGTGGTCTGCGGTTGTGAGGCCGGTTGGACGTACTGACAAATTCTCTAAAACAAAGTTGGAGGCGGCTTATGGTAAAGAAATTAACATTAAATTCTCTGGCAACAACTCTGGTGGAAATTCCTGCAGTCAGCATGCCAATTG
The DNA here is from genome assembly GCF_057628025.1 of Oncorhynchus mykiss. Lineage (NCBI taxonomy): Eukaryota > Metazoa > Chordata > Actinopteri > Salmoniformes > Salmonidae > Oncorhynchus > Oncorhynchus mykiss. The sequence continues at coordinate 51,149,453 of NC_143025.1, forward strand.
CACACTCTCTAAAAACTTGAGACTGTGGCATTGTGTTGTGTGACAAAAATTCACATTTTAGAGTGGCCTTTTATTGTCCTCAGCACAAGGTGCACCTGTGTAATGATCATGCTGTTTAATCAGTTTCTTGATTATGCCACACCTGTCAGGTGGATTGATTATCTTGGCAAAGGAGAAATGCTCACTAACAAGGGTGTAAACAAATTTCTGCACAACACTTGAGAGAAATAAGCAATTTCTGGTATCTTTTATTTCAGCTCATGAAACATGGGACCAATACTTTACACGTTGCGTTCCTATGTTTGTTCAGTATAATTAGAATAAAATTAAGATTATTAAGACTATAAGATTACCATTAATTGTGATGAGGCTGATTTGAAAACCAACATGCTGTCACGATCGTCGTAAGGAGCGGACCACAATGCAGCGTGGTATGTGTTCATGATGATTTTTTTATTAAAGAAAGCACTGAACACTGAATACAAACTATACAAAACAATAAACAAATAATGACCGTGAAGCTATAATGAGAACTGTGCTGACACAAGCAACTAACATTGACAATCACCCACAAACAAACAGTGAAACCCAGGCTTCCTAAGTATGATTCTCAATCAGAGACAACTAATGACACCTGCCTCTGATTGAGAACCATACTAGGCCGAAACATAGAAAGGGCCCCGAGGATTTTCCACAAGTTCTCACGGTGAACACGACCGAATGGCTCCTTAAAATCAATAAATCTGATGTAAAGGGGCACTGCTCCCAAGGCACTGCTCAATGATTTTGCCTAGGTCGAAGATCCTCTTCCTTTGCGGAACCCTGCTTGTTCTTGCCTGAGTTTATCATCGACAGCCGTATCAATCCTTTTTGAGGAGTATCCTGCAGAAGATTCTGCTGTGGATGGAGAGGAGTGTTATACAGCATCTTGCCAGTTGTCACACTCACTGAGGTTTCCTTTCTTTAGCAGCTTGAATTCAAGGCCATTACTCCAGCCTTGTGGTATGACGTTGTGCTCACAGATCTTACAAAAGATACCAGTCAGCACCTTGGTAGCTGTGTTGACATCAGCTTTAAGAAGCTCAGCCTGCAGAGAGTTAATCCCTGGAGCTTTGCCCCTCTTCATAGCCTTTATGGCTGCTTTGACCTCTGCTTCATCTGGTGCACTGGTATTAATGCCATTGATGTCATCCAATGGTGGTGGATCTGCTGGGTCATTATTCTTTGGACAGTTGAGGACCTCTTCAAAGTGCTGGACCCATCTTGTAGCGTGTTCCTTTTTAGTTGTTATCATTTCACCTGGTTTGTCGTTGACTGGCATTGTGTGGTTGTTACCTGATATACAGTTCTCCTCTTGGTGCAGCTTGTTCTGTTTTGCTGGCCAGTTCCTGGACAAAGGCTTTCTTATCCCTCAGAGCGCTTTTTTCTTCTTTGTCCTTGGTCTTATATTCCTGCTGTGCTTGCTCGATCAGTCTAGTTGATTTTGCGTTGAGGAATTGCTGAGGATAAAATGCTGAAATGTGTTTGTGGTGAGAGAGAAACATTGCAAATGTATCCAAATTCCAATGTAATCTCAAATTGGTCAGATACTATGACAATTCCTCTAAGCACCATTGATAAGAAATCGACAATGACTGCATTTGCAAAAGGCTTGAAAGTTGAATTTGTGTCTTTACACCAGGGTCAATTCCATTTAAATTCCAGTCAATTAAAAAAGTAAACCACATTCCAATTCCAAATTGTCCTTATTTAAAAACATTGAGGATAATTGGAATGTCAGTGTACTTCCTGAATTGACTGGAATTTAAATGGAATTGATCCCAACCCTGCTTTACACATTACTATCTAATTTTGATTATACATTATACATTACTAATCAATTTTGATAGCTGCAGTTTAAAAATGTACAGTAACAGAATATTCTGACTAATGGAGGAACTGTGTAATTCAATGGGATCTCAGTATTAGGGCTGGAAATTGGGATCATACAATATGTGCTGCTATTCTCACGATTCTATATATATTGCGATTCGATACTGCGATTGTATTGCGATTTGATGTTCCAAACATGTAACTGTATCAATTTTTCCCCCTTATTTTGATTTTATTCTCACATTTTCTTGAAAAATGGTCACAATAGTGATTGATATAAAGGTGTCGGTTTCAGTAATATCAAAGGTATCACATATTGCAGGACAAATGTTTCTGTTTCCATCAGGCCTGTCATTCAAAAAATTTTCGGTGACATGTACTTTATACTCATAAAAACGTTGGATGGAAACCTGGTAACGGTCATCAATCAGTCTAAAGGCCTGTCTATAATTCTCAAATGTGTTTGTTACTAGCTAGACACTTGTCAAGGAGAACAATTTTTGCTGTTTTATCTGCACTATTTAGATAAGGAAGTCAAGACATGCTGATACTGTAGTGGGCCTACATGCTCTTGTTGTATGGCTGCTTAGTACAACTGTAATGAGCACGATGGGAGACAGAGAGCAGGGCGCAGCAGGTGTTTATTTGTAAAGGACCACAGGAGGAGGCATGTAGCAGGGTCCAGGGGCATGAAGAAGTTCAAACACAGGGGTCCAAAAAGGCAACAATACAGGTAAGAAAAAGGCTAGTAACGTTGTAAGGGAGGTCAGGCAGTAGGTTGATAACAGGCAATCCGATAGGCTAAAGTACAGGCAGGGAATAGGCAAAAGGCGTCGTTAGTGAGGTAGGTGAAAACTACGTTCATCTGTACAAACAATAGTACGCAAGTATAAACACCATGGGACAACGCAGCCGTCATACCGCTCAGGAAGAAGATGCGTTCTGTCTCCTAGAGATGAACGTACTTTGGTGCGAAAAGTGTAAATCAATCCCAGAACAACACCAAAGTACCTTGTGAAGATGCTGGAGGAAACAGGTACAAAAGTATCTATATCCACAGTAAAACGAGTCCTATATTGACATAACCTGAATGGTCGCTCAGCAAGGAAGAAGCCACTGCTCCAAATTCGCCATAAAAAAACAGACTACGGTTTGCAACAACACATGGGGACAAAGATGATGAAACAAAAATAGAACTGTTTGCCCATAATGACCATCGTTATGTTTGGAGGAAAAAGGGGCTTGCAAGCCGAAGAACACCATCCCAACCATGAAGCACGAGGTTGGCAGCATCATGTTGTGGGGGTGCTTTGCTGCAGGAGGGACTGGTGCACTTCACAAAATAGATGGCATCATGAGAGTGGAAAATATGTGGATATATTGAAGCAACATCTCAAGACATCAGTCAAAAAGTTAAAGCTTGGTCGCAAATGGGTCTTCCAAATGGACAATGACCCCAAGCATACTTCCAAAGTTGTTGCAAAATGGCTTAAGGACAACAAAGTCAAGGTATTGGAGTGGCCATCACAAAGCCCTGACCTCAATTCTATAGAACATTTGTGGGCAGAACTGAAAAAGCATATGCGAGCAAGGAGGCCTACAAACCTGAGTCAGTTACACCAGCTCTGTCAGGAGGAATGGGCCAAAATTCACCCAACTTATTGTGGGAACCTTGTGGAAGGCTATCGAAAATGTTTGACCCAAGTTAAACAATTGAAAGGCAATGCTACCAAATACTAATTTAGTGTATGTAAACTTCTGACCCACTGGGAATATAATGAAAGAAATAAAAGCTGAAATAAATAATTCTCTCTACTATTATTCTGACATTTCACATTCTTAAAATAAAGTGGTGATCCTAACTGACCTAAAACAGGGAGTTTTAACTGGGATTAAATCTCAGGAATTGTGAAGAACTGAGTCTAAATGTATTTAGCTGTATTTAAACTCAGGAATTGTGTATTTAAACATCCGACTTCAACTGTATGTAACAGAGCTATGACAGAGGCTTTTTCAATTCCAACAATGTCAGACTGAATAGACGCATAGCACAGATTGAATGACTGACTCCCCAGTTCAACATCAGTTCACCTGTTGAAACAAAGACGCAGACAGTTTGACACCTTTTAAACTGCTCTTAAACGCTAGTAAAACTAAATGCAGGCTCTTCAACCGATCGCTGCCCGCACACACCCGCCCGCCTAGCATCACTAACTCTGGACGGTTCTGAATTAGAATATGTCGACAACTATAATACGTAGGTGTCTGGCTAGACTGTAAACTCTCCTGACAGACTCAAATGAAGCATCTCCAATCCAAAATTACATCTAGAATTGACTTCCTATTTCGCAACAAAGTCTCCTTCACTCATGCTGCGAAACATACCCTCGTAAAACTGACTATCCTACCGATCCTTGACCTCGGCGATGTCATTTACAAAATAGCCTTCAACACTCTACTCAGCAAATTGGATGCAGTCTATCACAATGCCATCTGTTTTGTCACCAAAGCCCCATATACTACCCACCATTGCGACCTGTATGCTCTCGTTGGTTGGTCCTCGCTACATATTCGCCGCCAAACCTACAGGTTCCAGGTCATCTATAACTCTTTGCTAGGTAAAGCTCTGCCTTATCTCAGCTCACTGGTCACCACAGAAACACCTACCCGTAGCACTGCTCCAGCAGGTATATTTCACTGTTCATCCCCAAGGGAAACACCTACTTTGTCCACCTTTCCTTCCTGCTCTCTGCTGCCAATGACTGGAACGAATTGCAAAAATCACTGAAGTTGGAGACTTACAGTATATCTCCCTCACTAACTTCAAGCATCGGCTGTCAGAGCAGCTTACAGATCGCTGCAGCTGTACACAGCCCATCTGTAAATAGCCCATCCAACCTACTACCTACCTTATCTCCATATTTGTTTTTTCTGCTCTTCTGCACACCAGTATTTCTACTTGCACATCCTCATCTGCACATCTATCACTCCAGTGTTAATTGCTAAATTGTAATCACTTCGCCACTATTGCCTATTTATTGCCTTACCTCCTTACTTAGTTTGCACAAACTGTATACAGATTTTCTATTGTGTTATTGACTGTACATTTGTTTATCCCATCTGTAACTCTGTGTTGCTTTCTTTTCACTGCTTTGCTTTATATTGGCCGTGTCGCAGTTGTAAATGAGAACTTGTTCTCAACTGGCCTACCTGGTTAAATAAAGGTGAAATAAAAATAAAAAATAGCCTCTAGCCATCTCTCCTTCCCTGTTGACAGCCTGCACTAGCACAGTGAGAACATTCTCCAGCCAGCACTCCGGGACATTTTCCAATAGCTTTCAGCACACCCTCTGCCACACCATGTCTGAGCGGGTGCAGGTGGAGAAGCCAGGGGCCAGCACCTCAGTCACCAACCCTGCAGAAAGAGACACACAATTATCTAACTCTTCTGATGAATGGAAAAGGGTTTCAGTTGAAAATCATAAATGCAGGAGGAACACATATTGAATGCAGCCTTTACTTACCACTGTGTCCCTGAACACAAGGCTTCCCCAGTACATGGGCCACAAAACTCAGGGAGCAGTATTTTCCATCTGGCAACAACAGTGTATTGACAGTGAGTGACACACAATAACATACATGTTCGATATAGACAATTAAAGTTAAAACAGCCATAAACAGGCCCTTTAATCAGAAAGTGCTATACTGCATTAAATAATTACCATCTTCTGCATGGAAATACAAACCTCTGAGCCTGACAGGTTCTCTCCAGCGCAATCTAATGACGTTTATAAAATATATAAATATATATATAAAATGTGAATCACATTTTTATTTGGCGTACCCCCAACGGTATTCCGCATACCCCTGGGGGTGTCGAGTTCAACAGGGAGACGACAAAGACATCTATGCGTAAATATGTTCAATTTCTTTTCCGAATGAGCGGTCGTTTATGTGCAAAGTATTCATATTCCCATGAGCGTAGCTTCCAAATGTATGTACGAGAATTTGACTGTCTCTCCCTCTCTTTACATACCCCTCCCATTTCCATTGTGTAACCAAACGGTCATGCTTTTGTTAGTCCACTAGGGACCTGTTTTCATTGTATGTAATCAATAACCTATGCTGTATATGTGTTTACGTATTCTATGTGCTGATTTAGTTAGTTAGTAAAGAAACAATTAAGCCAATTGTGTATCGCTAATTAATCACTTAGGTTAGGGTTCGTGCAGATATCCAAGGATTATGCAACATTCAGAATGAGATAATAATTAATAATTGACTGTTATTGATGCAAGAGATATTTAGATAAACTCGAAAGATTAAGTCGGGAGATAGTAACAGTAAACAACTGTTCCCGTGGTGCCCCAAATTCCTAATGAGTTAATTGTTACATTAATAATTTAATTGAGTAATAAACATAGGTAATTATAGCAGTCATCACATTAATGATAGTCACTTCACGACAGAAGACACAATGTAGGTAAGCTAATTGATGTCCCTCTTACTGCCCTGGATGACTCTGCTGATCCTACAGCTATTGTGTGCAGTAATCATATGCCTATGAACCAGAGTTTTACTGTTAGCACTAATATGGTGTGCCCTAGCAGGAAGTCCACTGTGTGCAGCTCACCCTGCACTAACATAAATAACCCAAGCATGTCTACCTTTGCTTAGCTTCCCAGTGAAGCAAGAAAAACAATCAACATCCCCAGAAAAGTGTTAAAAATAGCCCACGTTAACATATGTAGCTTAAAAAACAAGGTTCATGAAATCAATAATTTGCTAGTAACAGATGACATTCATATTCTGACAATCTCTGAAACTCACTTAGATAATACCTTTGAGGGTACAGTGATAGCAATACATGCTTATAAGATCTACAGAAAATACAGAAATGCCAATGGTGGAGGTGTTGCTGTTCATATTCAGAACCACATTCCTGTAAAGATTAGAGAATATCTCATGTTAAATACTGTTGAAGTAATATGGTTACAGGTTCATCTGCCTCACCTAAAGTCCATTATGGTGGGAACTATAGACCACGAGTGCTAACAGTCAGTATCTGGCTAACATGTTTGAAATGTTTGATAGTGGATGTGATATCAATAGAGGTATATTATTAGTATTTCTGGGTGATTTAAATATTGACTGGCTTTCATCAGGCTGTCCACTCAAGAGAAAGCTTCAAACTACCAGGGTAGCTACAAACAGCAACATGTATTGATCACATCTTTACTAATGCTGCAGAAATGTGTTTGAAAGCAGTATCCAAATCCATTGGATGCAGTGATCACAATATAGTAGCCATATCTATGAAAACCAAAGTTCCAAAGGCTGGACCTAATATAAGAGGTCATACAATAAGTTTCATAGCGATTCCTATGTTGTTGATGTAAAGAATATTTGTTGGTCCGTGGTGTGTAATGAGAAGCAAACAGACGCTGCACTTGACACATATGTAATTGCTTCCTCCCAGTTACTAACAAGCATGCACCCATTAAGAAAATGACTGTGAAAACTTAAAATGTGTGGGTGGGGGGGGGGGGGGAGGGGGAAGCAAACAATGCTCAATTTTTCATTGAATCAGATGGCTCATTCATCACAAAACCCACTACTTTAATGATTTTCTCATTGGCAAGATTAACAAATTTAGGCATGACATACCAGCAACAAATACTGACACTACACATCCAAGCATATCTGACCAAATGATGAAAGACAAGCATTGTAATTTTGAATTCCGTAATGTAAGTGTGGAAGATACAAAAAAATTATTGTTGTCTATCAACAATGACAAGCCTCTAGGGTCTGACAACTTGGATGGAAAATAACTGAGGATAATAGTGGACGATATTGCCACTCCTATTTGACATATCTTCATTTTAGAGAGGATCTCATGTTAGATCTCATGTTTAGAGGAAGGCCCTAAAAATTGTCAAGGACTCCAGCCACCCTAGTTATAGACTGTTCTCTCTGCTACCGCATGGCCATAAGACTCCTGAACAGCTAATCAAATGGCAACCCGGACTATTTGTATTCCCCCCCCCCCCCTTCTACGCTGCTGCTACTCTGTTATTATCTATGCATAGTCTTTTTAATAACTCTACTAACATGTACATATTACCTCAACACCAGTACCCCCTGTATATAGCCCCGTCATTGTTATTTACTGCTGCTCTTTAATTATTTGTTATTCTTATCTCTTAGGTTTTTTTTTGGGGGGGGGGGGGGGTTATTTTCTTAAAACTGCATTGTTGGTTAAGGGCTTGTAAATAAGCATTTCACTGTTGTATTCAGCGCATGTGACAAATCAAATTGTATTTCACACCTACTAGAAAGTGTGTGCAAAAGGAAGCAAAATTATTCCCCTACCTAAGGATAGTAAAGCCCCCTTTACTGGCTCAAATAGCCGCCAATCAGCCTTTTACCAACCGTTTGTAAACTTTTTTTTTTTAAATGGTGTTTGACCAGATACAATGCTTTTTTACAGCAAAGAAATTGACTACAGAGTTTCAGCATGCTTATAGGGAAGGATATTCAACAAGCACAGCACACAAATAACTGATGATTGGTTGAGAGAAATGAATGATAAAAAGATTGTGGGGGCTGTTTCAGTGCGTCTTTTGACATTATCGGTCATAGTCTGCTGCTGGAAAAACGTATGTCTTATGGCTTTACACCCCCTGCTATATTGTGGATAAAGAGTTACCTGTCTGACAGAACACAGAGGGTGTTCTTTAATGGAAGCCTTTACAACAAAATCCAGGCAGAATCAGGAATTCCCCAGGGCAGCTGTCTAGGCCCCCCCTTTCAATCTTTACTAACGACATGCCACTGGCTTTGAGTAAAGTATGTGTGTCTATGTATGCGGATGACTCAACACTATACAGGTCAGCTACCACAATGACTGAAATGACTGCACCACTTAACACAGAGCTGCAGTTAGTTTCAGAATGGGTGGCAAGGAATAAGTTAGTCCTAAATATTTAAAAAACTAAAAGCATTGTATTTGGGACAAATCATTCACTAAACCTCAACTAAATCTTGTAATGAATAATTTGGCAATTGAGCAAGTTGAGGAGACTAAACTGCTTGGAGTAACTCTGGATTGTAAATGGTCATGGTCAAAACATATAGATACAACAGTAGCTAGGATGGGGAGAATTCTGTCCATAATAAAGTGCTTATCTACCTTCTTAACAGCACTATCAACAAGGCAGGTCCTACAGGCCCTAGTTTTGTCACACCTGGACTACTGTTCAGTTGTGTGGTCAGGTGCCACAAAGAGGGACTTAGGAAAATTGCAATTGGCTCAGAACAGGGCAGCACGGCTAGCCCTTGGATGTACACAGAGAGCTTACATTAATAATATGCATGTCAATCCCTCCTGGTTCAAAGTGGAGGAGAGATTTACATCATCACTACTGTGAGAGGTATTGACATGTTGAATGCACGAGCTCTCTGTTTGAACTACTGACACACAGCTTGGACACCCATGCATACCCCAAACAGACTATGGGAGGTGCACAGTACTACATAGATCCATGAAAACATGGAACTCTATTCCACATCAAGTAACTCATGCAAGTAGAAACATTTGATTTAAAAAACAGATAAAAAACATACCTTATTGAAGAGCTGGGACTGTGAAGCAACACAAACATAGGCACAAACACAATCTTTGGTAAAAAAACAACTAGTACATGGGAGAGGTGGGACTTGCAACACGTCAAGCGTCTAAAATAGAACCAAGTTACATGCTGACCAAACCAGTCATGTTGCGTTGGCGAGCGTTGCAAAATAAATGTACACATACATGTTATTCAACAATTTCATCCAAACTGCTCATGGGCATCTGCTTAGCCAGGGACTAAAATAGAACTTGGTTCTATTTTAGACACTTGACTTGCTGCAAGGCTCACCTCTACCCGTTGGTTTTTACGAACATATACCCAAGTGGGTGATTGACAAAATCTGGTAGGGATAGACAAAATCAACATGTGCACAATGACAAATCAAATTCAATTTTAATTGGTCACACACACGTGATTAGCAGATGTTATTGCGGGTGTAGCGAAATGCTTGTGCTTCAGTAATATCTAACAAATTACACAACATATACCCAATACACACAAATCTAAGTAGGAATGAATTTAGACTATTTTTATTTTATTTCACCTTTATTTAAGCAGGTAAGCCAGTTGAGAACAAGTTCTCATTTACAACCGCGACCTGGCTAAGATAAAGCAAAGCAGTTCAACACATACAACAACACAGAGTTACACATGGAATTAACAAATGTAGTCAATAACGCAATTGAACAAATCTATATACAGTGTGTGCAATTGAGGTAAGATTAGGGAGGTAAGGCAATAAATAGGCCACAGTGGAGAAATAATTACAATTTAGCAATTAAACACTGGAGTGATAGATGTGCAGAAGATGAATGAGCAAGTAGAGATACTGGGGTGCAAGGGAGCAAAAAAATAAATAACAATATGGGGATGAGGTAGTTGGATGGGCTATTAACAGATTGGCTATGTACAGGTGCAATGATCTGTGAGCTGCTCTGACAGCTGATGCTTAAAGTCAGTGAGGGAGATATGAGTCTCCAGCTTCAGTGATTTTGGCAATTCGTTCCAGTCATTGGCAGCAGAGAACTGGAAGGAAAGGCGACTAAAGAGGAATTGGCTTTGGGGTGACCCGTGAAATATACCTTCTGGAGCGCGTGCTATGGTTGGGTGCTGCTATGGTGACCAGTGAGCTAAAATAAGGCTGGGCTTTACCTAGCAAAGACTTACAGATGACCTGGAGCCAGTGGGTTTGGCGACAAATATGAAGCGAAGGCCAACCAACGAGAGCATTCAGGTCGCAGTGGTGGGTTGTATACAGGGCTTTGGTGACAAAATGGATGGCACTGTGATAGACTGCATCCAATTTGCTGAGTAGAGTGTTGGAGAATATTTTGTAAATGACATTGCCGAAGTCAAGGATCGGTAGAATAGTCAGTATTCCGAGGAAGCCGATTCTAGATTTAATTTTGGATTGGAGATGCTTAATGTGAGTTTGGAAGGAGAGTTAACAGTCTAACCAAACACCTAGGTATTTGTAGTTGTCCACATATTCTAAGTCAGAACCGTCCAGAGTAGTGATGCCGGACGGGCTGGCAGCGATCGGTTGAAGAGCATGCATTTAGTTTTACTTGCATTTAAGAGCAGTTGAAGGCCACAGAAGGAGAGTTGTTTGGCATTGAAGCTCGTCTGGAGGTTAGTTAACACAGTGTCCAAAGAAGGACCAGAAGTATACAGAATGGTGTCATCTGCGTAGAGGTGTATCAAAGAATCACCAGCAGCAAGAGCGACATCATTGATGTATACAGAGAAAAGAGTCGGTCTGAGAATTGAACCCTGTGGCACAACCATAGAGACTGCCAGAGGTCCGGACAACAGGCTCTCAGATTTGACACACTGAACTCTTGTCTGAGAAATAGTCGGAGAACCAGGCGAGACAGTCATTTGAGAAACCAAGGTTGTTGAGTCTGCCGATAAGAATGTGGTGATTGACAGAGTCGAAAGGCTTGGCCAGGTCGACGAATACGGCTGCACAGTATTGTCTTTTATCGATGGCGGTTATGATATCGTTTACGACCTTGAGCGTGGCTGAGGTGCACCCATGACCAGCTCGGAAACCAGATTGCATAGCGGAGAAGGTTTGGTGGGACTCAAAATGGTCGGTGATCTGTTTGTTAACTTGGCTTTCGAAGACCTAAGAAAGACAGGGTAGGATAGATATAGGTCTGTGACAGTTTGGGTCCGGATGACCGCGGCAGCTTTCTAATCTTTGAGGTTCTAAGACAATACGAAAGAGAGGCTGAACAGGCTAGTACTAGGGGTTTCAACAATTGTGTACAATCATTTTAGAAAGAGAGGGTCCAGATTGTCTAGGCCAGCTGATTTGTAGGGGTCCAGATTTTGCAACTCTTTCAGAACATCAGCTGTCTGGATTTGGGTGAAGGAGAAACGGGAGAGGCTTGGGCATGTTGCTGTGTGGGGTACAGGGCTGTTGACCGGGGTAGGGGTAGCCAGGTGGAAAGCATGGCCAGCCGTAGAAAAAGGCTTATTGAAATTCTCAAATATCGTGGATTTATCGGTGGTGACAGTGTTTCCTAGCCTCAGTGCAGTGGGCAGCTGGGAGGAGGTGCTCTTATTCTCCAAATTTCTGCTTGAAAAAGCTAGCTTTTTATTTCCTAACTGCCTGTGTATGTTGGTTCCTAACTTCACTGAAAAGTTGCATATCGCGGGGGATATTCTATGGTAATGCAGGATGTTTTTGTTTTGGTCAAGGACAGTCAGGTCTGGAGTGAACCAAGGGCTATATCTGTTCCTGGTTCGATTTTTTTTTGAATGGGGCATGCTTATTTAAGATGGTGAGGAAAGTACTTTTAAAGAATAACCAGGCATCCTCTACTGACAGAATGAGGACAATATCCTTCCAGGAAACCCGGGCCAGGTTGGTTAGAAAGGCCTGCTCGCTGAAGTGTTTTAGGGAGCGTTTGATAGTGATGAGGGGTAGTCGTTTGACTGCGGACCCATTACGGACGCAAGCAACGAGACAGTGATCGCTGAGATCCTGGTTGAAGACAGCAGAGGTGTATTTAGAGGGCAGTTTGGTCAGTGTTTACGGATTTGGGGTTGTACCTGGTAGGTTCATTGATAATTTGTGTGAGATTGAGGGCATCTAGCTTAGATTGTAGGACGGCCGGGGTGTTAAGCATGTCCCAGTTTAGGTCACCTAACAGTACGAGCTCTGAAGATAGATGGGGGGCAATCAATTCACAAATGGTGTCCAGGGCACAACTGGGTGCTGAAAGTTGTCTATAACAAGCGGCAATGGTGAGAGACTTGTTTTTGGAAAGGTGGATTTTTAAAAGTAGAAGCTCAAATTGTTTGCGCACAGACCTGGATAGTATGACAGAACTCTGCACGCTATCTCTGCAGTAGATTGCAACTTCGCCCCCTTTGGCAGTTCTATCTTGTCTGAAAATGTTATAGTTAGGGATGGAAATTTCCAAATGTTTGGTGGCCTTCCTAAGCCAGGAGTCAGACATGGCTAGGACATCCGGGTTGGCTAAGTGTGCTAAAGCAGTGAATAAAACAAACTTAGGGAGGAGGCTTCATGAAACCAAGGATTTTACGGTTACAGAAGTCAACAAATGAGAGCTCCTGCGGAATGGGAGTGGAGTTCGGTACTGCAGGGCCTGGATTCATCTCTACAACACCAGAGGTGTAGGATAAGCTTATGGCTAAATACTATAAGAACTGGTCGTCTAGTGCATTCGGAACAGAGAGTAAAAGGAGCCTTAGGGGGACGTCGCGATGGAAGAGTGTTGTAGCCCCCTCGGACGGTTACGTCGGCAGACCAGTTATGATGGATCGGCAGGGCTACGTGTAGGCAGTAAAAGGGTCCAGGCCAATTGGCAAAATAGGTATTGCAGCCCAAGAAATTGTCTGATGGACCTCTTCAGCGAGCCGGGAGATAAACCTAGCATGAGGCTAGTTTCAGGCGAACTGGTGCTTGTTTCAGGACAGAGATGTTAGCAAGGAGTAGCCACTCGGAGAGCAGCTAGCAATCTGCGATGATCCAGGTGAAACGGTTCAGAGCTTGCGGTAGGAGTCCGGAGATGTGAAGAAAAAGCAGTCCGTATACTCTGGGTTGAATCGCACTGTGCAGACTGGCAGGAGTTGACGGGATAAGGCTAGCTGATGACCGCTAGCAGTGGCTAACTGACGACTAGCTAATTAGCTGGCTAGCTTCTGCTGGGGATTCCGGTTCTAAAGTATAGAAAATAGCAGATCCATCCCACATTGGGTGAGGCAGTTGAAGTCGGAAGTTTACATACAAATTAGCCAAATACATTGCTGACATTTAATCCTAGTAAAAAATCCCTGTCTTAGGTCAGTTAGGATCACCACTTCATTTTAAGAATGTGAAATGTCAGAATAATAGTAGAGAGAATGATTTATTTCACATTTTATTTCTTTCATCACATTCCCAATAGGTCAGAAGTTTACATACACTCAATTAGTATTTGGTAGCATTGCCTTTAAATTGTTTAACTTGGGTCAAATGCTTCGGGTAGCCTTCCACAAGCACAATGTTCTATGAGATTGAGGTCAGGGCTTTGTGATGACCACTCCAATACCTTGACTTTGTTTTCCTTAAGCCATTTTGTCATAACTTTGGAAGTATGCTTGGGGTCATTGTCCATTTGGAAGACCCATTTGCGACCAAGCTTTAACTTTTTGACTGATGTCTTGAGATGTTGCTTCAATATAACCCACATATTTTCCACTCTCATGATGCCATCTATTTTGTGAAGTGCACCAGTCCCTCCTGCAGCAAAGCACCCCCACAACATGATGCTGCCAACCCCGTCCTTCACGTCCGTCCTCCAAACGTTATGTTGGTCATTATTTTTTTTACCTTTATTTAACTAGGCAAGTCAGTTAAGAACCAATTCTTATTTTCAATGACGGCAAAGGAACAGTGGGTTAACTGCCTTGTTCAGGAGCAGAACGACAGATTTTTAACCTTCCGGTTACAAGTCCAATGCTCTAACCACTAGGCTACCTGCCGCCCTGGCATTATGGCCAAACAGTTCTATTTTTGTTTTATCTGACCAGAGGACATTTCTCCAAATAGTACCGATGTTTGTCCCCATGTGCAGTTGCAAACCGTAGTCTGGCTTTTTTATGGCGGTTTTGGAGATGAGGCTTCTTCCTTGCTGAGAGTCCTTTCAGGTTACGTCAATATAGGACTCATTTTACTGTGGATATAGATACTTTTGTATCCAGCATCTTCACAAGATCCTTTGCTGCTGTTCTGGGATTGATTTGCACTTTTCACACCAAAGTGCGTTCATCTTTAGGAGACAGAACGCGTCTTCTTCCTGAGCAGTATGACGGCTGCGTGGTCCCATGGTGTTTATACTTGCGTACTATTGTTTGTACAGATGAACGTGGTACCTTCAGGCGTTTGGAACTTGCTCCCAAGGATGAACCAGACTTGGTTGATTTCTTTTGATTTTCCCATGACATCAAGCAAAGAGGCACTGAGTTTGAAGGTAGGCCTTGAAGTACATCCACAGGTTCACCTCCAATTAACTCAAATGATGTCAATTAGCCTATCAGAGGCTTCTAAAGCCAAAGACATACTTTTCTGTAATTTTTCAAGCTGTTTAAAGGCACAGTCAATTTAGTATATGTAAACTTCTGACCCACTGGATTTGTGGGTGAAATCCACAAATCCACAAAGTGAAATAATCTGTCTGTAAAAGATTGTTGGAAAAAAATACTTGTGTATTTGTAGATATCCTAACCGACTTGCCAAAACTATAGTTTGTTAACAAATTTGTGGAGTTGTTGAAAAATGAGTTTTAATGACTCCACCATAAGTGTACGTAAACTTTCGACTTCAACTGTACATATGGACGAGCGATGTCAGAGCGGAACGGACTAAGATACAGTAGAATAGTATTGGAAAAAAACAGTATATACATATGAGATGAGTAATGCAAGATATGTAAGCATTAAGTGAATGAGATACCGTAGAATAGTATAGAAAACTGTGTATACACGTGATTAATGCCAGATATGCAAACATTTTTAAAGTTACTAGTGTTCGATTCCTTAAAGTGGCCAGTAATTCCTAGTCTATGCCTTTTGGCAGCAGCCTCTAATGTGCTAGTGATGGCTATTTAACAGTCTGATGGCCTTGAGATAGACACTGCTTTGCAGTCTCTCCGTCCCAGCTTAGCTGGACCTGTACTGATCTCGCCTTCTGGATGATAGCGGGGTAAACAGGCAGTGGCTCGGGTGATTGATGTCCTTCATGAGCTTTTTGGCCTTCCTGTGACATCAGGTGCTGCTGGTGGTCTGGAGGGCGGGTAGTTTGCCCCCGGTAATTTGTTGGGCAGACCGCACCACCCTCTGGAAAGCCTTGCGGTTGCGGGCGGTGATGTAGCCTTACCAGGCGGTGATACAGCCCAGCAGGATGCTTTTAATTGTGTATCTGTAAAAGAAAAATTGAGGGTTTAAGGTGTCAAGCCACATTTCTTTAACCTCCTGAGGTTGAAGAAGCTCTGTTGTGTCTTCTTCACAACACTGTCTGTGTGGGTGGTCCATTTCAGTTTGTCAGTGATGTGTATGCCAAGGATCTTAAAGCTTTCCCGTCGATGTATGTAGGGGGTGTACCCTCTGCAGTTTCATTTAGTCCACAATCATCCCCTATGTTTTGTTGATGTTGCGTGAGAGGTTGTTTTCCAGGCACCACACTCCCAGAGCCCTCACCTCCTCCCTGTAGGCTGTCTCATCATCATTGGTAATCAAGCTGTTGTGTTGTCTGCAATTGAGTTGGAGGCGTGCTTGGCCACGCAGTCATGGGTGAACACATGGAGCCGGTTCGGTCATCATGTAAGGATGACACGGTTGTAAGTAGCAAAGTGTAAACACAGGTTGTAACATAGAAACAAAATGGACAGGGACAATGATTTAATGTTAGAGATGTCTCAACATGTGATGTCAAGTGTCACAACCTGGACAACTGCTGACCCTAGAGAAAAACCTAAGGAAATTTAATTGGGGAAGATGTCTCCCTCTATTTTGAGAAACACTGAACAAAAACTTCCAATACATAAAAAAAAAAGTTAATTGAAACAATTTCATTAGGCCCTAATCGATGGATGTTACAACTGGGAATACAGATATGGATTTGATGATAACAGACACCGTTTTTTTTTTTTACAGGTAGGTGTGTGGATCAGAAAACCAGTCAGTATCTGGTGTGACCACCATTTGCCTCATGAGGTGCAACAGGCACATCTCCTTCACATAGAGTTGATCAGGCTGTTGGTTGTGGCCTGTGGAATGTTGTCCCACTCCTCTTCAATGGCTGTACGAAGTTGCTGGATATTGGCAGGAACTGGAACATGCTGTCGTACATGTCGACCCAGAGCATCCCAAACATGCTTAATGGCTGAAATGTCCGGTGAGTATGCAGACCATAAAAGAACTGGGACATATTCAGCTTCCAGGAACTGTGTACAGATCCTTGTGACATGGGGCTGTGCATTATTATGCTGAAACATGAGGTGATGGCGGCGGATGAAAGGCACTACAAAGGGTCGTCAATAAATGCAATGGTGTTCATTATCCTTAACTTACGCCTGCCCATAACATAACCCCACCATGGGGCACTCTGTTCACAACGTTGACATCAGCAAACCGCTCGCCCACACACGCTGTCTGCCATCTGCCTGTTACAGTTGAAACCAGGATTCATCAGTGAAGAGCACACTTCTCCAACATGCCAGTGGCAATCGAAGGTGAGCCTTTGCCCACTGAAGGCACTGCATCTCGGTGCTAGAGGCATCACTACAGACCCTGGTTCAATTCCAGGCTGTATCACAGCCGGCCACGATTGGGAGTCCTATAGGGCAGCGCACAAATGGCCCAGCGTCGTCCGGGTTAGGGTTTGGACGGGGTAGGTCGTCATTGTAAATAAGAGTTTGTTCATAACTGACTTTCCTAGTTAAATAAAGGTTACATTTTAAAAAACGACGCCAAACTGCAGTCAGGTCAAGACCCTGATGAGGACAACGAGCACGCAGAGGAGCTTTCCTGAGACCGTTTCCGACAGTTTGTGCAGAAATTCTTTGGTTGTGCAAACCCACAATTTCATCAACTGTCCTGGTAGCTGGTCTCAGACAATCCCACAGGTGAAGAAGCCGAATGTGGAGGTCCCGGGTTAGCGTGGTTACATATGGTTGTGAGGCCGGTCGGACATACTGCCAAATTCTCTAAAATGTTCAAAGGGGCTTATGGTAGAGCAATGAACATTAAATTATCTGGTAATAGCTCTGGTGGACATTCCTGCATTCAGCATGCCAATTTCAGGCACCCTCAAAACTTTACATCTGTGGCATTGTGTTGCGTGACTAAACTGCACATTTTAGTGGCCTTTTATTGTCCCCAGCACAAAGTGCATTTGTGTAAAGCGGTTTAATCAGCTTCTTGATATGCCACACCTGTCAGGTGGATGGATTATTTTGGAAAAGGAGAAATGCTCACAAACAGGGATATAAACAAATGTGTGCACAAAATGAAAGAAACAATG